>NC_080427.1:37171276-37771276 GCF_029873635.1 Malania oleifera | reverse complement strand
GTAACATAGAACTCTGGTAATGGATTATGGAGACTATTTTATTTATTTTCGCTGTATTTATATTACTGATTATGGTATCAGGTACGCATATGTCACTAAAATAGCAACCCGAGCCCACGTGGCGGGTCGAGGCGTTACAATTATCACTTTGCATTTAAATATAGTTATTACTTGAACTAATCATTCTTTCCATTTGTTTTGAGATGCTCTAACCACTAGACTTTGACACTTTTATATAAAATATTTTTAATTTGAATTTTAGGAGCCTAAATATTGAGATTTAAAATTTTTTATAGATTTTAGAAAAATTCAATATAAGTTTTGTATTATGTTGTATCTAAATTGTACGAATTCAAATTTAAAATTTCAATTCTATAGTTTCAAACAAATATGAAATTAGTGTTTTGAAATTCTATTTGGAATGAAAAAAGTTATCGAAATATTTGTATCTTAATATATTAAGATGTAATTTGCATATATGGATAATGTTTTGAGATAGAAAGAGGAGGAAGAATCCTAACACATTAAGAAAACCTAATTAGGTAATGTTTTCTTTAATTGAATACAAAAGACAAAACAAATTTTATTTTTCCATTTTTAATGCATAAATCAAATTTTGTTCGACTACTTTACAGTAAATTAATGAAAGGGGCGTTACCATTTCATGAAGCATCAGAAGGGCTCTGTATTTTTTTTTTTTTTTCCTTTGTAAACGTGTGAGGAGCTAGGTAGAAATATATACATCCGTGTGTGTGTGTGTGTGTGTGTGTTTCTAATTAGGTATGTGTATTTGAAACGTTAAGGCATTATTTGGAAATTAGAAAACATCAAAAATATATATATAAAAAAAGTGTTAAAGTTTTGTTTGGAACTCGGAAAATACCAAGAAAAGATAAGAAAAAATATCAAGAAATTTACATTTTCATGTTTAGTTATAAAGGAAAGTGAGAAAAATAAAATAAAAAATATATTAAATTCATGAACAAAATTTGATTTTACATTTTGTTAATATTTGATTTTCTTTGTTTTTTAAACATATTAAAACAAACTTTAATCTTTTAACAGTATTTAATATAAAAAAATATAATAGAAAATGATTTTTTTTTTTCATTTCCTTTCCTTTTCTCAAAGAGCATTCTTGATCCAAATGGACCATAAGAAATGCCTACACTTTTAAATCTTTTTTTAAACCTCTTTTCTTTCTGTCTTAGTGCGCATAAAATATGCTAGTAACAAAGGATTTTTAGGAGAACCAGAGACTAAGTAACTCAAGCTTCACTTACGAATTGAGAATAAGTCCAGATATTTAAACCAGATATTTAAAAGAGAAGAACATGTGATGGGCCTCGATCCTATCAGATTAATTTAGCGTCTGAAATTTTTTTAAAATTATAATAAAAATAAAAGTAGAAGTTAGCCGGTGACATGCGATGCCAGTGTAGTTAAAATCTAAGGGTTTTAAAAATAAATCCAACCTACATTTAATAATAAGAATTATGATAAAAATAGTTTAAAATTGTGTACAAGAGCAAAAGTTAGTAATAATCTCATTGTTGAAATAGTCGGTCAATTGTATGAAAATTTATAAAACAATGAAAGCGATAATTTGTCTATAAATTATTGATAAATCCAATATACCTTTAATTAAATACTAAAAAATATTAAATAGATTAACTTTTTACATTAATATGAATCAAATACTCTCTCTCTCTCTCTCTCTCTCTCTCATTCATTTTCATGGTGTTTGAGATGTGGACTTGAAAGTTTGCATCAATTCTATTATGAAAACCACATTCACTTGGCAAAGATAAGGGGGAGGTCCTTTTGTTATTTAGATTTGGATGTGTAGGGCTCCCATTCCACCCCTTTCAAGCTTCCTTTGAGTCAGCCCATTTGGAACAGTGACCCTCCGAAAAAAGAAAATGCCAAATTAATCTACCTACCCCTAATTAAAGAAGCATGAACCCAAAAAAGTAAATGATAAAGAAAAACCAATGTGGGCCCTCTGCTTGCATCACGGTACACTTGGCACGGCCTTATTGCATCGGTGGCTTCGAAATTGATCGTTCATTATCATCATTATTATTAATTTTAAATCTTTAAAAATTAAAACCTAAATTAGTATTTATGCTTTGTTTGGAATTAAGAAAATATTAAGAAAATGAAAGGAAAATATCACAAGGAATCTAAATTTTCATGTTTGGTTATCAAGAAAAGTAAAAAAGAAAAAAAATATATATATATATCAAACCTATGGACAAAATTTTAATTTTACACACCATTAATATTTAATTTGTTCTAATTTTAGTTATATTAAAATAAAATTTCATTTTTGTTAGTATGTAATAGAAAAAGAAAATATTAAAAAAAAAAAAAACAAATGGGTTTCCTCTTTATTTTTATTTTTGTCCTTTCCTTTCCTTAAGATAAATCATTGAATGGATGCTTAAACCTTATTTGGAACTCAAAAAATATTACAGAAGACAAAGGAAAATATCATAGAATCCTAATTTTTCTTGTTTGGTTATCAAGGAACATAAGAAAGAAAATAAAAAACATACTAAATCTATAAACAAAAGTTTGATTTTATACATAATTAATGTAATTTAGTTTTTTCTCATTTTTAATCATATTAAAATAAAATTTCATTATTTATAGATTTAGTAAAAATATATATATGGAAATGAGTTTCCTCCTTTTTTTTTTTTTTTTTTTTCTTTTCCCCTCATAAAACCTTGATCTAACTGTACCATCAGAGAATTTTGACGTGAAAAGAAAATAAAAGGAATAGTTATAAAGTTCATTTTTCATTAATATTTCTCTTCTCTCTATACCAAATAATACTGAAAAATGAAATCTTTGTTATAAGATATAACACATATTTTAGAAAACCATATTAATGAGTGTAAATCAAAATTTTTTTTTTTTTTTTTGTTCATTATTTTTGATATATATTATATATATATATATTGTTTTCTTATTTTCGCGTAACCAAACATGAAACGTAAATTTTGTAATATTTTCTTTTGGCTTTCTTTGGTATCTTTTGAGTTCCTGATGGGTCCTTATTGATTTAACTAACAGAAAGTCACAGTGCATTGGAAAGTAAATGCAACGTATGTTTTTGAACATGAATTTTTGACACTTCGATTTTAATTTATGTGAATTTAAAAAAATTTAATATTGATTTGTATTACATTTTTATTCAAATTATACAATTTAACATCCAAAATATTCTAATTCTTAGCTTTCAAGTATATGATGGTATTTTTTGAATGATGATTCCTTATAGGAGCCTCCCGGATCAATACTCCACCAATAAATAACAAGCCATAGGATGAGTAAAGAAAGAAAGGTTGAACCGATTACAATTTATAGTTTCATGGTGACTGAATAGCTAATGGGTGATTTGTTGCTTCTTAAATTCCTTCTTAGTAGACAACTTGAATTCAAGTGTTGTGTTTTAAGGATTCGAGAAACCTATAGAAGGGATTGTCTCTTTAATCCCTCTCTACGTGTCTTTATGCTTGTCCATGAAATTAACGAAATATGTATGTTATAGAAATTATATAAGAAATTAAGCATGCCGCAAGTAGGTCTTATTCAAGTATCACTGTCTTATAAAACCAAATTACCAAGGCGTTGTCTATTTCGTGACAGTCTCAATGTTTGGTTACAAGTGTAAAGATAATAACTAGCATAGAGACGTTGGGTCTTTTCAATCTTCAATGTCCATTGGCATAAATTGCTTCGCGTAGATCATGTGTTTTAGTAAGTTTTATTTTTAAATTTAATAGTTCCATCAGAGAAATTATAGAGGAGATCGTCTTTTTTATTTGTTATCATAAATGGGTACCCACTTTATACACTTAAAGCAGAAGAAATCAATTCTTTTTAGATTTTGTCTTTATATGCCAAGCAAAACCGTTAATAAGAATGGGACCCATCTCTTACTTTATCAATGTTTTGGTGGCATTGGCTGGAATTATAATGTTTAATAAAAACCTACCATAGGCCCAAATTGGGCTGGGCGTCCCTACGCTTGCCTCATCATTTAGATCAATCTCTTAGTGGGCCCCAAAGTGGCTTGAAGAATATAAGCCCATTTTCCAGTTTACGCCCACTGGACTGGCCCTCATATCCTTCCACTACAATCACTTGCATGGCATTGCCTCTTCAAAAAAAAAGAGTAAAAAAAAAACCATAATATATTTTATATATACATATGCGAATTTTGCACCTATTTTATCATTCAGTATATATATTTTATTTTTTATTTTGAGGAAAAATCCAATAGATAAAAATGGCATGGTAGATTTTAATAATTAGGCGCGATAATAATTTACGAGAATTCTATTTATTATGAACATATATTGTAATGTGTGACTCATATCGAATGGAAACAAGAGTTGAAGAAACTTAGGAAGGTGGCCTAAAGAACTATCGCTGATTTTTCTATAGGTGCATCAACGGTTTCTTCGAGAAGAGGCCAATAGGAAGTTGGCTTGAAGAATTGGTTCAGACATTAGTTTTTTGAGTTTGAAATTTATTGTTTTTATTGGTTAGGGGGGCGGTGGCACACCCCGTTGTACGGTACTAGGGTATTAGGAATTTTTTTAATACCATCTATTACTATGACGGGGTTAGTATAAATACCTATGATGTCACCTACTTGTTACCATAAATTAATTCAATTATTGCTCCGTCTCTGTGAATGTAGGCCTACTGCGAAACACGTTGATTCCAGATATAAGTGTATGAAAAAATTAGAAGCAGAATCTAGAAAGCATAGAAAAGGAGAAATGGCAAGAGGTATTGTGTTTTTATTGTTCTATTCTTTGTTTTTTCCATACTATTCATCATATTATCGTAGGTTTTTCAACACTATATATATAATTTGGTGCATGGTGCTCGAGAAATTTCATTTATTTTTTTTTCTCATCTATTTTTTTTTTTTATAAATATTTTAAAAATAATTACTATATTTATTCATACCCATTTTGTTGAACTTCTATCAATTACCATCAACAGCCAACTATTTAAGGCATACTTGGTTCTGATTTTTCAATTTCCATATTTGATGAGGAGACGATATGTGGCCATTGATTCATTGGCTACATATACACATATCAAACAAATTTTTTATTTGATCTTGTTGTTTCTGGCCAATCAAAATAGCTTGAGTCGCCTAATTAAATATTTCAACGTGTGTACTTGAATATTTGGTTTCAACTGAATGATTTGAATTTATATACATTTTATTAGTTAGTACCTCTGTCCTTTTTCACTTGGAATAAAGAATGGTTACCATAGAAAATGAGTGGGTTAAGTTGTGTTCAAGGAGAGAGAGCCGAGAGGAGATGTTCCTATCAAGAATAACTTTTTGTTGTCCCACACGGTTATATGAACATATTAGGAGATTATTTTTTGAAATCAATTTCGAAATAAATTCGAGGAAAGTGTTATCATCATTTTGGAAGTCGTCACACCTTTTTGAAATTATTTTTGAAAATAAATTTGGGTAGGCCTCGTTGAAAAAAAAAATAAACAAATTTAAGTCAATTTAAAAATAAAGATCAACGAACAAAAAATGAAATAGGAAACGAGAAAATTTTTACACATGATCTTCAGACTTATCCTTGAAAGTGTGGAACGGGTGTGGAGTCATCATGAGTCACTATTTATTGACCCTAAAAATAAGAAAAAAAAATACAACTGACGAATGGCATTTCAAAACCAAGACAACATGTTTACCAGTGTATAATATGGTAACCCAAATACCGCGTCATACAATAATATAATGAGTTGCGATTCGAGAATTTGAACTAGAGATCTTCATAAAAGTTAAATTGTTTATCCTTCGACTTGCTTTTTTACCCTATTTTTAAAGAACTCGAAAAAATTGAAACCATTATAGAGCATTTCTAGTTTGGAAGAGTTTTTCGAAGAAAGAACAAAATTGTTGAGGGTCTTTTTCCAAACTAGGTGTAATTCTCATTATATAAGAAGTTTGTCAAGTGTATTTTATTATTGGACCTTATTTAGATTTTGTATGTTTGTTCTCCCATTCTACTACCACTCTGATCCGAATGAAGAGGGGTCAGGGGGAGGCAGAAAAAGTAAAATGTGAAGTGAAAGCGAGGCCTCACCACCCTATCTCCAAGCTATCCTTTGAGATCAGTCCCATTTTGCACAGTGACCCTCCGAAAAAGAAATGACAAATTAAAGCATACCTACCCCGTAATTAAAGACTTCATGAACCCAAAAAAGTAAATGATAAAGAAAAACCAATGTGGGCCCTCTGCTTGCATCACGGTACACTTGGCACGGCCTTATTGCATCGGTGGCTTCGAAATTGATCGTTCATTATCATCATCATTAATAATTTTAAATCTTTAAAAATTAAAACCTAAATTAGTATTTATGCTTTGTTTGGAATTAAGAAAATATTAGAAAAATGAAAGGAAAATATCACAAGGAATCTAAATTTTCATGTTTAGTTATCAAGAAAAAGGAGAAAAATATATATATATATATCAAACCTATGGACAAAATTTTAATTTTACACACCATTAATATTTAATTTGTTCTAATTTAGTCATATTAAAATAAAATTTCATTTTTGTTAGTATGTAATAGAGAAGGAAAATATTTAAAAAAAACAAAAAAAAAAAACAAATGGGTTTCTCTTTATTTTTATTTTTGTCCTTTCCTTTCCTTAAGATAAATCATTAAATGGATGCTTAAACCTTGTTTGGAACTCAAAAAATATTACAGAAGACAAAGGAAAATATCATAGAATCCTAATTTTTCTTGTTTGGTTATCAAGGAACATAAGAAAGAAAATAAAAAATATACTAAATCTATAAACAAAAGTTTGATTTTATACATAATTAATGTAATTTAGTTTTTTCTCATTTTTAATCATATTAAAATAAAATTTCATTATTTATAGTATTTAGTAAAAAAATATATATAATGGAAAATGAGTTTCCTCCTTTTTTTTTTTTTTTTTTTCTTTTCCCTCATAAAAACCTTGATCTAAATGGACCATCAGAGAATTTTGACGTGAAAAGAAAATAAAAGGAAAATAGGTAGAAAATTCATTTTCCATTATATTTCTCTCTATACCAAATAATACTAAAAATGAAAACTTGTTATAATATAATCAATATTTTAGAAAAACGAAATATTAATGATGTGTAAAATCAAAATTTTGTTCATTATTTTGATATATATATATATATATATATATATTGTTTCTTATTTTCGTCGATAACCAAACATGAAAACGTAAATTTTGTAATATTTTCTTTTGCTTTCTTTGGTATCTTTTGAGTTCTGAATGGGTCCTCAGTGATTTAACTAACAGAAAGTCACAAGTGCATTGGAAAGTAAATCAAACGTAGTGTTTGTGAACATGAATTTTGACACTTCGATTTAATTTTATGTGAATTTAAAAAAAATTTAATATAATTTTGTATTACATTTTATTCAAATATAACAAAATTTAACATCCAAATTTCTTACTTTCAAGTATATGATGGTATTTTTTGAATGATGAATTCCTTATAGGAGCCTTCCCCGGATCAATACTCCACCAAATAGAATAACAAGGCCATAGGATGAGTAAAGAAAGAAAGGTTGACCATGACAATTTATAGTTTCATGGTGACTAAATAGCTAATTGATGTGTGCTTAGTTAAATTCCGTCTTAGTAGACAAACTTGAATTCAGTGTTGTGTTTTAAGGATTCGAGAAACTATAGAAGGGATCTGTCTCTTTACCTCTCTACGTGTCTTTATGCTTGTACATGAAATACGAAATATGTATGTTATAAGAAATTATATAAGAAATTAGACATGCACCAAGTAGGTCTTATTCAAGTTATCACTGTCTTAAACCAAATTACCAAGCGTAGGATCTATTCGTGACATGTCTCATGTTTGGTTACAAGTGTAAAGATAACTAGCATAGAGACGTTGGGTCTTTCAATCTTCAAATGTCCATGCATAAATTGCTTAGGCGTAAGACATGTGTTTTAGTAAGTTTTATTTTTAAATTTTAATAGTTCCATCAAGAGAAATTATAGAGGAGATCAGTCTTTTTTATGTGTTATCATAAATGGGACCCACTTATAAGCACGAAGAAATCAATTCTTTTTAGAATTTGTCTTTATGCCAAAGCAAACCGTTAATAAGAATGGGACCCATCTATTACTTATATCAAATGTTATTGGTGGCAATGGGCCTGGAAATTCATAATGTTTAAACCTACCATAGGCCCAAATTTGGCTGGGCGTCCTACTCTTCCTCATCATTTAGATCAATCTCTGAGTGGGCCCAAAGTGGCTTGAAGAATATAAGCCCAATTCCAGTTACGCCCACTGGACTGGCCCCTCATATCCTTCCACTTACAAATCACGTGCATGGCATTCCTCTCAAAAAAAAAAAAAAGAGTAAAAAAAAAAACCATAAATTATATTTTATATATACATATATGTATTTTGCACTATTTTTATCATTAAATATATATATTTTTTATTTTGAGGAAAAAATCAATAGATAAAAATGGCATTGTAAGAATTTTAATAATTAGGCGATAAATAATTACTAAGAATTTTATTTATTATTAACATATGTTGTAATATGTGACTCATATCGAATGGAACAAGGAGGTTGAAGAAAATTAGGAAGGTGGCCTAAAGAAAACTATCGATGATTTTTCTATAGGTGCATCAACGGTTTCTTCGAGAAGCCAATTAGGAAGTTGGCTTGAAGAATTTGTTCGACATTAGTTTTTTGAGTTTGAAATTTATTGTTTTATTGGTTAGGACGATTAATGGGTTGGGGGTGCGGTGGCAACACCCCCGTGGTACGGTATAGGGGTATTTAAGGAATTTTTCTAATACCTCTATACGACTAGGAGTTAGTATAAATACATATGATGTAACCATACTTGTTACAATAATGAAATTTAATTATTGCTCGCTTCTGTGGATATAAGCATACTACGGAAACACGTTAGATTCGTGTGTTTTTATTGTTCTATCTCTTTGTTTTTTCATACTATTCATCATAATTATCGTATGTTTTTTTAACACTATATATATATTTGGTGCATGGTGCTCGAGAAATTTCATTTATTTTTTTTTCTTCGGCTATTTTTTATTATAAATATTTTAAAAATAATTACTATATTTATTCATACCCTTTTGAACTTCTATCACCACAACAGCCAACTATTTAGGCATAATTGTTCTGATTTTTCAAAATTTCCATTATCTTGATTGAGGAGACGATAATGTGGCATTGATTCATTGGCTACCATATACACATATCAAACAAATTTTTTATTTGATCTAGTTTTCTTGGCCAATCAAAAATAGCTTGAGTCGCCTAATTAAATATTTCAACGTTGTACTTGAATATTGGTTTCAACTAATGAATTTGAATTTATATACATTTTAATTAGTTAGTACCTCTGTCATTTTCACTTGGAAGAATGGTTACCAATAGAAAATGAGTGTTACAGTTGTGTTCAAGGAGAGAGAGCAGAGGAGAGTGTTCCTATCAAGAATAACTTTTTTGTTTTCCCATCACCGTTTATATTAACATATTAGGAGATGTCATAGTTTTGAAATCAATTTCGAAATAAATTCGAGGAAAGTGTTGGATTCATTTTGAAGGCGTCACACTTTTAAAATTAATTTTTAAATAAATTGAAGGTAGGCTCGTTTTGAAAAAAAACAAAATTGAAACAAAGTGAAGTCAATTTAAAAATAAAGATATCGAAACAAAAAATAAAATAGAGAGAAACGAGAAAAGTTTTACACAGTGACTTCAGACTTATTCTTGAAAGTGTGACGGTGTGAGTCATCATGAGTCACTATTTATTGACACTAAAAAATAAAGAAAAAAAAAATACACGAATGCATTGTAAAACACAAGAAAACATGTTACAAGTGTATAATATAGCAACCCCAAAATACCGTCATACAATAATATAATGAGTTACGATTCGAGAATTTGAACTAGAGATCTTCATAAAAGTTTTAAATTTTCATCCTTCGACTTGCTTTTTTTTAACCTATTTTTAAAGAACTCGGAAAAAAATTGAAAAAATTAATAAGAAGCATTTTCTAGTTTGAAGAGTTTTAGAAGAAAGAACAAAATTGTTTAGGGTCTTTTTACCAAACTAGGTTGTAATTCTCATTATATAAGAAGTTTGTCATAGTGTATTTTATTATTGGACCAGTAACACAAATAATTCCTCATGTGGTGACATGCAAAAAATAAACCTTACAATCAAAAATTTATTTGAGCTTTCAAGCTCTACGATTGGTCAACCCAATTTTAGAAAAGTGTATAGTCATGGATTTAATTTCACAAGTATTCTTTTCTAACAAACTGGCCAATAATTAAATTTCCACTATTTTACTTTAAGAGAGAGAGAGAGAGAGAGAGAGAGAGAGAGAGAGAACTCGATCTATTTCTTTGGGTTGGATTAAATATTTTTTTGGATATTTTACTCTTTTAGTTAAATGGTAAAAATAAAAATAGGATTAAAACAACCTATGCTATTACATGAGATTTAAAATATATATATATATATATATATATATATATATATATAAATGAAAGAGAACGAAAAACTAGGGTTTTACAAAACTAATACAACAAGTATTAGTCGACAATAATTGGCAAAAACCTAGTGGACAGGAGGATATTCGTTGCTATGTTCTATTGGTCACAAGCTTAGTCAACTAGTCGTCACACACATATATATTGACGTCCTGAAATATATGGTTATGGTAATATTTCAATTTCTCTTAAGTGAAAAACAAATACCAATCAGTAAAATTCAATAAGATTAGGGAGGAGTCATTGGTTTCTAAATCCTATGAAGAGCTTCTTGAGAGTTTTATTTTAAGTTTATTTTTCTAAAACCCTAATTCATCTATAGTTCAAGATTATTACAAATACCCTAAAGCTTTGCATACATAATCAAAATTACATCAAATTTATTTCATTAATTAGCGAGAAAGATTATATTATCAAGAGTTCATTGTTTCTTGTTGTAGAAACTTGAATTTAGAAAATAAAAGAAATAAATAAGAAAGGAAAACGGAAAATTTTAAAAAGGGGAAACAATAGCTTTCATTGACGAATCCCCTATTTTCGTTGACAAATGCCCTTCTGTAGTCCGTCGATGAAGTTCAGGCGTCATCAACGAAGAGATCCCGAACGATAGAAATTTCAGGTTTAGAGTTCGTCGACGAAAGAAGGAATGTTATTCTGTAACTCGTCGACGAAGACTTCATGTCGTCGATGAGGTTGGCCGAGTCAACGGCCTATAAATAGGATTTCTCTTTTCTTCTTCATTAAGAAATCTTAAATTTCTCTCTCTAAAACGACGCCCCTCACTCTCTCTCTACAATATTTCGCTGTTCGTCGTCCGAATTGACGATTGGAAGTTATCATGAGGATCTGGAAAAAATTCTTTACAAGTCTAGCAGAATAGATTTTTAAATGGAGTTTTTCCAGGCATCACCCCAAAGTTGAGGTAAGGGTAGAAATGAGCTGTTTGTGTAGTATATAATTATTTAAATGAGGTGTATGGGCTTGGGGATGCTTAATAGTTGTTGATCTGTGATTTGAGTTGATTAACTAGGGTTATTGAATCAGGGTTCAAGTGAGCACTGCAAGCATTATCTTGAGGTCCCTGCTAGCGTAGTTCAGAAACTAAGTAAGGGGAATAGATTAAGCCAGTAGTTTTGTAAATTTCACCGATTAAAATGGAAATTAATTGTATATTTATATGATTATCCTGATGTTGGTTTTTTTTGGGAGGGTTTTTCTGTACTCTCCCTTTTGTTTTATCTTGTAACCACGATATTCTTCCGCCACAAGTGAGGGTATATTAATAAATAAATGGAGGTGCGGCCATCTTTTAAAAAAAAAAAAAATTTGACGTTATTATTTGCGAAAATGGAATGATTAAAGTAATGAGGTGTATTTTCAGTAAAACAAATGATGAATATGAGTTAGCTTATTATTTTAAATGATATAATTATGCTTATTATTTAAATTGTGTGGCATGAGTAAAATGAATATATTGAGTTGGGTTGTGATATATGCATAACATGTTGGAAAAAATGAAATGCATTTGGATTATACTGTATGTCAGGGTTTATTTCAAATATATTTCTGATTTAAATTGATTATGTGAATTCAATTATTTCCATATGTCTGAACTAAATTAAACTGCGAGAATTTGATCATATCGGGTTTTTGAGAATATATTGGAATTAAATTAAACTGCGAAGATTGGATCATATTGGGCTTTTGGGAATGCATTGAAATTAAATTAAACTGTGGGGATTTGATCATATCAGGTTTTTTGGAATATTTTGAAATTAAATTAAATAAGTGAAATTGATCATACCAGCGTTTTTATTTAAATTTACTACGTATATATTTATAAGAATTTATCAGGTAATTTATAAAATTATAATTATTATAAAGATTGTGCGACATGAGTTTATTTTATTTTATTACATAATTAAGTAAGGTTGGAATTTTTTAGAGTTATATTTATTACGTGTTTTATTGTGAATTTTACGGTGTTATATTAGTTACATTTTGATTGGGAATAATGATGAGATTTATCACAAATTTTAGGTTGGGAAAAATGATGAGATTATTATACTGCTTTATTGTGTAAATTGCAATTATATGTTTTAAGAACCCTAATGGGCCGGATGTGGTGAATGCTTAGTACCGTAGCTACAAAGGAATATTAGTGCAGCCACACTGTTGTGAAAGTGTTGACGGTGGATAATCGATATGGCCTGCATAGGGGTGTATACACCTGTTTTCGGACTAAGATGTGATAGGCAAATCGATCTTACAAACATAATATTTTTATTTAGTTTTGGTCGGCCAACCAAACTAAGTCCAATTTTTAGACCGCACAACCCGTCATGGAGGTTAAATATAACATGCATTGGCCAAAAAGGAATCTTTTATATATATTTGTGTATTTATGTGGTTATGGTCATTTAATCGGTTTAAATGATGTTTTGGATGAAAGTATGGTATTTATGTATATATGTGATTGACATTTTACAAATGCAATTTTTATTAAAGGATAAAAGGATAAAATAAACCAGTGTAGGAGAACTAGATGGTGGAACCTAAAAGGAGAAAATATAATAAAATTTAAAGATAAAATGATCAAAGATGGGGATTGGACCTTAGAGGATGGGACAGATTCAAATACTCTTTGGAATAGATTAGCTAACTCTATTAAAAAGATAGTAAAAGAGATTTTAGGCGAATCAAGGGGAAGATTCTCAAATAGCAAAGAAAGTTGGTGGTAGGATAAAGATGTACAAAAAATCATAAAGACAAAAAGAATTTGGTATAAAACGTGGCAAAAATATAGAAACAGCGATAACTTTGAAAAATATAAGGAGGCAAGAAAAGATGCAAAAAGAGCCGTTAGTGAAGCTAAATATAGATCTTTTAATAGTTTATATGATAGATTAGGTTCAAAAGAAGGGGAAAGAGATATATTTAAACTTGCTAAAGCTAGAGAAAGGAAGAACAAGGACTTAGGAAATATAAAATGTATAAAAAGTGAGGATGATATTGTCTTGGTTAAGGACGAAGATATTATAGAAAGATGGCGAAGTTACTTTAGTAAGTTGTTTAACGAAAACCAAATAGAAGGCTTAAATTTAGAATTATCAAATAAGGAAAAGACTAAAAATATAAGATTTATTTTTAAAAATTAGAGTTAACGAAGTTAAGTTTGCACTAAAAAAGATGAAAAATGGGAAAACTATGGGACCAGATAACAACCCAATTGAAGTTTGGAAATGCTTGGATGATAACGAAATTATATGGTTAACTAATTTATTTAATACAATTGTAAAAACTAAGAAAATGCCAGATGAATGGAGGAAAAGTACCTTATTATCTATATACAAAAATAAAGGAGATATTCAAAATTGTAATAACTATCGTGGAATTAAACTTATGAGTCATACGATGAAACTATGAGAAAGAGTAGTTGAACAAAGATTAAAGTTATAAACGAAGATCTCAGAAAATCAATTTAGTTTTATGCCTGGGAGATCTACCACAGAAGCTATTTATCTTTTAAGAAGATTAATGGAAAAGTTTAGGGAAAAGAAGAGGGACTTGCATGTGATATTTATTGACCTTGAGAAAGCATATGATAGGATACCTAGGGAAGTTCTATGGTGGGTTTTAGAAAAAAAAAAAAAGGTGTATGTTGTAGGTATACCGATGTCATTAAGGATATGTACGATGGAGTAATGACTAGTGTAAAGACTATAGATGGAGAAACTAGAGAATTTCCAATTACCATAGGTGTACATCAAGGATCTACTTTGAGTCCTTATCTTTCTGCTTTAGTGATGGACCAATTGACTAAGAGTATTCAAAAGGAGGTTCCATGGTATATGTTGTTTGTAGATGATATTATATTAATTGACGAAACTGGGGATGGAGTAGAGGCTGAGTTAGAATTATGGAGAGAAGCTTCGGAATCTAGAGGCTTTAAGATAAGTAGAAATAAAATAGAATATATGAAATGTAATTTTAGTAATGATAGGAGGAATATTGGAGACAAAGTTAAACTTGATGATGAAGAAATAAATAGCACTTGTAGATTTCGATACCTTGGATCTATTATGCAAGCTGAAGGAGAAATTGAAGATGATGTAATGCATAGAGTTAAAGCAGGTTGGGTAAAATGGAGAAGTTCTTCAAGTGTTCTATGTGATCGTAGAATACCCTTAAAATTGAAAGGGAAGTTTTATAGGACAGCTATAAGACCAGCTATGCTATATGGATCAGAATGTTGGGCGACGAAGAAACATAATATCCAAAAAGTAAAAGTTGCCGAGATGAGGATGCTTAGATAGATGAGTGGTATAACATTGAAAGATAAATTAAGGAATGAACATATTTGTGGTAAGTTAGGTGTAACTCCTATAGAAGATAAGATAAGGGAAGGACGACTCAGATGGTATGGACACTTGCAACATAGGCCTTATAATGCACCTGTGAGGAAGAGTGATTTAGTTACTGTAGGGGGCAGTAGAAGGGGTAGGGATAGACCTAAAATAACTTGGGAGGAGATAGTGAGTAAGGATTTAATATTTTTGAATCTGTCAAAAGAAATGGTCCATGATCGCATAAATTGGCGGAAAAGGATTCATATAGCCGACCCCACTTAGTGGGACTAAGGCTTGGTTTTTGTTTGTTTGTTTGTTTGTTTGTTTGTTAAAACTATTGAATATATTTTTATAGTATAAAACTCATGTTAGTCACACACTGATAATAATTTAGTTCTTACTTTCTAAGAGGTGTCTCACCCAATTATTATTGTATATTTCAAATATCTTGAGGAGCTTAACCGAAAACAGAGTAGCGTAGCGGAAGCATGAGTGAGATTAGAAAGAGCGGTTTTGATTAAATATTAAATTTTTTATTTTTGGTATATCTTAGAATTTTTAAGGATGTATTTAATTTGATATTAGAGATATTGTTGTGATAAGGTTATTTAGTACTGTGGTATAATGAATTTGAGGTCTTCTGCTGTTTAAAATTGTTTGTAGGTTTAGGTTATTACATCTTTCCTACTTAAATTGTTGAGTTCTGACTCATATTTAGAGGGTGTCTACTCGAAGGTTGTTACAGATGATACGTTTCAACACATTTGAGTAAGGGTGCAATATAACTGTATTATCATATGAGAGTATTTTGAGATTTTCACATTTAACTATTTATACATATTGTAGTCGATGGTTGAAAACCAAGATATCTTTGTTTGATAGTGAAATATGCACATCGACTATGTGGAGTAGGCATTTTTTTTTTTTACTAAAAGAGGGCAGCACCTCCATTAATTTATTAATATACCCTCACTTTTAGTGGAGGAATACCGTGGTTACGAGATAAAACAAAAGGGAGAGTACAGAAAAACCCTTATAAAAAAACCAACACCAGCAACCAACCAAATTAGGACAACAAAACTAAACATAACTAACAAAAAAGATAAAAACATAAATACAACCAAAATCAAAACAAAATACATCAAACGAAACTCTAGAGTTGAACTATCGACGAACGAAAACGATACCCCACCTATCCATCCGAAGAATACCTTTTAGATAACGTGGTAGAAGGTATTAAGTTTCGTAAATTACATTGTTTCTCATTTCTCCTTCTTTAGTAAGGAAATCAGCTGCACTATTGCCTTCCCTATATTAATGCATCACCATGACGTTCACTCCTTCCAATTCCACCACGAGCTCCTCCCAAAATTTCCAAAGATACCACAAAGTATATCTACCTTTCTGAAACCAATCAACTACAATTCCCAAGTCATGTAAATTTGTATTCTTTTTCTCTCTTTTGATTTTCATTATTTCACAACATAAACATATATTAACATATAATCTATATTAAAAAAAATAGAGCATCCAAAACTAGAATTTGTAGAACTCTTCAAATGGTCACGAGTTTATTAGAGTAAAACTATAATTACCTACAAATATGTACAAAACTACCCCCACAAAAATCCTTTAAAAGTAGCTTTGCGTATAAATTTTCACATGCTAAACGGCACACCAGGTACAACTTTAGAATTATATGACTATGAAACATAGCTCAATCTTAATTATATTTTGTACTAATTGTTTCATTATTATCTTATGAGCATTTGCTGTTAACTATCTAACTTTTTTAAAGTTAGCAGTTAAATTAATCTTTCATTAACAATTAATCCAAATTAACAATGATGTCTAATTGACAGTACAAAAGGCATGCTTTGCTCTCCACTTCCTTATAATTATTTCATGTGTGCAACATGATCACTAGCATGTGAATCAATCATATATATATATATATATAGTAAGAATATATATATTATTGGAGAAGATAGTAAAAATATTTTCTCTTAACATTAAGGTCCTATATGTAAGTTGAAAAATATTTTAAAAATTAAGAAAAAAAAAAGTGAAGGAATTATTTTTACAAAAGTAAAAAAGAAAAAAAATAAAATATATAGAAAATTTGCGAACAAAATTTTTATTGTATACGTATTAGCACTTAATTTGTTTTAAAAAAAGTAAGCATATTAAAATAAATTTTAGTGTTTAATGGTATTTATTTTGAGATAAAATATAATGATTTTTATTTTCCTTTCTTTCCCTCATCCAAAATTCTTGATCTAATTAAATTGACCTATAAGGTTGCAGTTAGTGGGAAAGAAAAGAGAAGATAAAAAGAAAGAAAGAAAGAAAATGGTTCAAGTGATAGAAGGATAAGGCAATATGAAGAACTTTTTTTTCCTCTTACTTTGATTAGGAAAGTTCTTACTGCTTAATTTAAATGACCAATCTTTTTGTGTCTTTTTTTCCCCTTATGCCACATTTGGAAGCGTGAATTTATGACCTTAAATTGGATAGATTTCAATACAATTTTATATTGCATCCTATTTAAATTCAATACAAATCAAAATCTAAAGTCTCTTCAAATACGGGGTTAGTTTTTATTTTTTTGGTAGTGGTGGAGGTTAAAGGATTAAAAATGAAAACTAAAATTTAATCATAATAGTTATGATTGAAGAGAGTTAAGACTTTAAAAACTATTTGTATTTCCAAAGAATCCAAACTTTGAAAGTAATGTATTAAACTTGGGTTGGCCATTGAATTGATAGAGGGAATGGGTTATTGGATAATGCTTCTATCGATGGATTATCGTAAAATAAAATACAGTTAAAAATGAAATTATATGTTGCAAAGTTAATACACAATTCAAATCACATTCATAAATCAAGCATTAAAAATCAAGATTTAGTGTCAAAATCTAAGCTAAACTCATTCTAAATTCTTATTAATTGTAGGCCAGTTGGGGAAAATTATGTTTATGCTATGTAAAAGTACCGACAACAAATTTAAGAAGATTAAAATCTTAAATTTTAATTAAAAAGTATACAAAGTTTGTAATTGTAAAAAAATATGTTTTTATTTATTTATTTGTTGTAACTTTTATCACGGTTGTTGGATTGTCATTAAATCCAACGGTTTTGTAATGTCATATATATGTTTGTAAGCCATGGAAAAAAGAGTGTATTACTTGTCATTTTGTGCAAGGAGAGCTAGAGGGGGCTTTCTCTCTAGGAAGATTTTTTCTTCTTCATTGGTTTGATAGGTGAAGGGGTGTACAGGGGATCTGGGATCGGGGAGAGTTTGTGTTGTAGCTGGAGCCTGAGCTGGAAATGCGTTTTTTGCAAGCTGTGCAAGCTGCCATTTATCTCTATGATTGTAACCTCCCAAATTTCTAATTTATTGTATTAAATTGTGATTGATTAACAGCCCTATAAATAGAGCTATGGAGAGTTGTGATGTTAACAAGAGAAGCTCAGAGAGCAAAGAGAAGAAAGAGAGGAGGAAGAGAGTGAGAGGAGGAAGAGAGTGAGAGAGTTGTATTTTTCCGGCGAATAGTGAATTTGTGGTGTGGTCTGTGGACGTAGGTCGATCTTGACCGAACCACATTAAATTTCTAGTGTCATATTTTCTGGTTGCTCACGGGATCCTAACAAGTGGTATCAGAGCTCGGTTGGAGCAGAAAACCCATATCGAAGTCGTACACCGAAAACAGATGTAACGACCCGAATAAAAATGGTATTTAAATAATAAAGAAAGGGAAATGGAAACTGAAAACAGAAGGAAGCAGCGTTCGTCGACGAAATTAATGAAGGATTTGTCGACGAATGACGTGACTCGTCAACGAAATCCCCTGTCTATAAATAGAAAAATCTTGATTTTTAACTTACAAACAAAGCTACCTCTTCCCTCTCTCTCTCCCCTTCAGTTTTCTCTCTCTCTCTCTCTTCAATTCCGAGCCAAATTTATGCCAGATTGACAATCCGTAGTCACCATGACGCTCCAGACGAAGTTCTTTGCAAATCTACCGGAGTGGATTGTTTGTGAAAGCTAGTCGGAAATCATCCCTAAGTTGAGGTAAGACTTTTTAAACCAAATTTGACTTTGTGGTAGTTATATATAATGTTGTACGTATATAAATACTAAACTTTAATACTAGGAGTTTTCATTTTCAGGGTATTGGTCAGGAAATCCTACGGGAGTTAGATTAGATTGTTTTGGAGGCTTTCTCTATAGTCAGGTAAGGAGATAAACTAAGCTAGTCTTTTTGAGAAAATGTATGTACATATGTATAACATCTGATTTCTGAAAAATAAATATGTTTATATGAATCTATGATTTATGTTTTTTTGGGAAAATACTGTTGAAATAACGATATGTTGAATATGCAGAAAATCAGTTCAATGTGGCATGAGTATAAATGTTGTGAAATATTGTTTTCTGGGATGAGATTATGATATGGGTTTTATAATGGAAAAATTGGCGTATGGGCCGAGATTTTATATATGTGGCTGCCGGCGTACGGGTCGTGCTATGTTGTGATTTGTCAGTGTACGGGCTGTGCTATGATGTGGTTTGCCAGCCTACGAGCCGTGCTATGTTGTGATTTTCCGGCGTACGGTCCGTGTTATGTTGTGATTTTCCAGCGTACGGGCTATGCTATAATGTGATTGCAGGCGTACGGGCCGTGCTATGATAAAATGTGTAATACCGGCGTACGAGCCGATAATTTTCATGATATATGTATATACGCAAAATGATATGATTAATCTGTTAATTAACGATATGAGATATTCATGTATCACAGTTTTAACATATGATATATAGTATCAGAACCTAGTTGGCTTGGTCTAGGCTAGCACTTGTACGGTACTGTAGCTATGTATCCATGGTCTTCGTGATCATGATATCTGTGTTAACGCTGCTGTACGAAGTGGTGTGAGATTGGATGGTCGATGTGGTTTTAAGAAGTGTGTGATTACCTCTGGTGTACGGACCATGTCTGGCAGACCCATCGGACTTACAGACTATATGATTGACTTGGCAGTGGTCGGTCAACCATTGTCAGGTCCCGCCTTCGGGCCACAAAACCCATTCATGTGAGGGTAATACATGATAACAACCAGCTAACCTACCAGGAATGTTTTTATGTTATTATTATTTTATGAGATGAGATATGATTATGAAAATGCAATATGTTCTGCCATGATTTGACATGTATATATGTTTTCCCAGATTTGACAAAACAGTGATAAAATATGTTATGTATGGTATATGTAGAACACTGAATACTCATGTTGCCACACACTAGTATTAGTTTATTTCCCTTAGTGAGAGTTGTCTCACCCCTAAATTTAATAAACTTTTCAGGAGCCCCAGATAGGAGAGCGGGAAAAGCCCCGCTAAACTAGTGCTGTGTATCTGCCCTTTTTGAAGGGTAAGTTTTGTAGGGATAGTTAGATTTTTGGGGAAATGTCCCTAGGTCTTATTTTTGAAATGTATATATGGAAATACGGTGAATGTAGCGTCTCTGGTATTTGTGGTAAAATGATGGATGTTTTGTATTTACAATATTGTGAATATATATATATTTCCTGCTACTTAGGCTTCCGATTGTGTTCTTATGTATCCCTGGTACTCACGGGTCCAAGTGGATTATGATTGGTTGAGCTGGGTTATGAGATATGTGATATTGATTTTACTTAAAAAAAAAAAGTGTGGAAATTGAGTAGGTTGTCACAACAGAGCTCTGTCCAGTGGCTCGAAACTGAGTTTCGAGGCCACCATCACATTCACCTCACCGAGACGAAGAGAACCGTGCAAACCGGAGCTCGAAAGGAGCTTAGACGAAGCCTCATGCGCCACCACGTACCTAGCCAGAGCAGGATGCTTTGCCACGCGCCGATGACCTGCTGCTCACGTGCCCCACGCGTGTCCACACGTCTTCCTCGCCCAGACCACCTCAACCCCCGGCATCTCACTCAGATGGGATCAACCCGAGAACCGGTCCTCAATCTGGATCCAAGATGAGGGCAAAGACAAAAGTCAATATTGCGTCAGAAAATGATGATTTGTTGGTCTGCTTTTTGGAGAGCAAAAAGGAGTCTTGGGTGTTAGACTCTGGAGTTTCATTCCATGCCACTTGCAGTAGAGATTACCTAGAGGAGTATACATCAGGTAATTTCGGTAAAGTATATTTGGGCAATGATCAACCTTGCGACATTGCCGGCAAGGGGACAGTGAAGATCAAAATGAATGGGTCAATATGGAAACTGAGAGGTGTCAGGTATATTCCAGACCTGTGGAAAAATTTGATCTCAGTCGGCCAATTGGCAAACGAAGGGTATAACACATCTTTCATTGGTGATAAATGGAAGATTTCGAAGGGTGCATTGACAATTGCTCGAGGTAAGAAAAGTGGTACTCTTTATGTAACTCCTGATGTATGTATGTCTATTATAGTTGCTACAAGAAATGATGATAGCAACTTATGGCATCAACGACTCGGGCACCTGAGTGAGAAGGGACTCAGGGTAATGCACTCAAAGGGTAAGTTGAATGATTTACAGTCAGTGAAGATTAACACATGTGAGGATTGCATATTTGGGAAACAAAAGAGAGTCAGTTTCTAGACAAACATCAGTACCTTGAAGAAGGAGAGACTTGGGCTAGTCCATTCAGATGTATGGGGACCAACAACCGTTTCATCCACATGTGGAAAGCATTACTTCGTTATGTTTATCGATGATCATTTACAGAAGGTATGGGTTTACATCCTAAAGTATAAATCTAATGTTTTTAATGCTTTTAAAATTTGGAAAGCGATGGTAGAAAACAAAACTGGTTTGAAAATCAAGAAGTTGAGAACAGATAACGATGGTGAGTATGTTGACACCGAATTCAAGAAATTCTGCTATAAGCATGGTATCAAATGGAAAGAACTATGCCAAGTACACCTCAACACAATGGCGTAGCCAAGCAGATGAATAGAACGTTGACAGAAAAAGCCAGAAGCATGCAAAAGTAGTCAGACTTGCCAAAGATGTTTTGGGCAAAAGCAGTCAAAACAGCAACTTATTTGATTAACAAAAGTCCATCAATTCCATTGGACTATAGTCTACCAGAGGAAGTTTGGAGTAACAAAGAGGTAAGACTTTCACATTTGAAAGTTTTTGGTTGTGTTGCATATGTACATGCCAATGATCATGTCAGAAATAAGCTAGATCCAAAATCCCAGAAATGCACTTTTATCGGTTATGGTGGAGCTGAATATAGATACCGCATTTGGGATGATGAAAACAAAAAGGTAATCAGAAGTAGAGATGTGATTTTTGATGAAAAGGTGATGTACAAAGATAGACACACAACAAAATCTACAGAGCCTGAAACGACCTTTGTAGATGTGGATGATGTTTTAGAAGGTGTAAGGACACGTCAGCAGAACACCGAGATTCCTCAAGCAGAGGAACATGTGGAGCAGATTGTTGCACCATCACCTCTTACTCTAGCACCAAAGCTTAGGAGATCTTCTTTACAGCACATACCAAACAAGAGGTATGTGAACCATTTACTTCTTACAAATGAAGGAGAACCTGAATGCTATGTTGAAGCATGTCAGGCAGGAGATGCGAGCAAGTGGGAGCTTGCAATGAAAGACGAGATGAAGTCTCTTAACTCCAAAAAAACATGGGAACTAGCTAAGTTGCCCAATGGTAAGAAGGCTCTTCACAAAAAAATGGGTTTATAGGATCAAAGAAGAACATGATGGATCCAAGAGGTACAAGGCTCTGTTGGTAGTTAAAGGCTTCGAGCAAAAGGAAGCAATTGACTACACCAACATCTTTGCACCAGTTGTGCAGCTGACAACCATCATATCTGTTATGAGTATTGTTGCCTCAGAGGGTTTACATCTTGAACAATTGGACGTGAAGACAACATTTCTTTGTGGTGATCTTAATGAGGAAATCTATATGCAACAGCCAAAAAGTTTCTTAGAAAAAGGTAAAGAGAATATTGTATGCAAATTGAAAAAGAGTTTGTATGGTCTCAAACAAGCTCCTAGACATTGGTACAAGAAATTCGACAGCTGTATGCAGAGGAAGAATTTTCAGAAGTGCAATACTGACCACTGTTGCTACTTCAAAAGGTGTCGTGCTAGCTATATTATTCTACTGTTATATGTTGATGATATGCTAGTCGCATAATCAGATATAGAAGAGATCAGAAAATTGAAGCAGCAATTGTCAGAGGAATTTGATATGAAAGACTTAGGTCTTGCAAAGCAGATTCTTGGTATGTGGATCTCTAGAGATGAGCAACAAGGCACATTACAGTTATCTCAGTCATAGTACATCAGCCGTGTTTTACAGAGGTTCAACATGAGTAGCGCCAAGACTATAAATACACCATTGGTAGGTCATTTTCGTCTCTCAAATGACCAATCTCCCCAGACAAATGAAGAGAAAGACTTCATGGCTAAGGTACCATACGCCCTAGCCGTTGAAAGTCCAATGTATGCTATGGTTGGTACCAAACCGGATATTGGCCAAGCAGTGGAAGCTGTCAGCAAGTATATGTCAAATCCAGGGAAGACACACTAGGAAGTAGTGAAGTGGATTTTGATATATCTTCATGGCATTGTTGATAAGTGCCTATGTTTCGGCAAAAGTGATATGAAAATCCGAGGATTTGTAGATGTAGATTTTGCAGGTGAAATTGATCATCGCAGAAGCACCATTGGGTACATATTCACTGTTGGCACAACAATTGTTAGTTGGATGTCACAGATACAGAAGATTGCTGTTTTATCCACTACAGAAGCTGAATATGTAGTAGTGTGAGAAGCCAGTAAAGAGATGATTTGGCTTCAGGGTTTGTTAACGGAGCTTGGATTAAAGTAGGAGAGAAATGTTTTGTACAGTGACAGTCAGAGTGCGATACATCTGGTAAAGAACTCTACATTTCATTCAAGAACTAAGCATATTAGATTGTGTTACCACTTTGTCAGATCTCTGATAGAGGACAACGTGTTGATACTTGAAAAAATCCAAGGAAGCAGAAATCCGGTAGATATGTTAACTAAGGGGGTGACTACAGAGAAGTTGAAGTTATGTTCAACTTCATTTGGTCTTCATGCCTGAAGACATATTTTGAGCACATCATTTGTTCATGATACTGGTTGTCTCCGTCGCCAAGTGGCAGATTGTTGTAGTTGGAGCCAGGAGACACAGCTGGAGCCTGAACTGGAAACGCGTTTTTTGCTAGCTGTGCAAGCTGCCATTTATACCTATTTATCTCCATGAGTGTAACCTCCCAGATTGCTAATTATTGTATTAAATTATGATTGATTAACAGCCTTATAAATAGAGCCGTGGAGAGTTGTGATATTAACAAGAGAACCTCAGAGAGTAGAGAGAAAAAAGAGAGGAGGAAGAGAGTGAGAGGAGGAAGAGAGTGAGAAAGTTGTATTTTTCTGGCGAATAGTGAATTTATGGTGTGGTCCGTGGACGTAGGTCGATCTTGACCGATCCATGTTAAATTTCTGGTGTCATATTTTCTGGTTGCTCACAAGGTCCTAACAGTCTGATCAGATCTTGTACTGCCATCATTTCATAGTGGATTTTTCTCCAGGTGCACACTCCGTGGAAGTAGGCAATCTTGCCAAACCACATAAAATCTCTCGTCTACATTTTTTCTGTGAATGTTCTTTGTACTATTTATTTTGTTAATCGGAAGATTAAAATCGCTGCACATCAACAGTAATTAAGAACCTGAATTGAAATGGTAAAAGTTAAAAAGGAAAAAAAGAAAGTAGAAATCATAAAACTATAAATCCAACTTAGGTCAACCAAATATGCCCAAGTTAATTTGAGTCTTATTAGGTTAGACTGAGTCTATTGCTTTTCTAGTCTATCATGGATTCCAACTTAGTTAATTTTATGTATGAGCCACTGTGTTTCCTATCCAATCGATCAAGTTGGATCGAATTTAATAACATGACCTAATAAAATTTAACATACCCTTATAAACCATTCAAAAATTTCAAAAACAAAAAAATAAAATAAAGCCCTGAATTAAAAAATAAGTTCACTCATTAAAATCCATAAAATTCCAATTGGAAAAAAAGGAAAAGAAAAGAAAAGCTCAAAGTTAGAAGATTGCCAAAACAAAAAAAAAATATTAAAATATGTTAATATTTTAAAAAACAACCAAATTTGAGGTTTCGAGACTCACGTTTGATTAGCTAATTGGTGAGGTAATGGCTTACCAAGGCGATGACCCTATTCGCCTCTCTAGGCTTTTATTGAATCGAGAAAGCACTCTTAAGGGTGGCTGCTTCTAGGCAAACCTCTTGATTGTCTCTGCACCTTTTCCTCCGCTTCTAATATGACATTAACCAAATTATAAGACTCGTCTAGGACTTTCGTGCATTTATTATGACTCTCATTACTCAAAAGCTATGCTTATTTGAAATTGGGGATATATTCGACTCTAACCTAGCCTACTTCAATGCATCCAACAATGAACAATCATTTGTGAATTGGAGTTTGGATAAAGAGAAATATCTAGAGAATGATACAAGAGGGGTTAACAACATTAAAGGTAGGGAGATATTCAAATATTTTAAATGGTCTACTACATAAGCATTGTCATTAATCTTTTTTAAAAATTTTCAAGTCTCATTCTTGTTTTGATTCGGTTTATTATAGAAATTTATTAAAACCCATTTCTTTTTTAGAAATATTATCACTAAGTCAATCTCCTTCTTCTATTTGATCTCAAGTTGAATCACTCAAATCTATAAGACAAATGATCGCATGATCACCTTTCATTTGTTCATCGCCTTAAACACGATCAATGTCCTCCTTATTCAAATCTATTGGTGTAGAACTTTCATAATTGATTCAAAATTTTCTCGCGGCTTCCATGTCCTGCATATGGATAGTTGGGTTTTTCAATGGCAATAAAGGAAAACGATGGATTTTTTAAAAGCACATAATTAGAAGCTAGCCATCTATTTTAATTTTTCCATTTAAATTATTTATTCTATTTTTAGAGTTAATTATATTCTTATTTTGGCTGGAAGGTTTTGTACAAAGAATAATAATAATAATAATAATAATAATAATAATAATAATAATAATAAATTACACGAACAATTTTGTATCATTGTTTAAAAAAAACTATGGAAATGAAAATTAGATAGAAAAACAAAAACTTAAAAACAAAAACTAAGGCAAAACTAGTAACCTATTTGGTAAATATTTTTAAAACTAAAAAAAAATTTAAACTTGATTAAAAGAAGGTTCGTTTATGTTGTTGAATTGAATAAAACTAAAAAATATGATTAAAATAAGAAAGTTCAAAATAATTACAAATAACAAATATTATAGTAAAATAAGAATTATTTATAATTTATTACATGATTTTATTTTTCAAAATCACTATACATGGACAATCTTATTGTGCATGACCATTAAAAAGTTGTAGAAATAATTTCTAAACAGATTTTATTATTTTTAGTTTTTTTTTTTTGAAATTTTACGAATATTTTTATTTTCATTATATTTTAATTCATATTTTATTTAATTTAATTATAAAACATGCATAAAATGATTATTTCTAAGCCTGTCGCAAACTCTCTGATGCTTAATTTGAAACTCATTCAAAATCGTTATATCCGACTTCTTCAATTTTTGAAAAGAATTGGTGCTCTCAACTATAAAACTAACCCAGAATCGAACACTTCTCCACATCTGATCTGTACTTTGATAAATTCCTTCCATTCTCGCTTTACATCTTCGATTCCAGAGGCACAACGTAATCAAATACGGAATCAGCTTGATTAAAATACCTTTAATAGACGATTTTTAAGCATAGTGGAACCAATTTGCCATTATGTTTTTCTAAGGAATGGATCGTTGGAAAGGAATCCCCAACACCACACTAGCCCGACGCCAAACCTCTGAAGCCACCTCGCCTAAAGAAAGAATATGATCAATGTTTTCCTAACTTCTCTGAACGCAACAATCATAAGCCGAAGCTATCGATATTCTTTTGGTCTGAATTCTATCATCTACAGCCAAGCATCTAAACCAGGCTCTCTATAAACATATTGAGATTCTTCTGGGTAATAAAGAATGTCAAATCCAGTCATTCTACACAAAATTATCGCTTCTGCTCCTTACTGCCTCTCAAACCTTTTTTTTAGAAAAATTATCGTTAAGGGCAAGCTTCCAAACAAAAATATCCTGCCCACTTTTACCAGCCAGCACTTGATGCAAAATTTCCATTATTTTATCGACACCAACCAATTGCAGTAATAAATTAAAGTTCCAATTATTATTCAGCCAGCAATCCTTAATACACAGTTTCTTATTCAAAATATCCTCAGTGCTCACAGATAACGGGTCTGACGATAGCCACTTGTCGAACTAAAAAGATGAGTTCCCACCTCTTACCAAAATTTTAACATTATCCATAACTTCTGGAATTGTGGTTATAATTGATTTCTAAAAGTGAGAGTCATTTGGTCTCCCTTTCCTTATTAATAAATGATCATTTCTGCAATATTTAGCCCTGGAAAAAATGGCCCATAGATTGTTAGAGGTGAGCAATCTGAAGGCAAATTTCATGAGAAGAGATTTTTGAATTTCCTTAAGATCTCTCGGACTCATACCCCCTTCCGAGGTAGGTTTACAAATTTTCCCCTAAGAGCGCCAATGAATCTTCCTTTTATCTTTCACCTCTCCTCATAAAAAATTAGAAAGAAGATTGTTAATAAGAGAATATGTGACCTGCAAAACCTTAATAACAGACATCAAATGAATAGGCATGCTAGACAACACATGTCTCAATAAAATCAATCTTTCACCTTACGAGAGCAACTTAGATTTCCACCCTGCAATTTTCTTACTAATCTTCTCCACAAGAGGCTCCAATGTCCTGGAAGACAATTTTTTAGAAACTAAAGGCGCACCCATATATGTCACTGGAAATCTACCTTCCATGAAACTTGTGATTTTCAATAAACCACATTTCCGAGCAAGAATGATGCATTTCGAAAGGAATAACGCTGACTTTGTCTTACTAATTTTTTGACCCAACCACTTCTCATACATTTCCAGAGCATAAACTAAATATCTAGTAGACCTCTTCCCATCACTCGCAAAAATAAGAATATCATTCGCATATAGCAAATGCGAAACCAATGGGGCCCTAATCGGATGATTAAATTGACCAATCTGACTTGTCTCATAGTTTTTCCTAAGCAACCTTGTCAAAACCTCCCCCATTATGATGAATAAATAAGGAGATAGTGGATCCCCTGGTCACAAGCCTCTCATAAATTGAAAAAACCCTTTAAAGGTTCTATTCATCATAACAGAAAATCACGGGGACTCCACACAATTTTTTATGAGCTTGCAAAACCTCTTAGAGAAACTAAAAGCCTTGAGAACCTTCAGAAGAAAATTTCAATTCACTCTGTCATAAGTCTTAGCCATATCGAGTTTTACCATCACATTGCTGCCAGCCATTTTTTTGTGCAAAGACTGAACCATTTCTTGAGCAAGCGTAATATTTTCAAAAATACCACGCTTAGGAACAAAAATGCCTTGTTTATGAGAGATCAACTTATCAACAACTTCGGTTAGTTTAAAAACAATAATCTTGGAAATAATTTTATAAGCCACAAAGCATAAACTAATAGGCTGGAATGTATCAAAGTTAGAAGGATTATCCACCTTCGAAATTAAAATAATAAACGAAGAGGAAAAAAACTTGGAAATTCTATATTAGATTTGGATAAGATGTAATATAAGATTTTATTAAAATTTATCCAAATTCATCAAAATGCAAATCCAAAGTCTAAGCATAAGTCACAAAATAAGCAAGTCTATTGAATACCATAAAAATCTTGACAACATCTCATTAAAGAATGAAAATTGCTAAAAAGTAGAAAGGTACAAATACTTTGTGGTGTATATACATTAGGTTTTGATGCTTTTTTATACACTCTCCTTCAAAAGTTATGATGTTAGATTACCACTTTACCTAAAAGCTTGGTAATCTAACATAGTATCAGATCGAGTCAATTTCCAAGAGTTCAAGGGTTCTAGTCTTGTTGTCCGCATTTATTTTAAGTATTAAAACTTGATATACATTGTTGGTTCATAACTTAACATCTTAAACTTTTAGGTAAAGTGGTAATCTAACATGCTATCTGAGTCAAGTTACTAGGAGGTCTTGGCTTCTAGTCTCGTCGTCCACATTTATTTTGTAGTGTTTAAAAAAATTGTGTTTCCTATCATGAGTGTAATTTATCGTATGTTTATCTCTCCATGTGCTATCGAGTTGCACGTGTGAATGAGTGTTAAAACTTGATATGCATTAAACTTTTAGGTAAAGTGATAATCTAACATATGACATATTGAATTAGGTTCAAAATGTTACTTCATTTCTTTTCTTTTTTACCTTATTGATTTATAATAACATTTTTGCAATATATTTTACATGAAAAAGGAGCTAATTTTTTTCCAAAAAAAAAAATTAAAGAAGGGTTCCTTTTTCACTTAGCTTTATGAGCTTTTCACCTATGAATCCAACATGCACTCTCCTTTTCCTCCTTTGGTCATGCCCTAGCCATATGTCTTTTGGATGCATAATGAGAACCCTAGTGGCTAAGGGTTTAAAACTATTAGCGACAACTTTACAAAATGGTCATCCACCCACTCCATGCCATTTTGTTTTTTATCCAAACTTTTAAAAAGGACTACTAGGCCTATATCTAGAGCTACCCATGCATCCTACCAAACATAGCTCTACACTTTCAAACCCTACAAATCCCACTTGAAAATAATTAAGAAACATAAAATTCTATTTGATTAGAAAGTTGGAGAACTCTTTTATTTTTGATTCATTCGAGACACGTACTTTATATATAAGAATTTTATTTGAAAAAAAGAAAAGAATTATATTTTTCATTATATTTTCTTTCTATATCAAATATTATTAAGAAAGAAATTGAATTCAAACGGATATGATAGATGATTACAAAAAAAAAATTAAAAGTTAACGATACTTAAATTAAAATTTTGTTTATCAATCAATTATATGTTTTTTTTTTTTTTTTACATACCAGAAAGTTGACTTCTCCATAAATTTGAAAAATTCTGAGTTAAATAAATGAATAAATATATATTTCCAAATATGGCGTAATTCTTTTCCTTTCCATACATAAGGCATTTTTTTTAATATTTTTAAATTTCAAACATGGTCCAGCTCATGGGATGACCCTTAAGAGATAGAAATTAGAAAATTTCATAGAGTTAAAAAAAAAAATTATATTTCCAAAATTGGTGTTATTGTTTTCCATCCCGAACCCCATTTACTCATTCGAAAGTTCAAATCCAAAGTCTCTAATATGCTAGTTTGAAACTCTAACTATTAGAAATTTGAAATGTCTCGTAGGAGAGAGAAAGTTTGAAAACTCTCTCTTTTCCTCTCTATAGGCAGTGACAAATACACAACCTACAATTAGTGAGAGTTGAGACTCTCAAGCATAATGCATTTTTAATTTTACTTTTAAAATTGTATATGATTAACTTTTTCAAATTATTCATTCACAATTATAACATATTAGAATAAAACTTTGTAGGGCTCTTAATAGACTAACTCAAGATCCAAAAAAGGAGTCCACCCATAAAAATATTAAATCAATATGGCGAAATAGTGACTTAAGATTTATCTCAAACTAAGGATCATAATAAAACAATTCAAGTAGACCTGGTAAAACAGATCAGCTCAGATAATCCGTGACGAATTAGGTGGATTATCGGGTGAGAATATTAAAATTCATATCCAATTTGTTTAAGTTGCTAATTTATGGCGATTTAGATTAAAAATCCATGGTAAATGGCGGATAATTTGTCATTCTCATCCCTAACATAATTTTTTTACCAGTCAATGAATAATTTATTTCATAACACAATAATTGAAGTTTTTTTAAATTATAATTTGGTAACATATTAAACATTTAATAACTAATCACAAGTTATAATTTTTGCTTTATTTTTTAGAGCATGAATTTAGAGACTTTTATTTTAATCACAAAAAAACTAATTATTTCGACTTGAGTTTGAATGTGGACATAGGATAGACGTCAAGACGTATATAGTATTGCAAGGATTGAGAGTGTGGGACTAAGTCTTGGCCAATAGAGCTTATGCTAATTGATTTGTTGCATAATAAGCATGAGCATATTGGATTATCAATGAATTTAAACATTAGTTGTTAGCGAATAGGCGAATATCCATAAGATAAAGTACTAAATCTGCCAATCGAATCATTTAGAGGCAGAAAAAAAAGGTTCAAACCATATTCACTCATTTATATGCGGATTGGTTATGAGTCAACTTAAGCGGGTCGGATTCGGTTTGGATTAACAGATTTTTATCCATTTTTCCAGATCTAAATTTAAGGACATAAAAAATATGAAAATTTCAAAACAATAGTGAAAAATATTTAAAATTCAGTTTCAAATAAGGAGTTCAACAATAAAAATATCAAATCAAAACTGAAAAAGAAAAAAAGAACATTCTTACTGTTCTTGAGAGCTAAAACTTGAGAGAGTGAAATCATATTTGAGAAGAGAACAAGACAGGTGCGGTCTGCAACTATGCCAATAGGGTTATGTTGTAGCTGGAGATAGGAGATATAGCTGGAGCCAAAAGCTGACAGGAGATATAGCTGGAGCCAGAAACTGGAGATGCGTGAAGAGTTGGAAACACAGTTTGCATTTATCACCATTTATCTTGATTTTATCTTGATGGATGAAACTTCCATTTGTAATTTATTGTATTAAATTTGTAATTGATTCCAAAGCCCTATAAATAGAGGAGTTGTGGAGTTGAGAGATGAACAAGAGAAGCTCAAAGAGTAGAGAGAAGAAAGAGAGGAGGAAAAGAGTGAGAGAGTTGTATTTTTCCGACAAATAGTGAATTTGTGGTGTGCTCCATGGACGTAGGTCGATCTTGACCAAACCACATTAAATTTCTGGTGTCATATTTTTTTGGTTGCTCATAGGGTCCTAATAAGTGGTATCAGAGCCCGATTGGAGCAGGAAAGGCCAGATCGAAGTGCTCACCGAGCTCGGTTAAAGCAGAAAGACCAGATCGGAAGTGGTACACCGAAAACAGAGCTTTGTCCAGTGGCTCAAAACTGAGTTTTGAGGCCACCATCACATTCACCTCGTCGAAACGAAGCAAATCGTGCGAACCAGAGCTCGAAAGGAGCTCAAATGAAGCCTCATGCACCACCATGAGCCTCGCTAGAGCAGGACGCTTCGCCACGCGCTGGTCACGCACCGATGACATGCTTCTCAAGTGCCACACACGTTGCCAGGCGTCTTCCTCTCTCGAACCGCCTCAACCCGATCTGACCCGTCGGCTCACTCGAACCGGATCGACCCGAGAACCGGTACCCGACCCAGATCTAACCCACCATCTCAGAACCCGCATTGCTGAGTCATCCGCCACGTCAGCAAGCACGCCACTGCCACGTCAGCTGGGGCCAGTGCCACATTAGTAGGTGGACCACACTGCCATGTCAGTAGGTGGACCCCACTACCACGTCAGCAAGTGGACCCCATTGCCACATAAGCACTTGCCACATCAGCGTGCCATGTCAGCATAGTTGACCAAGTTTTGGCCTAAACTTTGACCGAGCTTTTCGAAGTCGTCTTTGGTCCATTTTTCGAGCGACTTGAACCATTTCCAAGGTTTTCAATCGTTCCGAATTCAACCATGCTATCCATTTGAGCTAATTCCATCTTTAGATCAGCAAATTGAGATGTCAAACGAAAAAGCTCAAAAATTGAAATGTTCAATGGCAACAATTTCGGTTTCTGAAAGATGCAAATAGAAGATTACTTGTTTGGGAAGGAATTGCACTTACCATAGAAGGGTAAGTCAGCATCTATGAACGAGGACGAGTGTAAGTTTCTTGATCGTAAAGCTCCCGGAGCTATTAGAATGACGTTGTCAAAGTTTGTGGCATTCAATATCAAGCATATATCATCCACCAAGTCTCTGATGGATGCACTCTCTAATATGTACGAGCAGCTTTCAATCGCAAACAAGGTACATCTCATGAAAAGACTATTTACCATGAGCATGTCTGTAAGTGAAAGTTTTAGCAGACATTTGAATAATTTCAACAAGTTTTCGGATCAACTTGCCTCAGTCAGAATAAATTTTGATAATGAGATTCGTGTCCTACTGATTAGTTAGTTGCTCGAAAGTTGGAATGGTGTTGTTACTGCCATTAGTAGCTCCGCAGGAAAATCAAAGCTTGTATACGATGAGGTCGTCAACATGATTTTGACGGAGGAAATCAGACTGCAGTCGAACCATGACTCTACTTCAAGTTCATCCTTGAACATAGAAAGTTGAGGCAGAGGAAATAAGCATGGACGATCAAACAATCGCGACAGATCTAGGCCTAGGCGGTCTAAATCCAGAAATCCCAGAGGTTCTTAGGACACAGGTTCCCAGAGTACAAAAGTTATTGAGTGCTGGAACTGTGGAAAAATTGGTCATTACAAGAACCAGTGTAGAGGTTAGAAGAAAGAATACGAGACGAGGGCAAAGACAAAAGCAAATGTTGCTTCAAAAAATGATGATTTGTTGGTCTGCTCTTTGGAGAGTGAAAAGGAGTCTTGGGTGTTAGACTCTAGAGCTTCATTCCATGCCATTTGCAGTAGAGATTGCCTAGAGGAGTATACATTAGGGAATTTCGGTAAAGTATATTTGGGCAATGATCAACCTTATGACATTGCCAGTAAGGGGACAGTGAAGATCAAAATGAATGGGTCAGTATGGAAACTGAGAGATGTCAGGTATATTCTAGACCTGAGGAAAAATTTGATCTCAGTCGGTAAATTGGCAGATGAAGGATATAACACATCTTTCATTAGTGATGAATGGAAGATTTCGAATGGTGCATTAACAATTGCTCGAGGTAAGAAAAGTGGTACTCTTTATGTAACTCCTGATTCATGTATGTATATTACAGTTGTTACAGGAAATGATGATACAACTTATGGCATCAACGACTCAAACAATTGAATGAGAAAGGACTCAGGGTAATGCACTCAAAGGGTAAGTTGAGTGATTTACAGTTGGTGAAGATTGAAACATGTGAGGATTACATATTTGGGAAACAGAAGAGAGTCAGTTTCTAGACAAACATCAGTACCCTAAAGAGGGAGAGACTTGAGCTAATCCATTCAGATGTATGGTGACTAACAACCGTTTCGTCCACAGGTGGAAAACATTACTTCGTCACGTTTATCGATGATCATTCACAGAAGGTATGAGTTTACTTATTGAAGTATAAATCTGATGTTTTTATGCTTTTAAAATTTGGAAAGCGAGGGTAGAAAGTGAATATGTTGACACCGAGTTCAAGAAATTCTTCTATGAGCATGGTATTAGAATGGAAAGAACTATGTCAGGTATGCCTCAACACAACGGCATAGCCAAGCGGATGAACAGAACGTTGACAAAAAAAGCCAGAAGCATGCGTATGCAGTCAGGCTTGCCAAAGATGTTTTGGGCAGAAGTAGTCAACACAGCAGCTTATTTTATTAACAGGAGTCCATCAATACCATTGGACTATAGTCTACCTGAAGAAGTTTGGAGTAACAAAGAGGTAAGAATTTCATATTTGAAAGTTTTTGGTTGTGTTGCATATGTACATATTAATGATCATGTCAGGAATAAGCCGAATCCGAAATCCCGGAAATGCACTTTCATCTCTTTTGGTGGAGATGAATATGGATATCGCATTTGGGATGATGAAAACAAAAAGGTGATCAGAAGTAGAGATGTGATTTTTGATGAAAAGGTGATGTACAAAGATAGACACACAACAGAATCTATAGAGTCTGAAACGACCTTTATAGTTGTGGATGATGTTTTAGAAGGTGTAAGGACACGTCAGCAGAACACCGAGAATCCTCAACAGAATACCAAGATTCCTAAAAAAAAGGAACATGTGGAGCAGATTGTTGCACCACCACCTCCTACTCCAGCACCCAAGCTTAGGAGATCTTCTCGGTAGCACGTACCAAATAGGAGGTATGTGAACCATTTACTTCTTACAGATGGAGGAGGACCTGAATGCTTTGCTAAAGCATGTCAGGCAGGAGATGCGAGTAAGTGGGAGCTTGCAATGAAAGACTGTAACGACTTGCTCCTTTTTCGCATATATTTTTTTTATATATAAATAAATTATCATCACATCATACATTCCAACTCAGCAGGTCACAATCCACCTGGGCCCGTGGGCACCAGGGATATAACAAAACATACAGCATAAGCCTACGCAGCAGAAAGTACAAAATCATATACATCTCATCATAATGTGCATAACACATACCAGTGTCACTACAATTACTATCTCACAGTATATACATCTCAAAAATGAAATCTAGGGACAATCCCCACAAAACCTAACTGTCCCTACCAAAAACTTACCCTTCCAAAGAGGGCAAACAACTGATCTAGATCAGCGGGGCTTTTCCCGCTCTCCTATTAGGGGCTCCTGAAAAATGTATAAGATTTAGGGGTGAGACACTTCTCAGTAAGGGAAATAAACTAATACCAGTGTGTGGCAACATGAGTAATTTGTGTTCTACATATACCATACATAACATATTTAATACTGTTTATCAAATCTGGGAAAACATATGCATATCAAAACATGACAAAACATACTGCATTTTCATAAACATTTCTCATCTCATATCATAATAATAATAACATAAAAACAACCCTGGTAGGTTAGCTGGCTATTGTCATGTATTACCCCCACATGACTGGGTTGTGTGGCCCGAAGGCGGGACCTGACAATGGTTGACCGACCACTGCCAAGTCAAACAGTAGTCTGTAGGTCCGATAGGTCTACCTAGACTGGTCCGTACACCAGGGGCGATAACAGCACGCTTCTTGAAATAACCACATCGACCATCCAATCTCACACCACTCCGTACAGCGGGATATCATGATCACGAGGACCATAGACACATAGCAACGGTACCGTGCAAGTGCTAGCCTAAACCAAGCCAACCAAGTTCTGATATCATATTCATATACTAAAACCGTGATACATAAATATCTTATGTCATTTATTTTCACATCAATCATATCATTTCACATATACACGTGTATCATAAAAATCATCGGCCCGTACGCCGGCAAATCTCATCCACATAGCACGGCCCATACGCCGGCAAATCTCATCCACATAGCACGGCCCATATGCCGGCAAATCACATATACATATAAAAATATCTCGGCCCGTACGCCGGTTTTCCATCATAGATATCCATATCGTCCCCATTCCAAAAAAAATAGTATTTCACAACATTTTTATACTCATGCCACACTAAACAAATTTTCTACGTATTCAACATATCATCATTTAAACAGTATTTTCCAAATATAAATCATATATATAAATATATTTATTTTTCCTGAAACCAGATGCTATATATATATACATACATTTTCTCAAAACAAAACTAGCTTAGTTTATCCCCTTACCTGATTCCTGAAAAGCCCCTAAGAAAATCTTCCCCGTACCCACAAGGTTCTCAACTCAATACCCTGAAAATGAAAACTCGTAGAATTAAAGTTTAGTATTTTCGTACGTACAACATTTTCTATAACTACTACTAAGTCAAATTCGACTTAAAAAGTCTTACCTCAACTTAGGGATGATTCCTAACGTTCCCAATCAATACCCTGGAACTGAAAATTTCCAGTATTAAAGTTCAGTATTTTTACGCGTATATCATTTTCTTCAACTGTCAAAAATCCAAATATTGAATATAAAGCCTTACCTTAGATTTGGGATGAAATCCAACTTCGTTTCCCTGACGATCCGCTCCGGCAGACTTGTAGAGAACTTCGCCAAGAGCGTCGTGGTGGCTTCGGTTTGTCGATCCGGCGTAAAACTAGCCCGAAATCGAAGAGAGAGAGTCGTAGGAGAGAGAGAGAGAGAGCACTTCCAAAAAATATCCAAGTAAGCTTCTTGAAGAAGCTTTCCACTTTCTATATATATATATATATATATACACACACACACACACACATATATATATACATTCTTAAATATATATATATATATATATATATTCCTTATCATACTATTCATTTTACTTGTTAATTTAATTAATTAATTTTATTTTATTGTTTTATTATTATTATATTTTTTTAAATTAAATTTTATTTTTATTTTTTTTTTCCCGGTTACTACAAAGACGAAATGAAATCTCTTAACTCCAACAAAACATGGGAACTAGTTAAGTTGCCCAATGGTAAGAAGGTTCTTCACAACAAATGGGTTTATAGAATCAAAGAGGAGCATGACGGATCCAAAAGGTACAAGCCTCGGTTGGTAGTCAAAGGCTTCAAACAAAAGGAAGGAATTGACTGCACCGACATCTTTGCACCAGTTGTGAAGCTAACATCCATCAGATTAGTTCGCAAGAATCAAGCAGACAAGAAGGTGGTGACTACAGAGAAGTTGAAGTTGAACACAACTTCAATTGGTCTTCATGCCTGAAGACATATTTTGGGCACATCATTTATTCATGATACTGGTTGAGGAGGCGTCTCCGTCTCCAAGTAGGAGATTGTTGTAGCTGGAGACAGGAGATATAGCTGGAGCCAGAAGCTGGAAACGCGTGAAGAGTTGGAAACGCGTTTGCATTTATCACCATTTATCTTGATTTTATCTTGATGGATGAAACTTCCATTTGTAATTTATTGTATTAAATTTGTAATTGATTCCAAAGCCCTATAAATAGAGGAGTTGTGGAGTTGAGAGATCAACAAGAGAAGCTCAGAGAGTAGAGAGAAGAAAAAAAGGAGGAAGAGAGTGAGAGAGTTGTATTTTTTCGGCGAATAGTGAACTTGTGGTGTGCTCCATGGACGTAGGTCGATCTTGACCGAAACCGCATTAAATTTCTAGTGTCATATTTTTCTAGTTGCTCACAGGGTCCTAACAGGTTTTGAGTGAGAGGGCAAAGAATCGGTCATAACCCATGCGATAGTAATTTAAGTGAGTGCAATCCGACTAATATACCCTAAAATATCCTCATTTAAAAGAATGAACGGTTTTGATTCCGCAATTAAACCACCTTCCATAACCGACAAGTAAATTAAATTATACACATTGATGAGAGGGACGGTTACGAAATCATATTCAAAACCTCACATCAATGCCCATAAATTTTATGTAATTCCCACAAACGCAACAATGCGCTCATTAAATACTGGATCAATGAAAGGTCAACCTTCACCACTATAAAAAGGGGTTTGGAGAAAGAGGTAAGACATCTAACTCATACTCATTCTTTTCACTGTTACTAATTAGCCTCTCAATAAGTCTCTTACTTAGGCATCAGAGTGATCCCTCGGAGTATACCCCGAGTCCTCCAAGTCATCCTTACTTTCTCTCTTTCAGGTGGTCGTGATTAAGGAACATTTCCAGAGATTATTCGATTTTTATGCAGCAACACCAAAAAAAATACTACTCCAAGCCTACTTACGTATATAATATGAGACTTTTTTATCAAATGAGTGAATGCTACTACCTACACTCAAGTTAGATGCAGAATCACTTTTTATTGGATGAAGATTATATAACAGTATAGTGACCCATTTTCTATCTTATACTATATTTTGAACGTACGTATCATTTTTTATCTTGTTGTAAAAATTTGAAATTAAAACTTTGAACATAAAAATTTAAAAGCCAATGATATGTGTGAAGAACTAGAGAGGTCCATGTCATGATAATTCTCCCATCAACTTCAAATTTGGTAGATAACATAGAAAAAAGCTACTTTAATTTAAAGGATAGCATGCCCCGCCATGGGGCTTCTTAGTGGGCACCAATTATGTGTACCTGGAAAGGAAAAGGAAAAGGCAAAGGAAAAAGAAAAGAAAAGAAAAGAAAAGAAAAGAAAGGAAAGAGAATCTCTCCTCTCCTCTCCTCGGAGGGGTTAGTGTTTGTTTTGTAGTGAAATTAAAGGAATAAGAATTTAATTTTTTTCTCTCAAAGTCTTTGTTAGTGTTTTCTTACAGCTCAGATGAGATGCCAATGCCATTTACTGCCATGCACAGACAGCCACCCTCTTCCCCCTTTGACTTTTCATGTCTTGGAATTTAAGGGTTTCCTGCATTCCCCCATTTTTTTTAATAAAAAAAAAAGAAAAAAAACTTTTAAAAAATGTATTAATGGAAAGAATTGGCAAAAAATAATTTTAAAAAATTACACAAGAAGTACCTGAAGTTTTACTTAATATCACCTCATCATTCTTCGAAGATTTATTTAAAATGTTTTGATTTTGAAAATACAATTTTAGCCGTGATAAATTCTTGGAATAGAGATGAAAATAAAAAATTGAGAGTTGGATTTTAGGGTGAGAATAATTCAGCTAAAACCAAATTAACCAAATAAATTTAATCGGTTTAGTTCGATTAAAAATTTATTCGGTTCGACTTAGTTTTCATTTTCATTGAATTTCAGTTTTCGATTTTTGGTTTGGTTTTTGGGTTCGGTTAATTCGGTTAACCGAATAGTATAAATTAATAATATATAATTTTATATATATTATATATTAAAATATTTTATATATTATATATACTAAAATTTTATTTATTTTTTATATATTATATATTAAAATTATATATATTATTTATATTTTATACATAATAAAAATATATATTTAATATATATTAAAATATTAAATTGGTTAAAATCAGTTAACTGATTTAACTGAAATTCGGTTCGGTCGGTTTTGAGTTCAATTAACTATGAAATTTCGGTTGGTTCAGTTAATGAGATTTTTTAATAAAAAATTTTCGGTTAATTAATCGAATTCACCGAACCAACTGAATGCTCACCCCTAGTTGAATTGTCACAAAATGAAAATTTTCATGGACTTTTCTAAACATTTGACCTTTAGGAGATTTATATTTCATTTTCAGATAGTGGATGTAGCAATAAATTAGCGAATAAGGTAAGAACACACTTAGTTGTGGAAAATATTTTTTATTTTCTAATTTTTATTTTGAGTTATAAAAAAATTAAATTAATAAAATTTTTAAGAATCGTGTTAAACTAGTTAAAAATAGAGAGTTTGTTTGAATTGCAAAATAACTTTTATTTTTATTTTTAGACTTTAAAATAATCACAAAGCAAATAAATTTTCGGTTTTCCAAACTTTATGCAAGCTAAATTTGGATTAAGGATTTTGGGGCTTGATAATTATTTGAAAAATATTTTCAAATATTTTTTAACTATTCTATATAAATTTTAAAAATTTAAAATAAAGTGTCATTTTAGTAATTATTTGAAAAAATAGAAATAAAAAATAAAACTTTTCTCACAAACAAATTGTTTATTATTTTTTATTTATTTCAAACAAATATCATAAAAATAAAAAAATAGCTAAATCTTGTTTAATTTTAAAAAATTAAAATGAAAAATAAAGATTGTTCTTCAAAGCAAAACATACTCTTAAGTGTTTCCTAAAAATAAAATGTTTAACGAGGTTTTTAAAAAATTTGAAATTCTAAGAAGGTGTGTGCGATAGATTTTAAAAATAAAGACTAAGGGTCCATTTTGTTGTAGAGAAATAATTTTAATTTTTTTAAAAAAATTAAAAAAATATCAATTTATTTTCATTATTTATATTTTAAAAAGTAAGAATAAATTATTTATGAGTGAAAAATATTTTTTATTTTTCATTTATAAATTTCTAAATAATTAAAAAATTATATTAAAATAAAAATTCCTATACAATTTTTTAAAAAGTGAAAAATAAGGTGGTATTCTTTTAATTAATTGAAAATTAAGAATTAAAGATAAAATTATTTCACACAAATAAATAATGCCAAAATATTTTATTATTTTCAAAATTTTATACCAATGTCATATAATTGAAAAATAAGCTAATTTTCCTTCATAATTTTTTAAAACTAAAAAATAAAAATAAAAACTCTTTACTTCAATTAAACAAATCATAATACACATGTTGCCTATATATAAGACACATTTTTGTTATTTTAATTTTAATTCATTCATTAATTCTATAATTTTTATTGTATTAAAATGATCATTAGGAGTGTAATCGGTCTATTATGGTTTGGTTATGGGTCAAAGCAAAAATCGAACCGAATTTATCATCCCTTAGAGAACTAAACATTCAGCGGTTCGCTTAGGATTTTTTCGATTTTTAACTATTTTTCTAAATATTCAACAATTACTTTTCACAGTGATTGTTGAGAATCTATTGGGTACTTTAATTTCTAAATATTAAATAGATCAATCATGTATTAACATACTAATTAAGCAATTATACTAATATATATATATATATATCCAAATTTATATTGATTTTTTTCAGTTTTTCGGTTCAGTTATATTTTGAGAACTGAAACTAAAATCGAAATCGAAACTGAAAATTTACATTTTCTAAGATTGAAACCGAAACCGAATATAGAAAAATCGAACTGCTTGTGATTTCGGTCCGATTTCTGTCAAATTTTTTATTTTTTGGTAATTTTTGTACACCCCTAATGATCATGAGTGATGAGAAAATTAGAATATAATTATATAACTGAAATTTTATATAGGGTATATTTTTATTTTGATATTATCGAAAACTTAACATAGTTAGTAGCTAGTCAGTGTATGACAAAGCCAATAACACCTACCCTCAATTTTTTTTTAAATAAAAAAAATTTCTTACTGGATTGAGACACTTAAACCATCCAATCAATATTCAATTATAATATTCTTTATTAAGTAACGTTAATGAACAATTATTAAGATTAAATTACCCCCAACAAAATTTAATATTAGTTATGTCGGTAAAATTTGAAAAAGACTCGAACATATTTGGTGCTCAAAGTTCAAATTTTTAATTTAAATTTGTATTCACAAAATATAGTATAAAATCATATTAGTTGCGACCAAATTACTACGAATTTAAATTTATGACCTAAAATTTATACTTCGAATAGATATTAAACTTATATTTTCAAAGCATTAATTCTGATTATTGCGCTTAAAATTATTTGCATTTGAATGAAATTTTATGAAAAATAAGAACTCCTAAGTATACTCAAAATTTTTAAAATTATTTTTGTGTAGATTGATAAGCCTGAAAAAAAAAAATGAATAAGTTCGTTGGACATTGTGGTCTCCACTATAAAGTAGTGACACCTAAGTTTGACACCGTGACACTTAAGTTTGACTCTCATAATATATGTCATCCAAAGAAAAAGAAAAATAAAAGAAATTGCATTTATTTAGTGAATTATTGTGCAAGTCTTGATCATCAAATTCATCTTTTAAAAGTAATTTAATAATATTCAAATTTGAATTTTGGTGTCTCAATTATCATGCATTATTAAGAATGATGATAAAATTTATTTTAAAAATAATTTTATCAACGTGACACCTAATATTGTGAGATTATACTCTAAGTTAAGAACGTTATTTGAAAAAATATTTTTAAATTATTTTATTGTATTTTTATTTATGCATGGTATAATTAAAAATAAAAATAAATTTCAATGTAATTAAAAAGTTATGATAATTTAAAGTTAATTAAATATTAAATTAAATTTTTACGCATTGGCTTATGCTATATTTACTTTCTCTCTCAATTCTTATAATCCAAACACAAAAAAAACATATTTAATAATTTCAAACTTGGACCATGTAGTTTCCGTTTGAAATTAACAGCATTGAAGTAACATCTTTTAAAAAAATAAAAGTTTAATCAGTTTTTAATGATATATTCACAATTATATTAGTAAATGATGAGATCTTTAATATCATAAAAGATATATAATTGATAAACTTTAAATTAATGAAGTATAAAAATTTCCATTTTTTGTCATCAATTTATGTTATATTTATTTTCTTTCTCGGTTTCTCTAATAACCAAATACTCACAAATAAATTCTTTAATGTTTTTTTTTAGTTTCTTAATGATTTTCAAGTTACAAATATAAAGCATAGAATTTTCATTTCTATTTGGGTAGACTAACACACTTAAGATGATACCTTTTACAACTTCAATTCTTTTAATTTAATAGAAAAAAAAAATGTATTTTTTACAACTTAGTCGGGTTTTAATGATATTTTTTAATAAAATTTGTAATGATTACAACCAAATTACAATTCTTTTCAAATTTTGTAAAACAATTGTACAAATCCTAATGCTAAAATTTGTTGCGATTTAGCTGTTGCAAAATTATTATAAAATTAACGATGGCTATTACTGTCTTACTTATTGTAAAATCTCACCGAAATGAATCAACTCAAAGGTATATTGCCTATCGTCGCTGTTATTTTCAAGGGTATGCAAAAGTTATTTTGTTTGGTGTCTTAAAAAAAGTTGATTAATTTATGATTGATTTGTTCCGCTATTTTGGAACATGTTGCGATCATTACCATACTTTTTATTATTCTAAAAAATGGAAGACTTCTTTATCGGCTTTTTACCTCTTTTTCTGGGTTTCACGTTAAAAATCATGGAAAATCTAAGAGTGTTTTTGCTTAAATTATTATTATTCAAATCCTTAAAATTGTAGATTTTAGAACCATAGAAATTATAAATAAAAACTAACAACAAAACCCTAGTGGCTTGTGTAGTAATCTTTTCAAAAAATTAATTAGTCAAATGCTCATTTTTGTTGAATAAATAATAACAAAAAATATGATTAGAATAATAGAAATACAAAAGAATACAAATTTTAAAAATATTTTTAATAAAATAAATGCTATAATAATTCTTTTACTGAATTATTATATTTTAAAAATTACTTTTTTATTACAAAACAATCCTATTGTACATGACAATTGAAAAGTAGAAAAAAAAAATTTAAATGATTTTTATTAATTTTTTAAAATTTAAAAAAAATTATGAATATTTTTATTTTAATTATATTTATATTTACATGATCATTTTATTTTAATTAACAAAATCAATTATAGATATTAAATAATTACGATAACAACTTCCAAAATAGTAAAAAACCATAACATTTGTGGTGTTCTATTTTAATGAAAATAGAGAAAATTCAATAAAAAAGAACGATGCGAAAAAATTTAATTTTTTCAATAAACAATAAGAAAAAGCAAGAAACTAAAAAAATAAAATACTAAACAATTTTTTACTTGACAAAAAAACATGAGAATCTAAAATTCATTCCTCTCAAATTATTGTGAATTTTTTTAGTAAGAATTTAATTTAACTTTATTGAGTTTTGAATTTTAAGAATATTAAGGGTTAGTTTGGATTAAGGATTTTGCTTGGAAAAAAAAGAAAAAGAAAGGAAAATATAAAGAAAATTTATTTTTCACTATATTTTCTCTCTACATCAAATATTATTAAAAATAAAAAATTTATTATAATACAATTAAAAATTAAGAAAATTTATTTTTCACTATATTTTCTCTCTACATCAAATATTATTAAAAATAAAAAATTTATTATAATACGATTAAAAATTAAGAAAAAATCAAATATTAAGGATGTATAAGTTTAAAATTTTGTAAATTGATTTGGTATATATTTTTTATTTTCTTTCTTAATTTTCTTGATAATTAAACATAAAAAAAGAAAAATTTTCTTATTTTTGTTTCTTTTTATAAATATTTTTAAAGCTACAATTGGTTCATAAACAATGAAAAAAGGTACAAAACAAAAATACTTTCATACAACATAAAGTTCTATTTTTGAGTATAAAATTCTCAAAGAAATACTAGTGATTGAACAAATCTAAATTATTGCTTAAGTTATGGAAAGTACAAAACAATTGAAAAAAAAAAAAAGTAATACAATATTTTCAAACACACCTTTAGCATGGAGAAATATGTTTTCTTGTTTTGAGTACTTTTAGAAAACACTTTTAAAATTTTAAAAGTATTAAAAAGCAGAGCGGGGCTGGGCTGCTTGAGAGTACACGTGCAGAGGACCTCGCTCTCACAAATTATCTGCTGCCACAGCGTTACTCTGTCACACGACAGAGACAGAGCAGCCTTACTGTGCAGTGTGCACCGCCAAATCAAAAACCCAGCGACCCAGAAAGAGCAAACAAAAAATAAAGGAAAATCCCATCTCGATAGTCCTCCGTTCCCACCTACCCGCAGCCCTTCCCCTCCAATTTCTCCTCCGGCGACACTCCATTGGCATTGCCCTTCATTCCCAGCTTCAAGCTTCTCCATTCAAACCCCATTAAGAATTTTCTCTGAAGATTCCCCATCTAAATCAACATTGTGTTATGTTTCTGACTGTTTTCCCAATTTGTTCTTCGCTGTAGCTGTAGTGCTTTGCTTTTTTCTAGCTTCAATCTCTCGACCCTTTACAGTTTGGACCATGAATCTCTGCTTCCTCAGGGCTTCCGCTGTTCTTCACAATCCCTGAGCTTGGAATCTCCCTTTCTGCAGATTCATTCGCCCATCTTTTGCTGTTCTTTTATGGCATTTAATCTTATCGTCCTTTATTTCTTAAACTCCAGGTTGCCTGTGAAATCTCTGTCCTCCACTTTCCAACCCCTGAAAGCGATTGCATTTGTGCTTTAATGCTCATCCGCTTGACCTAAATTGGGACCCATTCTCCGTTAAATTTTCTATTCAAACCCCATAATAAAAAAGTAGAACGCCCATTTAAGTTTTTTCTCCACAAGTAACTCGTGGAGGCCAGAAATTCGATTGCTTAGGTCATAAAATCCTCAATCTCCTTCTTTGTCAATTCTTTGATATCAGCTCCCGTTTACCGAAGGAATCATAAATGTATGTGAAAGTTTCTAATGTGACACAAGGCAATATTCTACGCCGGCTTCTTTAACTTCTAGAGGCCTTCCATTCTATGTTCAGGTACCAAACTCTGAATGACTCTATCCCGCCGTTGAAGTTTATGTTATTTCCAAAAGTTCTAGACTTCAAATTTCATCACCTCTTCTTTTGTGTGTGGGGTACTGTTTCTACCTAATAATTATAGAAATGGGGTTTGTTAAATTTCAATGTGCGTTGATGAATTGCCCAATTTAGAATTGGTCTTTGTTTTGTTATTAGTATTATTATTTTGTTCGTCTTCATAACGCCTAATCTTGAAAAAATTGCCATTGGCCGGTTTCTTCACCGGATCTTACCTACTAATTATTGAAATGGGGTTTGATCATATTGATGAGCATAGATGATTTGCATAGGTTTAAAGGGGCTGTTGCCGTTTTATCTTGTTATCTGCGTTTTTAAGGTTGTTCAAAGATGCTTGGAAAGGAGATTTTTCTCCTTGTTTCGTCTTTGGTGCTCTGTATCTTTATCGGGTTCTTGCTTTTTCCGGTTGTCCTTTCGGAAATCCCCTTGGGCTCAAAATTTTCAGTGGTTGAAATGAACGTCTGGGTCTCCTCAAATGGGTATTTTGCTCTTGGGTTCTTCAACCGTTCTGACCAGCCAAGCCAGTTCAGCGTTGGGATACATTTCAATTCGGATTCTATTCCGGCAAGCAATCGAAAAGTGGTGTGGGTTGCCGGAGCTGATGTTAGTGTTGGTGGCAACTCTTACTTTCAGCTTATGCAAAGTGGAGAACTGGTTTTGTTTGATTCCTTAAAGGGAGTTTTTGTATGGGGCAGCAAAACAAGCCATTTATCGGTTTCGTCAGCTGTTCTTGGTGACAATGGCAATCTTGTCCTAATGAACAAAAACAAAGAGGTTGTGTGGCAAAGCTTTGACACTCCATCCGACACACTTCTCCCTGGACAGAACTTATCCATTCGTCAGACACTTCGAGCCGCCAGTAGAAATTCGGTGTCAAGTTACTACAGTCTTTGTTTGGATGTTTTAGGCCAGTTGCAGCTTAGGTGGGAAAGCGATGTGATTTACTGGACTAATGGGAGCCCTTCTCATTCAAATCTAAGTCTAGTCCTCGCTTCGGAAGGAGCTCTGCAACTTCTTGACCAAAGATACAAGGTGGTTTGGTCTGTATATGGAGAGGACCATAATGATTCTGTCAGTTTTCGGTTCCTTAGGTTAGATGTTGATGGTAATCTCCGGTTATACTCATGGGTAGAAGCTTCGAGGTCATGGAGATCTGTTTGGCAAGCTGTTGAGAATCAATGCGATGTCTTTGCAACCTGTGATCTTTGTGGTATCTGTGTCTTCAATGGTTCAGGGTCCGCTGTTTGTAAATGCACATTTAGTGCAACAGCTGAGTCCAGCCCAAAATGCTTGGTTCCGTATCAACAGTCTTGTGAGTCTGATTTCACCATGTTTGCATACGAGCACACATTTCTGTATGGGATTTACCCACCAAATGACACAATTATCACAACTAGCTTGCAGCAATGCAGGAGCTCATGCCTCAATGATCCACTTTGCACTGCTGTGACCTACACAAATGATGGAACTGCAAGGTGCCGAATGAAGAAAACCCAATACATCACTGGTCATTCAAACCCCTCTCTCAGATCAATATCTTTTGTTAAGATGTGTTCAGACCCAGTTGCTGTATTGCCGAGGTCTCCCATATTTTCAGCACACTCTTCGCCGGTGAAACAACCATATGGACTCTGTATGCGTTGTCAAATTGGAGCAGCCTCAGCTGCATTTGTTGCATTTTTCATAATTCAGTTTGGAATTGGTTTCTACATCTACAAGAAAAGAAAGTATATCCGGAAGAAAGCTGCTGTGGCTTATATAGGTTCCAACTCAAAAGGTTTGATCATGTTATCCTACAATGAAATAATGGACCTAACAGGGAATTTCAAGCACCAAGTGGGACCACAAATGTTTAAAGGCATTCTTCCAAATGATCAGCAAGTGGTAATAAAAAACATTGAGGCAGACATAGAAGAAAGGAAGTTCAGAAGTGCTGTTCTGAAGTTAGGGAGCATTCATCACAAAAACCTCCTGAGGCTCGAGGGATACTGCTGCGAGCCAGGTCACAGATATTTGGTATATGAGTTTGCCAAGAATGATTCTTTAGACAAACATCTAAAAGATTCTAAGCTGAGCCAGAGCCTTAATTGGCGAAAGAGAATCGACATATGCCTGAGCATTGCAAGAGCCATTTGTTATCTCCACACTGGATGTAGGGAATTCTTCAGCCATGGGAATTTGAAATGTGAGAATGTGGTCTTGGATAAAAGTTTTGAGGCCAAGGTGACTGAATTTGGGCTGGGAAGAGTCCGAGAAGATGCCTCGCACAAGGGAAGTGCTGCAGAAAAGGATGTACATGATTTTGGGAAAATGGTTCTAATGCTAGTCAGTGCGCGCCTCGAAGCCGAGGATGTTTCTCGGTGGGCTTATGAGGAGTGGGTGGGTGGGCAGGCAAAGAGGGTAGTGGATGAAAGGATTGAAGGTGAGGTGGACTTAGTAGAGCTGGAGCGTACACTGAGAATTGCATTTTGGTGTCTTCAAGTTGATGGTAGGATGAGGCCTCCGATGGGGGAAGTGGTTATGGTTTTAGAGGGGACGTTGAGTGTTGATCCCCCGCCACCTCCTTTTGTCTGCCGAAGGCCATCGGTGGAAGAAGATTCGTCGGAGTAAGGCTTGGAAAAGTAGAATTCAATTGAGATAGGAAGATGATTCAATTCATTCTTAACCCTCAATCATCATTTTTGCATAAAGGGCTAACGACAAAGGTAGGAACACTGTAAATCATGCTCCACTAGAGCCAGGCATGCCATTTTTTTTTCCTCAACAGAAAGAGACATGGTAACTATTGTGACAAAATGATTGTTCTGATGAAATCGGCTGGAATGCTTGTATTTGCCAATGTGAGCCCATCATGAGCTGGGCAGTTTTTTCTTTCTTTTTGGCACATAGGGCTGGAAAGTCAAGATTGTAGAAATTTTAGCAGTGGGTTTTCTGTTTTCTAATTATTCTTCTGACTAAAATGAATGTTGATAAACTCTTCAGGCTGCTGTTGCTAACTACGTCCCATTGGATAAAATTTTTGGTCAAGCTCTCTCTTTCTGCTGAGAGGTGAGCTATGAGGCTATGCCCATTAAACCTTGATTTCTGCATTTTGACTTAAAAGAATTATGGATCACCATTGAGTCAACTTTTTTGAGTTTGTTTATTCAAGGTTTTGAAGCTAATGGTTTTGGGCCTGACACACTAACATGAATAAAGACGTGATGAAATGAACCATTCATCAAAGTTAGAATGATTTTGTGTGCAATGGAAAGAGTTTTTGGCAAAATATTTTCCACACTTGGTGTCTTTGATTACAGCATGTCCAACTGAGGAGGTTGTGTTGTTTGTGCTATGTACACTCATCTCTTGATTTTGGACCAATTCAATGAATCAGAGTGGTTTGATTTAGACCTTTTTTCTATCCGTTAATGCCTTTTGAGTTGGTAAAATATGGCTCCTCTTGTTTGGTTGAAGACTAGTTTACAACTTAGAACTTGATTTTGTGGTTGTTATTTTAACACCAAGAGGGCATTTGGTTCATGTAACATACATTCTGGGAAGTAAAGAAAATAAGAAGGAAATTAATTGTTCATTGTATTTTTCTCTTTATAATTGTTCGAATGTAATTATAATTAAGAAAAATTAAAGGTTAATAATGTGTAAATTAAAGTTTTGTTTATTGATTGATTGATTTTTTTTTTTAATGAACAAACATGAAAAAGTGACTCTTTCATAATTTTTTTTATTTCTCCTTTTCTTAATATTGTTCAAGTTTTGAATAGGGCTTTTGTATCATAATAAAAAATTAGGGTTTAAACATATTAAGATTGTTGTGTTAGAAATGACTTTAATTCATAAAATTTAATAACTCAGAATCATCATGTTATTCAATTAAGAAAACTAAACACGGAATAAATACCTAGATTCGTAGATGTGTTTGATTTGATTGCTCAACAACCTTTAGCGGGGAGTTTTAATCTTTCACAGTCAAATCCTTAAGTGTCTCACTTATGTTTTTCTTTGTAAATGCGGAAAAGAAAAAACGTGAAACTGTTTTTGATTTGACTTAGAGACCATAACCCTATTAGGTTTTCCTTGTATACTAGGTTATTTTAGAAGTCCATCAGTCTTAAATTAACTTAGTATTGAGTTTCTACACAATGCAAAACTCATAGCCAATAGATGTTAAAATAGACCAGTAACATAATTGCTTTTAAATATGTGAGCCCACAATAGGAAATTAAAATTTCCTAACATGTCGAGAATTCCAATTGTAAACTTGATCCACATTGAAAAATTGAAATGGTTGATGGGTGTTTATGTATTTAAACTTTTGGATCAAATTGGTTCTCGCTCATGTATATCAAGTCCACACATGATGACTTTCGTGATTCTAAAAAGTGGTATAAAAGTCAATGGTTCAAGTTAGGCTCAAGTGTTCATGCCATATGTTCCTCGAATGTCAATCCCATAGAAGAGAAGTGGATCCTATAGATGCTAATTTCATAGATGAGCGAACTCTCATGATTTCTTGTCATTTCTCATGATGGTTGAGTAATAGCTGCTAGTTGATTGCATAAGTAACGACTTTTGTTAAATAGAAAATGATTGGAACTCACAAATGAGAGAAACATTGTTGAGAATTTCACTTGTAAGTTTATCCTGCATTAAAAAGTTTGAATGGATGATGATATATTTACATATTGGTCGAATCCAAGAACTAATAGCTTAAGGGCATGTTTGGTATCATTAATTGCTTGACAAGTAATGACTTTTTGTTGAAATTGGTGTGATCCCAAAAGAGGGGTGAATTGGTTTTTAAAACTTTTTGGCTAATTTAAACATTTCGCTAATTCACCACAAATCATATCCCATTCAAATTACATGTGTGTGTGTAGAATAATTTAAGCAATGAAAATAGACATACACATGGAACATATCTCATTTAAAATAAATATGTACATGCAAATAGTTATAACAATAAATAAGTCAGCATACACATGAAAATTTAAGTGCAAAAAGTAAATGAGATAAGGAGAGAGAGATAGTAGACACAATATTTGTTATCGGGGTTTAATCAGTCCTGCATACGTCCCCGCCTCAAGTTAACAAGTAAGAAGATTCCACTAAGTGCTTGCTTAACGGGTGAAGCGTCACCAATTACAACCTTCTCTCTTTACTAGGCGAGGAATACCCCAGCTCATATTACAGGACTGAGCCCAACCTTTACAACTACACCTTACATGACGGTGCTCCTGGTTCTCATAACCAAGTCTGAACCAATCTGGTGTCACACTTTACAAGCAGTGCAAAAACCCACACCTTACAGGATAGTGCCTCCTCTTCTGACGATCACACACCAATAATACAATAAAATGAAAATAAATTTTCGTACAAAAAAGTACTTCTCAAATAAGCAAAAATGTACACATTTAAGATCTAATGCATTCTCATATGATTTGTCAAATGAAGCTCAGTAGAGTAAATAAAAAAGCCTCTCAAAATATTTTTTTCAAGTAAATCGGCGAGAGTATGAAAAATGATTTTCTTTTGAAGAAAATGACCTTTTGAAAATTTATATTAAATAAGGCTTCCGAGCAAAATATACGAAAGTAAATATTTTCAAGTCATTGTCAAGAAGCTTTCACAAGCACAATAAATAAATATATATATATATATATATATATATATATATATATATATATATCAATGAATATATATGCTCAAAGCATTCTTGAACTAACCCCAAAAATATTTTCTAAAAATATTTTTAAATAAAAGAATGGGATAATCTAGAGCTTTCCTTTTAAAATTATTGACCTTTAAAGTGAATAGTTTGAAGACTTTCAAGCAATATATATGTATGTAAAAATATGCTCAAGCTTAAGCCTTTCTTGAGTAACTAAAAGGAAATTTCTCTAAAAATATTTTTCAAATAAAAAGTGGGAGAAATTTGATCTTTGAAAACCATTTGACCAATAAGGCATCCAAGCAATATACATATGAAATAATATACATGCTTGAGCATTTTTAAATAAAACCTCAAAAATATTTTTCTCTAAAAAGATTTTCGAGAAGAGTAGGAGAAATAGAAAAATTGAAACATATCGGGGTATAAAAATGGAGGGAGAAACAAAGAATGTGTAAATATGCTTCCCAAGCGTTTCTCCAACATTTTTCAAGTGTTTGGGCATGTATTTATAGGCTAAAAATCATTTCTAGCCGTTATATGACTGTTGGGGTTGAGAAAATAATATTTTATTTTGAATTCTAACCTTTTTCTGGCCGTTGGGACGCTTTCCCAAGAAGGTTGGTCGACTGAGCTCAAGCCACGGTCAACGGAGGATTAAAAAAAGCAAGGTTCAGTCGACTGTGGGCAAACCTCGGTTGGCTAAAGCTTCAAATAAGCGCGGTTCAGTAGGCTATCCTCGAGTTTTCTATGCGGACACCTTTCAGTATTTTGACCATAACTTTTTATGTACAATTCCAAATTGAATGTTATTAGTATCAATAAAAAGCTAAGAGAAAATACCATAACTTTCATGTTTAATACTTTTTAAGATAAGAAGTTATGGATTGAGAAAAACACCCATCAATGAGATGGAAGAAACATGAAGAGAGTTTTTATGTTACGGATACCTTTTAGTGTTTTGGCCATAACTTTTTCTATATAACTTCAATTTGAGATTTCTTGGTATTAACATAAATCTAAGAGAGAATCCCACAACTTTCATGTTGAAAACTTCTCAAGATAAGAGATTTGGTTGAGAAAATTGCTTCGGTTGACTGACTCCTTTGTAAAAATTAATTCTTTTTGCCTTCTTTTAACTTCAAAACCATTTTAAAACCTTTATATAAGTTAGGCATGTTATGAAAAGGGAAAAAATTATGATACATGTATAGGGTGTACTCAATGTGTACGAGCCTACCCTACAAATATATTAGAAATGATACCTTGGGATGGATGTAAAGCTAAGCAAATTGCTTCCGCTTCGAGAACAGAGGACTGTGTCAGGTTACGGGCGGGCATTTTACCAGAGGTTTCTATTGTATCAATCTACCTTTGTGTGATTCCTATTGAAACATATACTCGGGGGGTGGGTGCAGCCAAATCCTGTTTTTCGAAAACAAGCTAAGGGTTTAGAAAGTGAGAATAAGAATAAAAGAATAAAAAAAAAAAACTAGAAATAAAGGATATGTGCACAAACTCAATGGAAGTTGTTCCAACAAATGGAGTTGACTTGACTGTTTTGTATTTTTTTCATGTTACTTGGAGGTCCTATAGTCAATCTAAGGTCATTTGAGTTTCAATTTAAATCACATGAACTTGCATGCACACACAATCTTAAGTTACCATTACAACTAAAAAATAAAACAAAGTCTTCATGCTTTGCTCCTTTACAATCCCATGAAATACGCTGAGATATGATCATTTACATCTTTTTACGACTTCCATATGGTATCTATCACTTGTGTTTACATATATATATATATATCAGTTCAAACACTTAATACACAAGTGAGATGCTGTAGTTTGTCATAATCAAAACAAGGATCGGACTCAAAAAGTTAACACTTTTGTTTAAAGAGGAGTAATTGAAACTTAAAGTGAGGGGGTGATCATTGAAAATTCCACTTGTCAATTTATTTCACATCAAAAAAATTGAATGGATGATGATATGATTATATATTCTTTGAGTACAAGACCTTATAGCTTAACTTTTTGATTAAATTAATTCTCACCTGCATACATAAAACTTCCCCAATCCTAACAATACCAAAATCTAAACTTTCACAAACCAAATGCTCCCTTGATTCTATTAAACCACCCTTTATTTGGTAGAGGTCAGCATAACTCGGTTAAAACTGAATTAATCGAATCAGCTGAGTAAATTCAATTTGTTCGGTTCAGTTAAAAATTTATTCAGTTCGGTTCGATTTTAATTTTCGTTGAATTTTGATTTTCAATTTTCGGTTCGATTTTTGGGTAATAATAAATAATTATATATATTATATTAAAATATTTTATATATTATATATATACTAATATTTTATTTATTTTATATATAGTATATATATTAAATTGTTTAACCAATTTAACCGAAATTCGGTTTGATTAGTTTTGAGTTCGGATAAATATGGAATTTTGGTCTATTAGGTTAATGAGATTTTTTAACAAAATTTTTTGATTAATTCAGTTAATTAACCAAATTTACTGAACCAGCCGAATGCTCACCCCTACTATTTAGGGGCACAAATACCCTAAATAGGAAAAAGAGACTTAAAAAGGCATGTGGGTGTGCTTTCAATTATTGAGTTTGTATTAGGGCTCATTTGGATAGATTTATAAAATAGACCTATCCCTTAATGTGGAAAAAAATATTATGTAGACTTGTTGTAGGACAATGATCAGTATAATGAATTAACACAACGTATTTAGTGTATCACATAAATAGATCAAGAGAAATTATTAGGTTAGGTATCCCAAACACTATAATCTATTACATTCTTAAATTTCAAATGCTTTCAAGTGATTTAAAAAAAGTTTAAATTGAACAATTAATTTTTATTCAAAATCATTTAATATCTAAAATATTATAAATTTTGCATATGAATACTTGTGCATGCACATAAAAATCCCAATCAACACGCTAATGTATCTTATATTTTCTTCTCGAAGCACACCTATTAGTTTGGTGCAATATGTTTAACACTTTAATATTATGTATAAAGGTGTGCAAACAGTCAGTTCAGTCAAATTCGGTTAATTAGTTGAATTAATCAAAATTTTCGGTTAACAATAATCTCTAACTGAACTGACTGAATTAGGTGTTATAATTGAACCGTACCTGACCGAACCAACTTTTCATGTAATTCGGTTAACCAAATTTTACTGAGATAATTTAAAATTAATTATAAAAATAAAATATGATTACAAATTTTAAAATTTATTACAAAAATTAATGTTTACCCTTTCTTTTAATTGTAAAAGCTGAATTAGGAGAATGACATTGGTTTAATAAATAAATTAAGAAAATCGAATAATTATGTAATATATAATATATCAGTTATATTCCATATTACTAATTTATATTTAATTTTTAATTAATTAATAATTCAGGTAATTCAGTTAGCTGAATTAAAATTTTCCATAACCCGAGCTGAAAATCGAATATCCAAAATTATCTAAATCTTTAACTAAATTGAACCGAATCAACCGAACTCAATCGATTAATTCGATTAAACCCAAATTATGCTCACCCCTAATATATGACAGGGCTGGATACATATTCAAGTATTTTGGAATGGTTTGTTTCAAATTTCTCTTTTGGGCCTAAAAGGGCTGGCACATAGCCCAAGAGCATATTGGGCCTCTAGGAGACAAATAAGAAGCCCAACTAAGAAGGTTGGGGTGTGAATAATTGCAGATCATGATTTATTAGAGAGGCTGGTCTACGTGGGGCCCAACCCAGATAAAGCAATGAGAACGACAAAACCCCCTTGACCGACGCCGTTTCACTTTATATGCTTTTTATGCCTTTTCTGCCTTTTCAGTTTCGACCTGCATGCAAGCTTTGTAATATAATTTTCTTGAATCATGTTGTTCATATATATATATATATATATATATATATATATATCACAATTAAAGTTTAACAGTTAAAATATAAAATTTTGGGAGCAAAAAATTTGGATTTTGAATTTAAAATTTGGTAAATTTAAATAAAAGGTAGTAAAAAATTGTATTAAATTTCTTCTAAATTCACACAATTTTTAATTTAAACTTGAAATCTATACTTCCAAAAATTGCAAAAAATATTTAAAGTTATACTAATTTTTTTCTAAATTTACACAATTCCTAATTTTAATCCGAAATCCATACTACATGTTATTCAAATTCACAAAATTTTAAATTCGATATTCAAATTTTTACAAATATTTTTAAAATTTATTTTAAAATATTTTTACACTACTATTCACATACAATCACCAACAATATATGTAGCTTATTAACTATATATATATATACGTGTGTGTGTGTGTGTGTGTGTGTGTGTGAGAGAGAGAGAGAGAGAGAGAGAGAGATGCCTAAAATAAATGGACTTTAGAGGGTAAAAGGCTGAGAGGCTTTAGCCCATGACAGTGAAAGCCTGGCCCATAGGATGGCCCATGTTCAATGGGGGACAAGATTACCAATCAACCGACATGGCACTATTAAAAATAATATGTTTGTTTCTCGGGAAAACAAATTCACGAGGGATTGTGGGTGGGGAAGAGAGAGAGAGTGCACGAGAGATTCACATGAAATAATTATCAACCGCACGAGACCTCACCCTCCTTGGATTCGCTTCTCTCTGACAACACCCCAAAAACATTCACTGCTCGCACCATGCATAAGCCAAACCCTACCTAATTAATATCTAAATTTAATAATAATAATAAATTTTCTGACAATATTTTCTATTTTTAATTGGTTCAAACCACTCTAAATCAAAAAATGAAAACATTACCGTCAGCCCATCAATATATTTCTGATAATTCATTAGACAAATTATAACTTGGGAATCGGACCTAAGATCTTACGGTCATCCAAGCTCAACTTCGTTTTTACCATTTGAGCAAATCCAAAAGAAAAAAAAAATCTCCTCACAATAAACAGAAATCTAATTCGTGCGTTGGATTTGATTCTTACCATCGATCACGTTAAAATTTAGTCTGCAATTTAATTAAAAAAAAAAGAGATTGAAGTTTTTGCGATCAAGTAAAGAAGGATTATAATAATTAATGGAGTAAACATTAAGCAAAATGATGGATGGCCCAACAAAGAAAAAGGAAAGAAGAAAAAAAGCCTTTTCCCCGCCGTGTTAATAATACTAAACCGTGTGATAATGACCACCTAGCTAATTAAAAAACAGTTTGATTACACTTAAACTTTACCCATGTCTCTTTAATTTGATTGCCCTTCAGCATTTAGATTGATGGGCTTTCATCAATCCTTATCACTGGTTTTTTCTTAATAAATTTAATAGGTTTTTTCGATCGTTAGCAGTTACCTCTTATACGACCGCACTTAATACAATTAATTTATTTTAAAATTATGTCTTAAGATTATGCACTAAAATGAAAAAATTAATCAAATGAAAAATAGAAATACAATAATTTATGTGATTCGATAATATACTTATGTTTGTAAACTCTTTCTGTAATTTTCACTATTTCGCCAATGAAATTATTTTAGGGTTTTTTATTTTTATTTTTTATTTTTTTTATAACTCGGGAGACTCCAGCTATCATCGCACCAAACACTATGGTATGACACCAAACCCGATGGGGTAAAAGCCGTCCGTCCATTGATGTACCCATGATAATTCACCGGTATAATGTCTCAAGGGGGAATTGAATATGAGTCATAATTCAATATATATTTTTTTAAAAAAAATTAATTAAAATAAGGTCTTGTTTGGAATAATAAAAAAAAAAAAAAGAAGGAAAATGTTAAGGAATGGACTTTTCATGTTTGTTTATCAAGCTAAGTAAGGAAGAAAACAAAAAAATTGTATCAAATTAATGAATAAAAATATGATTTTACAAATAGTTTATATTTAATTCTTTAAAAAAATTTAATCACTTTCAAATATATTTTTATTTTTAGTTGTATTTGATATAAAGAAAAAATATAGTAAAAAATGATTTCCTTTCGAGAAATCGAGGGCTTTGCATGTTCTCAGTGTCACTATTGAAAGGCAAAAGATGAGAGGGAAAGTGCAGAAGAAAGAAGAAAAGAAGAAGATAGCAGATTCAATAATACAGATCCCATTCAAAAGTAGCTTTCTTTTTTCATTTTTGTATGTGTTTGACCAAAAGAAACACACTCACATGGAAGGTAGAAAAAGAGAGAAAACCCACAAAGCAAAAAATGTAATCCAGAGAAAAGCTGACGACGATGATCATATGCTGCAACCAACACACTCAGAAGTCGTAATTAATCAAACACAATTACAAGTAAAACATATGTGTAGCTAGCTCGCTAGTCAGCCAGCCCAGCTTTATTCAAGCTGTAATATCATGAAATGCTACGAAGAAGAAGAGCTCGATATCTGGCGAAGCGAAGAAGGCAATGGGGGATCTCTTCTTGGAGGAGGGGGGCCGCTTCTTCGGAGCGGGAGGGCACGACAACCCTTCCGGGATTCGGAACCTCTTGGCCTTGGGGGTACAAAAGCCAGCATCGGAACTAATTAACCTATCAACCTCAGTAGTATGATCATCGTTACTGTCGCCGTCGTCGTTGTCATTTTTGATGTCATTGATGCTGACTGAACTATGATCAGCAGGGCTTGTGGTTGGCAAGTGCTCCACTGATTCCCCTTTCGGGTTTTTCGAGTATTCGGACAGTTGCGATCGCCGTCGCCGTCGCTTGTACCTGGGCTTTCGGGTGGGAGATGGTGGCATGTTTCTGCAGAGATGAAGGTATGCTAAGAAATGATAAGTACTATTCTATTGGAGAGATTGAAAGGGAAAATCCAACAAGAACATTGGAGCAGCAATGAACAGCTTCTTTACATCAAAATTCATGTGGAGAGAGAGAGAGAGAGAGAGAGAGAGAGAGAGAGAGAGGGGTTGTGTAGTTTTGCTAACTGGGTTTTTTTAATTTGAGGGTCTGTAGTTTGTAGTGCATATTTTATATATATATATAAGCTAATTGGGTGGTGCATGATTGGTCATCTCTCACCGTGACGTCCGCAGGTTAATTTGCTAAGCAAAATTTGCTCGGCAATCAATCATAGGTTAAAGCAAATTAAAATCTCTACTAATTTATACGACATGCATGAATAATTAACATCATCAATTAAATAGGAAATTATGGAATCTGTCTGTCCCTCTATATTTGTTGTATTGATACGATACATAGAGCGGGTGAATTTCACTCATGATGAGCATGATTTTGAAAAAAATGGAACCCACTCACTGTATGTTTGACATCAAGCCAATAAACACAGAGACACGTAGAGGGATAAATACATTCTATAATTTTCTCAAATTAAACCTAAAAAAAAAAGATTGAGTTTGCGACTAATAGTGTTTTTTTTTTTGGGGGCGGGGGTTGAATTTGTTGGATTGATCAATTTTATTTATTTTTAAATAAAAGAGGAAGACACTTTCATTTATTTATTAATATACCCTCACTTTTAACGAAGGAATACCATGGTTATAAGATAAAACAAAAGGGAGAGTATAGATAAACCCTCTAAAAAAAAATCAATACCAGCAAACCAACCAAATTATGATAACAAAGCTAAAACATAACTAACAAAAAAGATTAAAACATAAATACAATCAAAATCAACATCAAGTGAAACTGAAAAAATAAATAAAATTGAAGTTGACTCTGTGACTGGTTTATTTTTTTTTTGGGGATTAAATTTGTTGGACAGGTCGATGAAGCTCATCTCTCATCCTATGTTTGTTCATGTGTGGATGAATTAGATTTAGCATTTCTAATTGCAAAATTCAAACTTATTAAATTTTATTGATGTACCTAATTAAATTCAAAAATAAATAAATAAATAAGGATAGACTATTAAGTGGTGCATGTGAGCCAAAAGGGATTGATTGGAATATAATTGTCACTAGTATTGATTGTAGTAACTATTAGTAATGGTTCTCAAAACTAAAAAATATAGTTAATGTTAGTTTTGACTTTTGAGGGATCACTACTAGTCATTGCCAGTGATTGAAGAAAAATTGTCACTAATAATTTCTATTAAATTTGTCACTAATACTCATTATTAGTGTCAATTAAAGCTAAGTAATCCACATATACCTAATGATTATAATTTATAAGTGAATTAGGAGTAGGCAATTTTAATTAATAATTATTAATGACAAATCCTAATTATTAGTTACGCCCCTCTTTCCAAAAAAAAAAATCCTAATTATTAGTTAGGATTTTAGTGGACAACTAATAGTCATATTTTTTTGTAATGACATCCTCTTGTGTAGTGCTGGCCTGACCATTGGGTCATTGAGCAATTTGCCAAGGACTCCAAAATTTTTGGGGCCCCAAATTTTTTTTTAATATTAACATTATTTATGGTGTCATCTCTTGCCATACATTGATTTTCTCACTATCTCAAAAGTTAGGGTTTCTAATTTTTTTTTAATGTTAACATTATTTATGATGTCATCTCTTTCCATAGATTGACTTTCCCACTATCTCAAAAGTAAATGAAATTGTATTTTGAAAAGTAAAGTAAATGTAATTTAATTTTTTTTTTCAAGTCTCAATGTAATCTTGAATATAAAACTTCATTTAGTGATTCTGCATCTCAAAAAGTTAGAAATTTTAATTTTAAATAAAAATAAAAATTAAATATAATATTAAAGGCCCATAATTAAATCATTCGCCTAAAACCCCATATTGTGAAGAGTCGGTCCTACTCTTGTGACTGTCATATTCTCTCTAAAAGGCTAATTTAAGGAATATATATATATATATCTAAATTTTTGAAAGCATTTCTTGTAATAGAAGGAAGTAAGAAAAAATGCAATAGCTTAAAAGGAAAATAGAGGCACCAAAAAAACAAACAATTACAAGATTAATTAGTTTAAAAGGAACTAAACAAATTAGTGAGTAAACACTTTCATTCAAGTTCACATCAAAAGCTGTGCAATTAATTGATTATTTTTCTTGATCATTTGAGTGCTAACCTAATAAAATGACACTCTAATCGAGGAAATGCCCATTAACTTTTGGGAGAACCACTTATAGAAAAATAATTGGAAACAATACTTATTTGGAAAAGTATTTATGTGACGCCTCGAACCCGCCAAGTAAGATCCGGGTGCCACATGTTCCAATCACCTATTATCTGATACCATAATTATCATGCACGCAGCGGAATATAAATGAATAACCTCAAATAAATACCAGAGTTCTATATAACAACCCAAAAACGAATACTACAACATCTATATATCCGTATCCATAATCGGTATTTAAAACATAATCCGGTACAAATATATATCTGTATATATACCAGTATATCACAATACCCCCAAAAAAAAAACCACCAAATACAATCTTAGCCTAGGCCTTTAAACCAGATCTCCAGAAGAACCTGAAAAGTTGTTAATCCATTAGGGTGAGACACTTCTCAGTAAGGGTAAAATAAATTTTAACAGTGTGTGATAAATGAGTTTTAATATTTATATATCAAAATAAACTGTTTCTCACATAATATTAATAACAACTGAGAAAATGTACCATCAATAACATCCCCGACATCTAATATCATACAGACATTCAATATGCACAAATACATAATTTTTATGTAGGTGAAAGTTCCTGAGTATAGGAAAGATTACCCGCCCATACAAGTAGTTTTCCTCTGCTCTAGTACTAAAAACTACCTACCAGAGCACTCATCTTACTCAGTAAGCCCTCAGGTGAAAAATTACCTTGCCGTCAGTATACATATCTTTATTATTTTAAAGGCGAAAGTTTCCGAGGATCGGGATGTCTACACACCTATACAAGTAGCATCCCTTTACACTGATACCTAGAAACTACCTAGCAGAGCACTTGCCTTTCTCAGTAAGCCCCCGGTGGTATGTTTACCTCGCCGCATGCACACACATGCATTCACAATATGCTATACCATTATTTTTATGCTATAATTAAATTCACATGCGCACAACACATCCACACAGGAATCATGCATCTCATACTTCATTTTCCAATGTCCTCAGTACGTGGCCCACACAGAGCAACTGCGTAAGTACGTGGCCCACACAGACACTTATGTACTTCTTATCTACACGTGGCTCACACAGGCACCACTACCCACATAGGGTACATAATATGGCCCACACAGGCGCCACCATCCACACAGGATACATAACATGGCCCACACAAACGTCATTATCCACACAGGATATATAATATGGTCCACACAGGCGCCATTATCCACACAGGAAATAATGTGACCCACATAGGCACCACTCCAGCTTCCGCGATGCATGGCCCACACAGGCACCACTATTCACTAGTATCCAATCCCCATGACCTACCTGTAGTACATCAATAGAATAAGCTCCTCGACCTACCAATGTCTTACCCCATATAAATGACAATATGACAAGCTCCTTGACCTGCTAGTGTCATATCATGATTTATATCTAAGCAATATAACAACCTCCTCATGCCAACGTTATATTGAGATGCATACGAATAACCACACCAGTTAATTCACATAGACACATCAATGCATTACCACACATGTAACATCCCCCTTAATAAACTGGTTTTTATATATATACACTATAACATTCTACATGCTCTAATACCATACTTGGGTAAACCCAATCATTAACCTAAGCAGCAAGAAGCAGAAATCACATAGACGTTACCATTTGTAAATATATATATACAATACCAATACCAGAGTACTAACATGTTTCCCAAAGTATACACATATATTTGTTTCCCCAAAATACCCTTAACTATGCGGGGATATACAAAAATACTCCAAAAATACACTCACTCTTTATTGACAGGGCAGTACCGTTGTTCCTCTATCTGCGAGTCTGGTCTACTCGCCTACTTGGATCACCTGAAAAATGATTCAACACTGGGATGAGCCAACGCTCAGTAAGACGAAACATGCTATTACTAGTGTGTGACAAATGAGTTACAATATTATGAAAATCCGTTATCATATAATCATGTATAATTGAATATGTAAATACAGTACAAGTGATAAAATCCACCACCCCTTTCCATGTTACATAACATAACAATATTGAAGATTACTATTCAAAATACTTCTAGTATAAGTAAGTATGTTTCCTGTTTCTGTAAATCTGTACATAAGTAATAGTAACTGAAAACTTTCCCTGTGGATAATTGTGTGTCATGATTTAACCCCTCATGACAGGGTTGTGCGGCCCGTAGGCGAGATCTACACTAGTTGGCTAACCAGGGTAAATTACTATTCTCCATCGGTCTAATCTGCCCACCTCAACTCATATCTGATGGGGAGCTTGTCCACGTCAAGGGCCTAAGTGATCAACCTACTACCACGTATTATTTAAATAGGTGGTTGTACTCATAACATAACATAATATCTGTAGCAACGGTACCATGCTTTGCAACTGCATAGTCCAACAGGGTCTGATACTATATAATATATCTCTATGTACAATTATCTGATTTACCATGATTATGAAATAACCGTAATAACCATGATACTGAATAAACTGTAACTGTAATCCATATGTCATAGTATTGAACTGTATAATCATAACACTGAAAACTGCTTAATCATAGTACTGAAATTCATGTAATCATGGTACTGAGATTCGTATAATCATGGTACTAAAATTCGTATAATCATGGTACTGAAATTCATAAAATCATGGTACTGAAATTCGTAAAATCATGGTACTAAAATTCATAAAACATATTTTCATACTATATTCATATTCTCAAGCCACACCATACTTTAATACATAATTTTCATAATTTAATAAACTGTATAATATTTTGAAACTATCTAACATAACATATTTCTCTTACTTGACTACTAGAAAGCCTCTATGGTATACTGGCCTAACAACCGCAGGGCCTCCTACATAACGCCTTGAAAACAACGTTTTCCAGAACAAAATATCAGTATTTCTTCGCTTACATCATTTCCTATAACTGTTAGAAGGCCAAAAATGGACTAAAAAACCTCACCCTGAATTTGGGATGAAATTCAACTTTGTTTCACCAACGATCCGCTCAGGCAGACTTGCAGAGAACTTCGCTAGGAGAGTTGTGGTGGCTTTGAATCATCGATTCGGCGACTGGAGGGGCCGAAATCGAAGAGAGAAGTGAGAGAGACCATAGGAGAGAGAGAGGAGAGAGAGAGAGAGAACTGAAAATGTGATAAAAATTTGAGTTTTCACTATTTATAGGGCTAGATTCGTCGACGAAATACGTCACCTCATCAACGAGTCCTTCATTAAATTCGTCGACGAACCTTACTCTTCGTCGACGAAATTCAGAGCAGCCCAATCCTTCCCTCGGTATTTTCACGTTGACGAAATGGGACCTCGTCGACGAAATCCTGAAGAGCTTCGTTGACGAAATCCTGCATTCGTCAACGAAGCTTGGTAGTTTCCTAAAATTATATTCTCCAAAATGCAATGTCGTTGACGAAATCTACTGCTTCCTTCCGTTCTTGTTCCCATTTTCCTCACTCTTATCATTTAAATACTATTTATTTTTCGGGTCACTACAACACATATATCCAACATATTCACATTCCCACACAATAATCCAACGGATCAATACGTTTCCACACATGAGTCAAACATAGCAATTCATTCATCACGTCATAATCATTCAAAACATCCCTACATGCAAACCCAAATACCACAGTAATTCATATTCAATTTATTAGGAAAAATTGTTTCCATGTCACACGAATTTAATATCATATGCAATTATCCTAAATATAAATCTTAAACAAAATTATCATTTTTTAGTACTCAGGCGGTTTTAAAAATCATATAGATAAATAATAAATTTCATATGCTCGTAAATGACTGGTTCACCTTAATAAAATACTGATATAATTTTATTCTTTCTTACCTGATTCCCTGAACCACGCCAACAGGGTTCCCAAAATTATACCTGCAGCAATAACCCGAATCCTGATTCAATCAAATCAACCCTAATAAAATATTATTTTAATATTTCCTAATTTACAATAATTAAATAATAATTAATTTCTAAATAACCCATTTATCCTAATTTTGAGGCTATGTCTACAACGATCCCACAAGAAATCCGCTTCGCTAGATTTCTAGAGAATCATTTCTAAATTCTCGTGGTGGTGTCCGATCACCTATTTGACTTAAAATTTAAGAAAAAATTGAGATAAGAATAAGAATTTACCTTACCCCAGGAGATATGCCCACGTTACTCCTACCACAAATCCACTTCGGTAGATATGTCGGTGGTGGAGAATGGAGTCTAATGGTATTTTTTGATTTTCAATTGGACGAGAATCCGCCGCGAAGTCATAGAGAGAGGAGGAGTGGAGAGCGTGAACTGAGAGAGTTTTTTTTTCTTCCTTTTTCCTTCCTTGTTGTTCTGCACGTGAAGCTTTTTTTTTTTTTTTCTCCTTTTTCTTTCCTTTCCTGCTTTGTTCAGAACCTTAAGCACTAAGTTTTCTTTTCTTTTTTCTTTCCATTATCCTTACTTTAAACTTTATTATATAATAACTTTATCTATACTTTTATATAAGGATAGATTTTATATATATATATATATATACACACACACACACACACAATCCTCAAATTTTCTAATTTAATTAATTTTTTAATAATAATTAATCAATTAATAATAATAAATTTTTTTAATTAATATTTTTTTTGGGTTGTTACAATTTATCTAAAAATAATTTAGAATTACTTATTATAAGTACTTTTTTTTCATAAATTATTTTTTAGAAAATATTTATTTTCCTAGAAAAATAGTTTTGAAAAGTACTTTTTAAAATATATGCTTATTTAAGTGTAAAATTAACATTAGTTATTGACACAAGTATTTATAAAAAGTACTTTAAAAAAAATGTTTATTTTTTTTAGGAAAATTATACCGGGGACTTGCCTTAAATTATAAACATGTTGGAAACAAGTCCCCCCTGTTATGTGTCTGATATTAATAAAAGACTAATTTGTTATATGTTTAAGATACACTCCCTTTATGTTTTGTTTCCTAATTCTATTTCTTGTGTGTTTGCTACATAAGAATGGAATGAAATTGGGATTAGTGGAAATCAAAATTTTCACTTAATTTCATAATATTCCCGTCCAATTTCTCATTCTAAGTATTCCTTGCATACCCATATCATTTTGCAAACTAAATATGTTGTATTTGTATATTTTGTATGTAAATTTTATTAATGGCACTAAGAAAAAAAAACAAAAAAAGAGTTGCTCCAATACCCTTGAATATTAAGGTAATATGGACTTGATTAATTAAAGAGACCCTTTTTTTTTTTCCTTTCACAAGAGATTGATAGACCCTTTTGATTATTTTCTTTGTCATTACTCATTAGGGAACTTCAAAATATTCAATTGGTATCAACACCAAGAGATTGGTTATATGGGCTTCATTAATGTTAGAAGCAAAATTAAACATAATATTCTCAAAGCTTGAAATGAGGTAGCTAGAAATTGCAAATTACATTTTTGATACTTTGAGCATACTTCAAATATTCTTGAGAAAAAAATCAAATGTTAGACTAGTAATAGAACTTCTACTGCATTTACGTTTAAGACTCTCATGAATGCTTGTAATTTGAAAGAACTTGATAAGGACCTTCATGATCATAACAAATAAGTAAGATGAAATAAGATTACCTGCCTATCACATGGGAAGTTATATAGGGGTCCTTTTCTTCTACGTATCCATGTGTCTGTATTTTAGATGTTAGACATGTAATAAATTGATCTTACATTCATTAATACCTGACATGTAAAGAGGATGATCAATTTTTAATATGTGTAGAATTTAGGAAATAGACACATAAACACGTACAGGGGGGAGGTTTCTATACAATTTCTCCTAGCACATGCATTGAAGGAGGGAAGAGTATATGTGCACCCACGACCTTTAAAATTATTCAGTAAACTTAATTTTGTTTGCAATTATGAAACTAAAATCTATGTGAGCTTACAATTTTTTAAAAAAAAAAGAAAGAAAGAGGAAAGAGTAGACAAGAACAATTGAAGACTACTAGAGCAAGGTAGTGAAGAATAGTGCAAAGCAAAGAACACTAAAAGGGGAAAAAAAAAAAAAGTATGTCAAAAGAAAACATTTTTTTTTTAATATACAAGTTATACATGGAATAACTTTGGCCTAAAAATAATGTTGCCTTATGACTCTATTTAACCATAGCCATTTGATTGTTGCTAGTATTAGAGTCAAAGTAGAAATGAATTTTTTTTAAGTCAATTGAAAGTTGATATGGGGTTTTAGTACAACGGGAGGTAGGTAGTTTATCTTTCATTTCATATATCTTCTCATCACTATAAAGATACTGCTGACTTTCAATAAGAATGTCTCAAGCTTTGGTCGTTGAGATGTTTCCTAAATAAAATTGAAATTTATCGATTATAATTTTGATGCATTAACAAATGAACAAATTTATAGTTTCTCCAACTATTAGCAGTCATTTTGATTTTGATTTAGAGTGAAATAAACTAAAACCAAAGTATGTTTATCCCGACTTCTATCCACTATATCGAAGTCATCAATCCTGACATTTGAGCTCAATCTGATATTTTCGCTATATTTCTTTGATTTTTTAAATCAAAATTTACAATAATTGCATCCATTTCTTGAATCATGAGATTGGACTTTAGTTTAAGAGGTTGATTATATCATTGTCATGAAAATAAAAAATAAAAACAAAATTTTAGAACTAAAAATTAAAAATTAAAAACTAATAACCTATGAGGTTAATATTTTTAAAATTAAAACAAACTAAAAACGTCATTGAATAAATTTACATTTTTGTCCTTCAATCAAATAATAATTAAAAAATATAATTAGAATAAGAAAGTATAAAAGAACACAAATTTAAAATTTATAAATAGTATTATTATAATTATTTTACTTAATTATTATTCCAAAACACACTTTATAGTCAAATTCTTATGGTACATGATAATTGAAAAAAAGGTAAAATATTTTTAAATTGGCGTTTATTTTTTAAATGTTTTAAAATGTTATAGTTGTTTTATTTTAATTATAATTTGAATTCATATGGTCATTTTATTTAATTAAAACAAAAATATTATACAAAATGAATATTATAACCTAAAAAAAGTTACTTCTGTACATTCAAATATTTTGGCAACATATTAACAAACAACTAAAAATCATAAAATATCATTTTTTATTTTCTTAAAAATAGTGAAAAACGAATCACAAAAAAAAAAATCACAAAATAAACAAGGTTATTTTCTTAAATTCATTTCCAAATCCTTCCAAATGGTGAGATGGGCCGACCTAGCCCAAGTTAGAACCATACCATTACCTTCCAGCCCAAAACAGCATCCTCTCAGCCCACATAAAGATAAAGCCCAAAACAAACCCGGCCCACATGAGCCACGCTGGCATGAGCTGTCGCTAACGTTCCCGAACCTTCTGAGACACTCAACGTGGCAAAATCCCAGTGGCTGCCTTCCGCGAGGCCCACAAGCGCCGGGAAGCGTGCAAGTGGTCCCCACCATCACGTGACCAGCGCGTGTCGTCCGTTCCCCGGGAAGTGATCTCGGTTGCTACCTACGGCCACGACAGGGCCCACAGCCCTCGACGGCGACTGTTGTCACGGCGTCGGCTGGGCGACGGACGGTGGTTCGGCAGCCCACGTGGCGGACGGGTGGGTGGAGGATGGGACCCACAGGCTGGTCCTTATCCAGATGTGGTGGGCACGTTGTGGTGTCAAATCAAGCATAAGGGAGGAGTGTTAAAATAATAAGACAATTAATTATAATAATTAATCACGGATTATGAAATGATTATATTTGATTAATTAATGTGCCCCTTGGTTTTAAAAAATATGTAAAAAAATATTCTTGGACCAATTTGCCCCTTTTCCCCTCACCTCCCTTTATTCCTTTTGTCATTTTCACCTTTTGGCTGATTTGGAGGCTTTTTACCTAAAATATGTTTTATTTTCAAATTTTCGATAGCGGCATCTATCCTCGTTGGGTCGTATATGAATAATTATAAGAGAATGAAACAATAATTGAAATCCCGAATAACTAATTTATTTAGTCCTATAAAATAAGTTTTAAAAAATTTGAATAGGAAGTATTTATTCAAAGGTCGTTTAAATTTTCGAGGCCTACTTATTATGAGTGTGAACAAATGATATAATTTTTAAAAATATTACTTATTTATTTTTTAAATAAAAGATTATTCAAAAGAATAATGTTTAACCCAATCATGAATTGATCGTGTAATTGATTCACGAGCTCATTGTTCAAGCATTTCAACAAGTTTAGTTCAATCAGTGTTGCTGTCATTTCAATGTCGTATATATTTGTTTAAAAATGTTATTTGCACATTATCTGTATTGATAAAATGTTAACTATTTTTTTTACTTTATATGAAAATTATAATTTTTCTCGTGAAAAGTTTTATTAGACAAAAATTAGTTAAAAGCTTATTCAAAGATTGAAAAAAACTTAGTGTTATGGGTTTGTGTCATCAATGGCTAAAGCAGCAATAGAGTGGAACATTATAAAATGGGACTTGCTTATTTTATTAATTTTTATTACTATCATGTGATTATGAGCTTGTGAAATATAATATTATTTTTTTTCATAATCTTAGGATATTATTTTGTGACTCTTAGATTTTTAGTCGCGATCATCTATGAAAAACATAATCAAAGAACTTTACTATTGAAAATATCTTTTTTAATTTTTATTAGTTCAATCATGCTTCGATTTTTTCCTAAAAAAATACCTAATTAATTTTTTTAAAGTGTAAATTTATGGTATAAATTTGATTTAATTGTTTTCAACCAAATCTCAATTTTAATTTTAAAAATTATATTTTCCAAACTACAAAATGCACGTAGCCATTTTTGGGGCACAATTAAAATTAGCACCGTTATATTTGAAGGACAAAATTGTCTTTATACTAGGAAAGGGATACTGACGTCATAAAGAAAGAAAGCAGGGGTATTTCCGTCCGTTAATCCGCGAGGTGTTTTTATTTTTTAAGCGGGAGACGGAAAGTGACGTGCTCTGTGAAATGTGAATATATCCAAATCAAAAAGCTTTTACCCCAAAAAAACAGACAAAGAAATGAACACTTATATTTGTTTAATCCAGACTTTTTATTTCAATCCGAACTTTGTTTTTGTTTGCGGTGAGATCATCTTCCACTAAAGTTTCAATTGTCAATTCGCCAATATATGGATTTCCTTGAATCTTTCTACCTCTTGTGACACAGAAATTCAGCGTTTCTACGCCTCTTTCTGAGTAGCCTCCGGTACGTGTTCTTCAGTAGACCCTTCACTGTCTTTCGATCAGCTTCTCGGACTTTTATGCATCTGTTCTCGTTTTTTATTCGATGGGCTTTGTGTGCGAGCAAAAGGGTTTATCGGAAACCAGTTTTTGTTTGTTTTCGTCTTGAATTCTTTGTTATCTGGTCGGATTGCGAGCGACCGGCTTGTGAATTTGAAATATCAAATATATATTCTTATTTGGGTCTAAACTGAAACTTTACAAGTGTCAGCTCTGAGATTAGTTCTTTGGGTTTTCCCATTTTTTAAAGTTTTTTTTTAGTTTCTTTTGCTTTGTATTGACTTGTCGTTGTTTATTCGTGAAGAAAATTGAGTGGTTGGCATATTTTTATTGAACGAAAAGTGATTAATTACTAATTACACTGCTTGATGACTTGCTTCATTACTTTAATTTTAGTTTATCTTCCAGTTTGATTTGTAATTAATTTAATTTGTCTTGGGAAATATAATATGCATTGCTAATTTTATGGAACTGAAATCCTTTTCTCCGAAAATTTGAAATCCTGTTGTAGCTTTTGAAACAGAGAAAAAGGAAGTAATTGTATTTCTCTCTTTGTATAGCTATTGAGATTTTGTTTTGTGGTTAGAATATTTTCTAGTTTGACAGCTTGATTGTTCATTTCTTGAGTTGTGGAGATTAGCTTGATTATTGTTTTTTCTTATTATTACCACCAATGTTTATTTATTTTTCTATTATGGTAATGCTCCTGTACGTGAAAAGAAAATTGTAAGCTTTAGTTCTTAAAAGAGTTGAATTCTTGAATGTCCATGATTTCCTTTTGTTCAGTGCATTTGCGTTTTCACATGCATGTGTATATGTACCGGAATCTGCCTCATCCTTTTTCCTTTTATCAATTTTTTTTTCTCTTATACAGCATTAGCCATATCAATATTTACTCCAGTTAGGGAATCATAAATTCCAGAAGTTCAAATGATGCACCAGCAATCAGATAGCACAGATCGAGTAGAAACTGGTGCAAATTGCAACAAACAGTACGCTAACTGTTCTCAACCTTGGTGGCACTCACAAATCACGTTGAAACATCCCAATGGTGGATTGGAGGCTGCGATGAACAGATCACAAACTAATAGCCAGCAGGAGGAGGGAACTGATGCCAATAAAGATATGCATAGTGCTGTGGTTCCACAATTAGGTACTTCAATTCTTTTGTTGTCTACAGAAATTGCTTTATGAAAATGCTCTCATAACGGTTGTTTGTTCAAACAGAATGAGATTTACATGCTTCCTGGTTGGTTAATAGGTTTTATACAATATTAGAGTGAAAAGGACAGTGGAATGAAGGGAATTCAATGACCTTGGTGGAGAATAATTAAATTTGATTCAAATTTTCCCTGTAATGTTGGGCCATTTTATTTTGGATGCATCAGCTTTGTGTTATCTTTCTTTGCTTTTCATTAAAGAGAAGTAATGGTTCAGAAAAAAGTTTTTGTTGGTTCATTGAATGGAATAGGACAGGAATGAAATAGTTTTTATATAGGGATATAATAGTTAACAAGAAAATTTGAAACTCTGCCATAATAATACCCAAGCCTTACAATATTGGGTAAAATATATTCAAATTTAAATACATATAAATCTTGTTTGAAGGGCTGCCCAACCATTTATATGATCTTTGTGGATCATGTTATAAGGATTGTGATATAAGTTGTGTGCTTATTATTTGTACTTTTGACCTTTGGCATTTTTTCTTGAAGTTGCTTCTCCATTGATTCGGTCCTATATGCTTATGCTTATTGGCCTGAAACTCCTACCAATTTACTAGATAATGGCCCCTTATTTTAAGTAGCCATGTTGTTTAGTATTATGCATGGCAGAAGCATGAAATGGTGAGCAATGAAAAAATAGGATAAAATCCTCAAAAAACCCAACAAGAACTAACATGGTTGACCCAATCTGGGTTGTGCCCACGGATGTAAGAGAGAGATTTGTTATAGCGTAGAGAACAATGCAATGTATGGAGTAACACCTTAGACCAAACCAAACACATGAGAACAAACACCTCACTGGTCACTTATCCCAGAGGCGGCCTGAGAAAGGAAGTGAAGGGGGGTTGTGAATTGGGCTTTAAATTTTAATTAAAGTTTAATACTAATAGTTTAATTCAAAAATTAAATCAATAGGATAGAGGATGTATTTTATTCAAACAAATACACACAAATACAAATAGTAAGAAAAGTGAGGGAGCGATGCAAACTCCTTTATAGTAGTTTGGCTATCCCAAGCTACAACCACCTTGAGGTTCCACAATCACCAAACACCTTAAAATCACTTTGCTTTCAGTTGGGGGTAGCGCAATTAAACAATTATTGATACAAGAGGTTTGAATCCTCACTTAGCATGAAATATACGACTACAAACTCAAAGATGTTTAAATTCCCAAGAAAAAAATCAATATGTAGCACTAAAGTTTGTGAAAATGGATCTCTTGAAGAAAATGAGCAAGCGAAAGGAATATGGAGAGATTGAGAGGACGATATTTTCAATATAGAGTTTTACGAGTCATTCTTTCTGGCTTTGGTGTTGACTGCTCTTAAGTCCTAGCATATTTGCATAGAGCAGCCTTGTTTAAGCCTATTTACTTATTTTAAGTTCCTTGTGGCATATGATGGTGGTTATGCATGAAGTTTTAAACAATTACAATGAAATATAAGAGCAAAGAGATTAAAAAATCAAAGTCTTATCTTCGAGATTTTTTAATTCAATAAAATTGTAAATCATGTGGAATCACAACTCAAACTCAGCACACATTAATCTAAATAGTTAGTTATCATCAAAATTGAGTTGGTGAAACATTGGGGCTACAAGGTCTCCTTAGTCTATCCCCAAGTCTTGCACACACAAAGATGTAACCAAAAACTTCCCCTTGATTCTACCATAGTTCCATAGGTATCTCTCTCTTGTACCTCTACTGATGTCATACCTTTATATTTATATAGCAGCTGAATGTCCTTTTAGCATAAGAAAAAGGCACTAATAGGAAACGTTCCTTGAAATAACTCCACGTACCTCTGAAAGAATCCCTAAACAATACAGTTTCCACAACACTGTAGTTTCCTTAGCCATTTTGGGAGTTTGACAAAATTTTTCTAAGAGTCAATTTGCTCCAGCGTTTTGTGAAGTCATAAAAAGGAGTTGTTTATGCTTTGAGTCTCTGGTAATAGTTACTTTTTCTTGCAAAAGAACATAAAATTTTTACATGCTGATATTGATGAAGATATTTCTTTCATGCATAGATGGACATTGTGGACAAGAACAGCACCGTTCGCATCATGCAGTGCCCATAATGCCTCAAACAATGGGCGAATACCTCATGCCACCTGCACAGCTGGAACTTGTTGGCCACTCAGTTGTAAGTTCTCTCTCTCTCTCTCTCTCTCTCTCTCTCACACACACACACACACACACACACACACACATGCATGCACAAATGCGAACACAGGCTGCACAGTCACCCATTCACCAGGGTCTTGAAATCTGTTTGCTTTTGTAAACTATGAAGTACTAAATATACAGCTAGTAGTACTGATTATGAACTTAGTGATGGGTGGAGTTGATGGTTCGGGATCACTGGTTGTGATCCTCAGAGAGAGATTGAACTCACAAAACACTCAATTGAAATGAAATCGACGGATTACATAAAGGGGATGATTTTCTCTCACTTATTTCTCTCACTACACTTTCTATTGAACTCCACAAATTACAACACTAAACAACCATGCGTATTTATAGGCTCACATACTCAGTAGGTGGCAGCCACATTTGACAAGAATCAGCAAAATTCAAAAATGGATTTGGGTGCCATTTTTGACATGGCAGTGCACCTCCATTGAATTACACGGGCTGCTACTGTTCTAATTTCTACTACACATGTTTACACTATTCATATGGTAGCTAGAATCTTCTTCATGGATTGATGAGTCAAGTTTACCACAAATTCACCTTTTAACATCCCCCCTTAAACTTGATTCTCCTGCCTTTGTCATGCTGAGTAGCATCTTCAATCTTGTAAAATTATCATGCTTGAGCGGCTTTGTGAAAATATCAGCAATCTGATGATAAGTCTTGCAAGAAAGCAATTCCACTTCCTTGTTCTTCACATGCTCTCTGTTGAAATGATGCTGATTATCAATATGTTTGCTTCTCTCGTGAAAGACTGGATTCTTCGCAAGAGCAATCGTTGATCAATTGTCGATGTAGACCTCTGTGGGATCATCTTGTGGAAACCCCAAGTACTTCAGAACATTTCTAATCCAGATACCATGACAGACAACTGAGTTGACAGCAACATACTCAGCTTCATATGATGATAGCGTTACGATGGGTTGCTTCTTTGATGACCATGTAAATGTTGTATTTCCCATGAAGAATATATACCCAATTGTGCTCTTTCTTTCTTCCAAATCTCTTCCCCAATCACTATTAAAATAGCCAATAAGTTTGCAATCTTCAGTTGATGAATAGAACATACCATCATTGATGGTACCCTTGACATAGTTGAGTATCTTCTTTGCTGCATTCAAATGGGACTGGTCAGGATTGACGAGTCAAGTTTACCACAAATTCAGCTTTCAACATCCCCTCTTAAACTTGACTCTCTTGCCTTTGTCATGCCAAACATCATCTTTAGTCTTGCAAAATTATCATGCTTGAGTGTTTTGTGAGTTCAATCTCTCTTTGAGGATCACAACCAGTGATCCCGAATCATCAACTCCACCCATCAGTGGTATCAGAGCGTAGAGAAACCTGGGAGACCAAATTTCGCCAAATAGACGAATAGGGTTGTTTTTTTTTTTTTTTTTAAATCTGCCTAGATTTGAAGTTGCTCAAAATCAAAATTTGAGCATACCATCGAGTAGAGCTCGTACCACCCAGTCAAAGTTTTGTTGACCACTACTCTGTTTTTTCTGCGTTTCGTTTCTGTTCAGGAGAGAGGTTGAAGAAGGTGACCTGGCCTCAGTTTGTGAGCTCGATAGCCTTGTCCAAAGATTGGTCTGTTTACATTATTTGGGCTGTTTCAACCCAATTTTGACCGAGTCAAACCCGTTCCTAAGTTTTTTCGATGTTCCAGATGCATTGGCGGCATCCATTTTGCCAAATTCCAACTCCAGAACCTTGTTTTGATATATTCAAAACTTGATAGCGAATGGAACCGCACAAGCTCTCATCCCGAAGCTGATGGAAGACAATTACAACAATTGGTGCATTCAGATGAGAGCCCTACTAGGTGCTCAAGATGTCATGGACATAGTAGAAGATGGGTACGAGGAAGCCCCATCCAAAGAAGCTGAAGCATCAATGTCCGATGCTCTCAAAGAACAATACTCCGCGTTGACTAAAAGAGGAACTGCAAGGCTAAGTCCATCATCTAGCAGGACCTTGATGAGGCCACGTTTGAAATCATCGCCTTGGCCATGACTTCCAAAGAAATCTAGGAGACTCTCCACCAAACCTACAAGGGTGCTAACAAAGTGAAGAGAATTCGGCTCCAAACTCTACGAGGTGAATTCGAATCCTTACAAATGAAGTTTGTTGAGTCCATTGCCAAGTATTATACTCGTGTAATTGTGGTTGCGAACCAACTAAGGAGGAATGGAAATATGAGAAAACTTTGCGATCTTTGGATCCAAAATTTGATTACATAACTGTGACTCTGGAGGAAATAATAAATCTAGAGACCATGTTAGTAGAAGAACTTGTGGGTTCACTATAGGCCCACGAGCAGAAGGTCAATAGAAGAAGTGACGGCAAAGCACTGGAGTAGGCCCTACAGTCAAAACTATCTTTGACTGATGGGGGATACAAGCAAGGGGGGACGTCATATCGTGGACGAGGACGAGGGTGAGGTCGAGGATCTGGATATTCTGAATCCAGAGGCGAAGGTAGAGACGGACTAAGATCCACAATAGGAGGACGTGGAAGAAGAGGTGGTTACAACAACCGTCAGAACGTTGACAAAAGTAACATTGAGTGCTACAACTGTCACTAGTTTGGTCACTACAGCAACGAGTGTTGGGGTAGACAACCAACTGAGAAGGTTAGCGAAGAGGCTAATCTTGCAGAAGTCGAACCAGTAGTCGGAGAATCGTTGATGCTGATGGCGCACAACTCAACCCAACAGGACCAAAATGTTTGTTACCTTTACTCTGGAGCTAGCAACCATATGACTAGAAAAAAGAACCTCTTCACTAAACTTAACGAGAAAGTTCAGCGAGAGATATCTTTCGGCAATCTCTCTAAAGTCCTAGTCTAAGGGAGAGTAGGTGTTCTGATGAAGCGGAAGGATGGAGATCACGCTTTTATCTCCAATATTTACTATGTTCCAGACTTGAAGATCAACATCTTGAGTCTTGGACAGCTTGTGGAGAAAGGCTACCAGATTAGCCTTAGAAACAAGCCAATGCTTATTTCAGACACTCGAGGAAAGCTGGTCACTCGAGTCAATATGGCGAAGAATCAAATGTTCTCTCTTGCTATCCATCATAACACACCAAAGTGTCTGAGTGCAGTCATCAACAACAAAGGTTGGCTGTGGCATCTAAGGTATGGACATCTCAACTTTGAAAGCTTGAAGCAGCTGGGCAGCAAGAAGATGGGTGTACGACTTACCAAACATTCACCACCTGAATGAGATGTGTGGGAGCTGTGTTCTGAGCAAGCAACGCATAAACAACTTTGGAAAGTAAGTTGACTAGAGATCTACCACGTCGCTACCGCCGCTCCAGCTAGTGCACACCGACGTGTGCGGTCCTTTGAACCCAATTTCAAATGGACATAATCGATACTTCCTCACTTTCACCACGACTACAACAGGAAGACTTGAGTCTACTTCCTAAAAAGGAATTCGAAGGTATTCGACAAATTCAAAGAGTTCAAAGCTCTTGGGGAGAAGCAGAGTGACTATAGCATCAAGTCACTCCGATCAGATCAAGGAGGAGAGTATACAAGAAAAGCTTTCCAGGAATTTCTTAGGCAACAATCAGTTTACACTAGCCTACACTCCCTAGTTGAACGGTGTAGCTGAGAGGAAGAATTGAACAATCCTTAACATGGCCATAAGCATGTTGAAGGATAAGAATATGCCTAAAAGTTTCTGAGTAGACGCAGTATTGTGTGCGGTCTATTTGTTCAACAAGTGCCCTACCAAAAGTCTTGATACAAAGACGTTGTATAAAGCTTGGAGTACTCACAAGCCCAGTGTGAGTCATATTAGAATGTTTGGCTCCATAGCCTACCCCAAAATTTTGGATGCAAGAAAGACAAAGTTGGAAGACAAAGGAGAGAAGTGTATCCTTGTTGGATACGGCAATAGTAATATAGGATATCAACTATACAATCCAATCACAAAGAAAGTCATTTTTAGCCGGGATGTCATTTTTGAAGAAAATGAATCCTTGAACTAGGACCATACTGAAACCTCTAGAGATGTATAATTGACACTTGAAGGAGAAGAATCTGCATAGACAAGAGAAGTGGCTGTTGGGCCACAAGCACCTGGAGATCAACAGAAATCTTCACGTGGTTTTCCCTCACCACAAAGGAATGAAGCTCCATCATTGATTTAGCGAGAACTTTCAGATATGAGGCCCATAGGAGCTCGTACCTTAGAAGATTTGTATGAAAATACAAATTGATGGAAGAGTATGTCACTCTATATTGTCTGTTGTTGATTAGTGATCTAGTTAGCTTTGAGGAGGTTAACGAAGAAGCCAAATGGAGAAAAGCAATGGATGAAGAGATTCATTCCATAAAGAAGAACAAGACTTGGGAGTTGACCACTCTCTTGAAGGGCTGCAAGACCATTGGTGTCAAATGGGTTTACAAGACCAAGAGGAATGCTCAAGATAAAGTCTAGAGATACAAGGCAAGGCTTGTTGCCAAGGGCTACAAGCTGAAAAAGGGGATCTACTATGGTGAAGTTTTTGTCTTAGTTGCCAGACTTGAGAACATTAGACTACTGATTTCACTAGTTGCACAGAAAAGATGGAAGATTTATCAACTTGACGTGAAATTAGCATTTCTGAATGGTTTTCTTGAGGAAGAAATCTATATTGATTAGCCATTTGGATATGTGAAGAAGGGCAAAGAAAATAAAGTGCACAAGCTGAAGAAGACACTATATGGCTTGAAGCAAGCCCCTTGTGCTTGGCACATGAGGATTGATGATTATTTCTTGGCAAATGATTTTGATAAATGTGCCTATGAGCATGCGTTGTATGTGAAGATGGAGACAGATGGAAGCATGCTAATTGCTTGTTTATATATTGATGATTTGATCTTCACTGACAATAATCTAGAAATGTTTGACACTTTCAAGAGGAGCATGGTCAAAGAGTTTGAGATGACGGATATTGGCCAAATGGCTCATTTCCTTGGCATAGAAGTTGTACATAGCGAAAAAGGAATCTTCTTCTCCCATAGTAACTATGCGAAACAAATTTCGAAGAAATTTGGGATGGAAAAATGCAGCCCCGTGACAACTTCGATTGAAACAGGATTGGAATTGAGGAAGAATGAGTAAGGAGATGTTGATCCCACCTATTTCAAGAGCTTGGTTGGAAGCTTGAGACACTTGACTTGTACCAAGTTAGATATACTCTATGGAGTTAGACTAGTCAGCAGGTACATGGAGACCCCTGATTAGTCCCATTTGAATGCAGCAAAGAGGATATTCCGTTATGTCAAGGGTACCATCAATGCTGGTATGTTCTATTCATCAATTGAAGATTGCAGACTTATTGACTATTCTGATAGCTATTGGGGAAGAGATTTGGATGAAAGAAAGAGCACGTCTGGATGTACATTCTTCATGGGAAATACAACATTTACATGGTCATCAAAGAAGAAACAACCCATCGTAACGCTGTCATTATGTAAAGTTGAGTATGTTGTTGTCAACTCAGTTGTCTGTCATGGTATCTGGGTCAGAAATGTTTTGAAGTACCTTGGGGTTTCCACAAGATGATCCCACAAAGGTCTACATCGACAAATTGATAAGTGATTGCTCTTGCGAAGAATTCGGTCTTTCATGAGAGAAGCAAACATATTGATACTCGGTATCATTTCATCAGAGAGCATGTGAAGAACAAGGAAGTGGAATTGTTTTCTTGCAGGACTTATGATTAGATTGTTGATATTTTCACAAAGTCACTCAAGCATGATAATTTTGCAAGATTGAAGATGATGTTCGGCATGACGAAGGCAAGAGAGTCAAGTTTAAGGGGGGGATGTTGAAAGGTGAATTTGTGGTAAACTTGACTCATCAATCCATGAAGAAGATTCTAGCCACCACATGAATAGTGTAGACATGTGCAGCAGAAATTGGAATAGTAATAGCCCATGTGATTCAATGGAGGTGCACTGCCATGTCAAAAATGGCCCCCAAATCCATTTTTGAATTTTGCTTCTTCTTGTCAAATATGGCTGCCACCTATTGGGTTTGATGAGCCTACAAATAGGCAAGGTTATTTAGTGTTGTAATGTGTGGAGTTCAATAGAAAGTGTAGTGAGAGAAATAAGTGAGATAAAATCTTCCCCTTTATGTAATCAATTGATTTCATTTCAATTGAGTGTTTTGTGAGTTCAATCTCTCTCTGAGGATCACAACCAGTGATCCCGAACCATCAACTCCACCCATCAGATCGTAGTCCAACTCCATAGAGTATATTTGGCCTAGTACAAGTCAAGTACCTCAAGCTTTCAACCAAGCTCTTGAAATAGGTGAGATCAACATTTTCTTGCTCATTGTTCCTCAATTCCAATCCTATTTCAACCAGAGTTGTCATAGGATTGCATTTTTCCATCCCAAACTTCTTTAGAATCTCTTTCGCATAGTAACTCTAGGAGATGAAGATTCCTTTTTTACTTTGTACAACTTCTATGCCAAGGAAATGAACCACTTGGCCAATATCCGTCATCTCAAACTCTTTGACCATGCTCCTCTTGAAAGTGTCAAACATTGTTGGATTATTGCCGGTGAAGATCAAATCATCAACATATAAGCAAGCAATTAGTATGCTTCTGTCTGTCTCCATCTTCACATATACTGCATGCTCATAAGTACATTTTTCAAATCCATTTGCCTCGAAGTAATCATCAATCCTCATGTTCCAAGCAAGAGAGGCTTGCTTCAAGCCATATAGTGCCTTCTTCATCTTGTACACGTTATTTTATTTACCCTTCTTCACATATTCAGGTGGCTGATCAATATAGATTTATTTTTCAATAAAACCATTCTGAAATACTGATTTCACGTCCAATTGATAAATCTTCCATCTATTCTGTGCTGCTAGTGAAATCAGTAGTCTGATGGTCTTAAGTCTGGCAATTGGGGCAGATACTTCACCATAGTAGATCCCCTTTTTCTGCTTGTAGCCCTTGGCAACAAGCTTTGCCTTGTATCTTTGGACTTCACCTTGAGCATTCCTTTTGTGCTTGTAGACCCATTTGACACCAATGTTCTTGCAGCCCTTCGGGAGAGTAATCAACTCCCAAGTCTTGTTCTTCTTTATGGAATGAATCTACTCACCCATTGCTTTTCTCCATTTGGCTTCTTCGTTAGTCTCTTCAAAGTTAACTTGATCACTAGTCAACAGCAGACAATATAGAGTGACATACTCTTCCATCGGTTTTATATTTTCATACAGATCTTTTAAGGTACAAGCTCCTCTAGGCCTCATATATGAAAGTTCTCACTCAATCGGTGATGGAACTTCATTCCTCCATGGTGAGGGAAAACCACGTGGAGATGTCTACTGATCTCCAGGTGCTTGTGGCCCGAAAACCACTTCTCTTGTTTGTGTAGGCTCTTCTCCTTCAAGTGTCAATTTTGTATCTCTAGAGGCTTCAGTTTGGTCCTAGTTCTAGGATTCATTTTCTTTAAAAAAGACACCCCGAATGAAAATGACTTTCTTTGTGATGGAATTGTATAGCTGATATCCCATATTACTGCTGTTGTATCCAACAAGGATAAACTTCTCTCATTTGTCTTCTAACTTTATCCTTCTTGCATTCGGAAGTTTGGTGTAGGCTCTAGAGCCAAACACTCTAAGATGACTCACACTGGGCTTGTGAGTACTTAGCTTCATGCGGCGTCTTTGTATCAAGGCTTTTGGTAGGACACCTGTTAAGCAAATAGACCGCACACAATACTGCTTCTACCCAGAAACTTCTAGGCATATTCTTATCTTTCAACATGCCTCTGGCCATGTTAAGTATTATGCGGTTCTTCCTCTCAGCTATATCGTACAACTAGGGAGTATAGACTGGTGTGAACTGATTTTGGATTCCTTGTTGCCTAAGAAATTCCTGGAAAGCTTCTGTTGTATACTCTCCTCCTTGATCTAATAGGAGTGACTTGATGCGGTAGTCACTCTGCTTCTCCACAAGAGTTTTGTACTTTTGAATTTGTCGAATACTTCCGACTTCCTTTTCAGGAAGTAGACCCAATTCTTCCTGCTGTAGTCGTCGGTGAAGGTGAGGAAGTATCGATTATGTCCATTTGAAACTGGGTTCAAAGGACCACACACGTCGGTGTGCACTAGCTGGAGCGGCATGGTAGACCTCCAGTCAACTTACTTTCCAAAGCTGTTTTTGTGTTGCTTGCTAGAACACAGCTCTCACACATCTTATTCGGGTGGTGAATGTTGGGTAAGCCATACACCATCTTCTTGCTTCCCAGCTTCTTCAAGCTTTCAAAGTTGAGATGTCCATACCTCAAATGCCACAACCAATCTTTGTTGTTGATGACTGCACTCAGACACTTTGGTGTGTCATGATGGATGGCAAGAGAGAACATCCGATTCTTAGCCATATTAACTCGAGTGGCCAACTTCTCTCAAGCGTATGAAATCAGCATCTGCTTGTTTCTAAGGCTAATTTGGTAGCCTTTCTCCACGAGCTGTCTGAGACTAGAGATGTTGGTTTTCATGTCTGGAACATAGTAAACATTGGAGATAAAAGCGTGATCTCCATCCTTCCACTTGATCAGAACATCTCCTCTCCCTTGGATTGGGACTTTAGAGAGATTGCCGAACAATATCTCTCGCTGAACTTTCTTGTCAAGTTCAGTGAACAAGTTCTTTTTGCCAGTCATGTGGTTGCTAGGTCCAGAGTCAAGGTACCAAACATTTTGGTCCTATTGGGTTGAGTTGTGCACCATCAGCATCAACGATTCTCTGGCTACTGGTTCGGCTTATGCAAGATTGAGAAGTAAGGTGTATTTCCAAGAGGGGGGATGAATTGGGTTTTTAAAATTTTCTTTGAAACCTCTTTGTTTTACGAGTTTCTTTAGTTAAGAGTTAACCCAACAAATTAATATTCAACAATCTCACAATTACAATGATATTGATTTACAACCTCATGAGTCCAACCAACAATCCTTTTGAATATGTCAATCCAACAAACAATCTAGTATGCTGATAAGGATCAAACTTAGAAATTCAGCAGCCTTTCAAAATTCTGTTTTTGATATCAAATATGTTTCTTGGATTTAAGTATGAAACAAATCATTATTTTAATGAGCTTTAATGTTTATCAATCGACGTTTTCCTTTAAGGTTTCCGCAAACTTTGATGTTTATCAATCAACGTACTCCCTTTAAGGTTTTTGCAAATTTTGATATTTATCAACCAACGTACTCCCTTTAAGGTTTTAGCAATTTCCAATAACAAATTAATTTCCAACAATCAAGTAAGCATCCACGCAATTTATATATGCAGAAAATTAAAGAGATTAGGGAAGAGAAAGACACAAAGATTTTACGAGTTTCAGCTATACCCGCCTACGTCCTCGCCTTAGGTAAACCATCCAAGGATTTCACTATGTCACTCCCTTAACTGGGCGGAGCAAATCGTTTACACAATCCTTCAAGTAGGATAGCCCTCCTGTCCAAGCGATACCCCACGCTTGGTAATCCAACGATTCAACAAACCTGAACCGTCAAAGATAACAAGAGAAATAAGAACAATTCTTGTGTACAAAGAAACTCTCTGCAAGAGTAGATTAGTACAATTTGAATGTCACAATATTCTTCAATCAAATAACAATATAGAAATATGAAGCTTAAGTAATTTATCACCGGGATTCTTTCTTGGTTTTAATGACTAAGTAAAATGTGCAAAGAATCGTGAGCTTTTCTCAGTAAAATCACAGCAAGTTGATCAATAAGAGCATTCACACAATAGCTTTGAGAAGTAGAGAGTATATAGCTTGATTGCTGCTTGTTGGTGATTTAATTCTTGGGTTGATCATGTATTTATAGAGTTAAAAATTAATTTTTTTCGCGTTGCCCAAGTTGCTTGGAGTGTTTCCCAAGTTTTTATAAAGTTTGGGGGTCAAGCAATCTAATTTGGAAACTTTTCTTCGCTGTTTAAATTTGAATTTTACGAAGGTCAGTCAACTAAACTTCGGGGTCAGTTGGCTGATCTTTAAAAATCAGCGAAAATTCAAAGTCAGAATGAGTTCAATCGGCTGGACTCATAGGGTCAATCGACTGAAGTTGTTATGTTTGGCATGTCAGGTAACTAATCAGATATGGTCAATTGCCTGAACTTGCTGTCAGCATCAACCACCCTTCAGTATTTTGGGTATAATTTTTTCTATACAACTCCTAATTGGACGTTCTTGGTATCAACAGAAAGTTAAGAGAAAACCCCACAACTTTCATGTTGAAGAATTTTTAAGATAATAAACCATTAATAGAGAAAATTGCACATCAATGCAGATATAGAAAAAAGAAGTGAATTTGGAGAATCTTGTTTTGGTATTTTTCATTCCAAAAATAATTTGAACCCTTTTGAAATAACTTTTAACCTTATAAAAATATTTTCCAAGTATTTTAAAAGGTAACTAGGTCTAAGTAATTAACCTAAGAGTTTCATGCATTCATATTGAAATCGTTTGAAGTACTTACATGAGACTTCTTAAAAGAACTTTCTAAGCGCTAAGTCTTCATGTATTGACTTCCATTCTTTGTATCTCTCTTGAGCGTCTTCCTTCAATTGACTTTTACTTTGTCATGAGCCATGTCTCTAAGCATATGTGATCATCTTTAACCATATGTGATCATCTTGAACCCTTTTGAAGTAACTTTTAACCTTATAAAAATATTTTCCAAGTATTTTAAAAGGTAACTAGGTCTAAGTAATTAACCTAAGAGTTTCATGCATCCATATTGAAATCGTTTGAAGTACTTACATGAGACTTCTTAAAAGAACTTTCTAAGCGCTAAGTCTTCATGTATTGACTTCCATTCTTTGTATCTCTCTTGAGCTTCTTCCTTCAATTGACTTTTACTTTGTCATGAGCCATGTCTCTAACGATATGTGATCATCTTTAACCACTTGAGCTTGATCTTTTAGGAACTTGATCTTTTATAAGAACTTTTGAGTTTGATGTCTTTATAAAAGCTTTTTAGCCTTGAAACTTATCTTAGCAAAACGTGTTAAGTTCCTTTGGTTTGTTGTCATCAAAATAAGATTCTAAGCCTTGTAAGGCCAACAATTAGCCTCCTCGCTAACCTTCTCAGTTGGTTGTCTACCCCAACACTCCACTTGTGACAATTGTAGCACTCGATGTTACCTTTGTCAACGTTCGGACGGTTGTTGTAACCGCCTTTTCTTCCACGCCCTCTTCCTCTCGGGATGTTATTCTATTGTCCACGTCCTCCTCTTGTGGATCTTTGTCCGCCTCTACCTCCGCCTTTGGATTCAGAATATCCAGATCCTCTTTCCCAAGATCCTCGACTTTGCCCTTGTCCATGATGTGATGTTCCCCTTGCTCGTATCTCCCATCAATAAAAATAGTTTTGACTGTAGGGCCTGCTCTAGTGCTTTGCCATCACTTCTTCTATTGATCTTCTGCTCGTGGGCTTATAGTGAACCCACAAGTTCTTCTACTGACATGGTCTCCAGATCTTTTGTTTCCCCTAAAGTCACGGCTATGTAATCAAATTTTGGATCCAAAGATCGCAAAATTTTCTCACATATTCTCGTGTCTGTAAGAACCTCTCCATTCCTCTTAGCTAGTTTGCAACCACCATTACACGAGTATAATACTCGGCAATGGACTCAGTAAACTTCATTTGTAAGGATTCGAATTCACCTCGTAGAGTTTGGAGGCGAATCCTCTTCACTTTGCCAACACCCTTGTAGGTCCAGTTGGGAGTCTCTTAGACTTCTTTGGACGTCATGGCGGAGGCGATGATTTCAAACGTGGCCTTATCAAGACCCTGGTAGATGATGGATTTAGCCTTTTAGTCCCTTTTTCAGTCAGCGCAGAGGTTTGTTCTTTGAGCATCGAACATCAATGCTCTAGCTTCTTTGGATAGGGCTTCCTTGTACCCATCTTCTGCGATGTCCATGACATATTGAGCACCAAGTAGGGCTCTCATCTGAATGCACCAATTTTCATAGTTGTCTTTCGTCAGCTTCAGGATGAGCGCTTGTGTGGTTCCGTTCACCGTCAAGTTTTGAATATATCAAAACGAGGTTCTAGTGTTGGAATTTAGCAATACAGATGCCGCCAATGCGTTCGGAACGTTGAAAAACCTAAGGAATGGGTTTGACCCGGTCATAATTGGGTTGAAACGGCCCAAATAATGTAAACGAGCCAATCTTTGGACTGGGTTGGCGGGCTAGCAGGCCGGGCCAGGGTCACCTTCTTCAACCTCTCGTCTGAACAAAAGCGAAACGTAGAAAAAACAAGTGATGGTCAACAAAACTTTGACTGGACGGTACGATCTCTACGAGCTCTACATGATGGTATGCTCTAATTTTGATTCTGAGCAACTTCAAATCTGGGCAAATTTCAAAAAAATGTCACTATTCGTTTGTTTGGCGAAATTTGGTCTCCCAGGATCTTCTACGCTCTGATACCACTGATGGGTGGAGTTGATGGTTCGAGAACACTGGTTGTAATCCTCAGAGAGAGATAAAACTCACAAAACACTCAATTGAAAAGAAATCGACGGATTACATAAAGGGGAAGATTTTCTCTCACTACACTTTTCCATTGAACTCCACACATTACAACACTAAACAACCATGCCTATTTATAGGCTCACAAACTCAGTAGGTGGCAGCCACATTTGACAAGAAGAAGCAAAATTCAAAAATGGATTTGGTTGCCATTTTTTGACACGGCAGTGCACCTCCATTGAATCACATGGGCTGCTGCTGTTCCAATTTCTGCTGCACATGTCTACGCCATTCACACGGTGGCTAGAATATTCTTCATGGATTGATGAGTCAAATTTACCACAAATTCACCTTTCAACACTCAAAACTTCCTCGGGGTTAATCAATCAAAAAGTACCTCTATTTCTTGCTTACATTTTCTATTTTTTTTAATGATATTTACGGATGCAGAAGCTTAAAGTGTAACTTGTCTGCAGGCATGTGCATCATATCCATATTCTGATCCATTTTATGGGGGAGCAGTGCCTGCTTATGGACCTCAAGCTTTGGTATGCAAACTTTATCCTGTGTAGCATGTGTGAATTGACATTTTGGTTGCTGCTTGCCATGCTTGATTTGCCACTTTGTTGATCAACTATATTAAATATTTGTTGTTTACAAAATCAATGATTTCAAAGAGCCCTTTTGCTAGGTTTGACTCCCTTTGTTATCCTCTTTGAATCGTGTTCTTTAAGCTTCATGCGCTGTAATGTCTTTTGAATGAAAATTATAAGAGAGGTTTCCCACCTGATGACATGGCCCAGTCCATTAACATTAAAATTCTACTACTGAGTCCAATTTATTCAATAAATTTTCAAATAAGATCAGATGCACCATCATTGATTCATGTTCCTGGCATTACCCATGGAAAAAGGATAATTTTCTGCTTCTTTTCCATTTCTAGAAACAAAAATGTCAGCTATATCTTTTTCTTTTTTCAAAAATTTTCATAAGGAAATATAGGAAGTAGTTTCCTCGTGGAATAGGTGGTTGGAATTGTTGGTGGAAACATGGAAAGTAGATGAGAGGGAGGATAATGCATAAAAAATTTTGGGTTATGGTCAGTGAAGTACATTTTGTTTTTATTGGAGGCTAAAAATGCCTGCCCCTGCTGGACATGGAATTTCATGGTGGTCGTCAAGGCTTGTTCCCCATATTTAATATGACTTCTAAAAGGAATTATCGAGGCTTGTTTGCTGTGCTGCTGTTTTAACTTTCAACTGTCACTAGTCTAAAAGTTAAATCACTATCATTCTGAACTACAGTACTGTTAGATTACCAGTTACCACTTTTCCTAAACGATTAAGCTGTTAGGTTGTGGGTTGACAATGTGTATCAGGCCATTGCAAGTACTTTGAAAGAACTTGAAATCCTTCATAATGAAAAGAAGAAAGAGAGGGCTGAATTGAACTTTTAAAGCAAGCCCAACAAGTATTTAGGGCTTTGAAAAAAATGCAATATTTGAGGCGAAGGTTGGATATCTGGAATTAGAATCCTGATTATTAATTTGTATTGCACAATTCAAAATCCAATCGATAAGATTAAATTCTTATGATGCTATCCAAAAAAAAAAAGAGAGAGATTGACATTGAAATGGATTTAAATGCTTCCATTCGCATCAGGGAATCATCAGACAGACTTAATATACATGGATGAGTACCAAATTGACCCACTTAAGCAGTTGAGACTCATCCATGTGTACCTAAGTCACTCATCTTCCACTTAATTTTATGATGTGGGACAACTCTCACTATTAAAAATTTCAAGATTTGTTGCTGACAAGTTTGACGTGAAATGGATTGTTAAATGCTTTTGTTAGCATCGAGGAGTTGTCATGTGGGCTTAATATATATGGGCGAGCACCAACTCAGCTTAAAATCTTAAGCTATTAGGACCCATCCATGGGTATATAAGTCACTCATTCTCCGCTTAATTTTTCAGATTCGAAACAACTCTCACGAGTGAAATTACCAACAGTATCCCCCTCATTTGTAAGTCTCTATAACTCCTTGAGCAAGAACCATCCCCTTTGGGAGCCAATCCTACTAATTTATTTAATACAATTATAAAAACTAAGAAAATGCCTAATGAATGGAAAAAAAGCACTTTAATACCTATATACAAAAATAAAGGAGATATTCAAAATTGTAATAACTATCGTGGAATTAAACTTATAAGTCATACTATGAAACTATACTATGAAACTATAAGAAAGGGTAGTTGAACAAAGATTAAGGTTAGAAACGAAGGTCTCAGAAAATCAATTTGGTTTTATGCCTGGGAGATCTACCACAGAAGCTATACATCTTTTAAAAAGATTAATGGAAAAATTTAGGGAAAAGAAAAGGGACTTGCATGTGATATTTATTGACCTAAAGAAAGCATATGATAGGATACCTAGGGAAGTTCTATAGTGGGTTTTAGAAAAAAAAGGTGTATGTAGTAGGTATACTGATGTCATTAAGGATATGTACGATGGAGTAATGACTAGTGTAAGGACTATAAATGGAGAAACTAGAGAATTTTTAATCACCATAAGTGTACATTAAAAATTTGTTTTTAGCCCTTATTTTTTTGCTTTAGTGATGGACCAACTAACTAAGAGTATTTTAAAGGAGGTTCCATGGTATATGTTGTTTGCAGATGATATTGTATTAATTGATGAAAGTAGGGACGGAGTAGAGGCCAAGTTAAAATTATGGAGAAAAGCTTTGGAATCTAGAGGCTTTAGGATAAGTAGAAATAAGACAGAATATATGAAATGTAATTTTAGTAATGGTAGGAGGAATATTAGAGACAAAGTTAAACTTGATGATGAAGAAATAAATAACATTTGTAGATTTTGATACCTTGGATCTATTATGCAAGTTGGAAGAGAAATTGAAGATGATGTAATACATAGAGTTAAAGCAGGTTGGGTAAAATGAAAAAGTACTTCAAGTGTGCTCTGTGATCGTAGAATACCCTTAAAATTGAAAGGAAAGTTTTATAAGACAACTATAAGACCAGTTATGTTATATGGATTAGAATGTTGGGCGACGAAAAAACAGAATATCCAAAAAGTAAAAGTTGCCGAGATGAAAATGTTTAGATAGATGAGTGGTATAATATTGAAAGATAAATTAAAGTATGAACATATTCGCGGTAAGTTAGGTGTAACTTTTATAGAAGATAAGATAAGAGAGGGACGACTTAGATGGTATGGATACTAGCAACGTAGGCCACATAGTGCGCTAGTTAGGAAGAGTGAGTTAGTTACGGTGGGGGGCAGTAGAAGAGGTAGGGATAGACCTAAAATAATTTGGAAGGAGATAATGAGTAAGAATTTAATATTCCTTAATTTGTCAAAAGAAATGGTTCATGATCGCATAAATTGGCGGAAGATGATTTATATAGCCGACCCCACCTAGTGGGACTTACGGTTTGGTTTTTTTGTTGTTGTTGTATTGGTCTTGGTTACACACTTATTCCTCTAATTGTAACACTCTTGCACTTGTTAGCATCGGCGAGTCAATCTGCAGGTTTGATATATTTAGGTGAGCACCAACTACATGGACCTGCCTATATATATAAGCCAACCATCTTATTCCTAATTTTCCTATGTGGGACAATCACAAGTGAAATTTTCTTAAGCTTAAAGCTTAAGCTATGATGACAGGAGTCAAGTTCTAATGCCAGCAATGGGTAGCCTTGCTACTCTTTAATTGTTTGATGGGCAGTCTCTATCATTCTCTCTCCATATTTATATGTATATGTGTGTATAAATAGAGCAAGAATATTTAGGGAAATATGTATTCTGGTGTTCTCTCTCCCTCAGTCCGTATTTATATATATATATATATCTGTGTGTGTGTATATAGAGCAAGAATATTAAGACAAATGTGTTCAGATAGGAAATTGGGTGCCTAACATTCCTCAAAAATTTGTGCTAGGTTCATTCTTGTTTTCCTGCATTGCATTCCAGTAGAATGGCTTTGCCCCTTGAAATGGCGGAGGAGCCTGTTTATGTGAATGCCAAGCAGTACCATGGAATTCTAAGGCGAAGACAATCACGTGCAAAGGCTGAGCTGGAAAAAAAACTAATAAAAGTTAGGAAGGTAAGTTGTGTATATACATGTTAGTGCCTGTGTAAACGCCTGTGCATGTTTTTTGCCATGGTTTACATAGTCAAATTGCTTCATTACCATTATACCATGTATCACATGTATTAGGTGCAACTTCTAATTTTTGTAGGCAATTAAAGATCATTTAGAAATTTATAAAAATAGTGCAGGAAAGCTGGGATTATAATGGGGTTTTGGTGTGACAAATGGTGAAACATTAGCACAAAATAAGTAGGCAGTTTCTTTCTATCAGATGACCATGTTACAGTGTCTTTTCCTCAATAAAAGTGCCTTTGGCACTCATATGAAGGATGGGGACCATGTTTTTGTGTGAAGAATATGATGTGCTAATGATGTACCATAATTATTATCTGAAGAAAACAATATTTTGACGCTTGCGTGGAAAGGATTTCACCATAGCTTAGCAAGCTATAATGTGCTTGTTGAGTGTAAATCAGAACTTCAGTAGAATCCCAGGTGTCTGTCGGCCAGATTGAGTTCTTTGAGTTATTGATTATGTGTCTCTGGTTTCTCTTTCTATGCTCAAAAGCCATATCTTCACGAATCTCGGCACCAGCATGCGATGAGAAGGGCCAGGGGTTGTGGCGGGCGTTTCCTGAACACAAAGAATACTGCTGCTGCTGTGAATGGCAATCGTGAGGCAGTTACGAACTCTTGCAAGCATGAGAGTGTGCCAAAAGTGGGTTAGCTCAAAGCTCGGAACAGGTACAAAATAAGTAGTTCATAGACTTTTCACTTTCGGTACATGCCATCCTCTCAGCATCTTAACCTTAACCCTTCATTATCCAGTCGCACGCATTTCTTCTGTGAGGGTTGCTCAAGCAACTATCCAAATGGCAGTGGTGTAAAGATGAAGCCGGAGACGTCGAACCCCCTCCTCATCCCCAAACACACACAAGCAATCCACCAGAGGGGAAACAGTAGTTCCCTGCAAGTCATTCTTGGCTCTTTCTTTTCCTTCTTTTAAACCAAGTCAGGGGAATGGATGGATATTGTTTCCTTGGTCATATTTCTTTCTTACTTGTACAGGGTGGGTGATGAATGGGTTCATGTGCCTAGGCTGCTGACATTTGTGAAATTGAAGTTGCCATTCATCCTTTGTTTCCATTTTGAGCACTATAGAGATGTGTGGAATGAAAAAATTTGAATGTTTAACGCCAATATTTCTTGGTTTCGATCAATGTTTTTAGGCCTTCTGTGGATGATAAAAGTACCCTAGATTCCCTAATCACGTAATGACACACTATGTTCGTTCTCATGGTTCAACCAATACGTGATTTAATTAGATAGCTGGAACTTAATAATTTCTTATGATGCACTATGTTCATTCTTACAATTCTCTCTCTCTCTCTCTCTCTCTCTCTCTCTCTCCCCGAGACAGTGATTTAATTAGGTAACATAACTTTATAATTTTGCATTAAGCTCTCTCTCTCTCTCTGAGACGCTCAAACAAGCTCAATCTTATATTTGGTTTTAATTTTTTTTTTTGGTTGGAAACCTCAAGCTTGTGACATATAAGTCCTAAATTTTTGCATTACCTTGCCTTTCCGCAATAGGAAGGAGCTATCTGCCTCTGGCAGTCCGGCCCAGAAGACAATGCAGGATGGAGGACTGTCCATGGGCTTTATGACAAGGGCCGGTCCATTAGCGGCAGGCGGGCCCATTTGTGAATACGGGCCAGCCGAAAAAGTAAACGACAGAGTCGGAGCGGGGGATTGAGGAAGAGTTGACTGGTCAGAGCTCGTCGAGACAGCGACTGGGGTGGGCCCCAGATGGGCCTGGAAGTGGGCCAGAGTGAGCAAATGGGATGTAGGGGGCCCATTATCTTGACCCAAACCGCGTCTTGGGCTGCTGCGGAGAGCCACTTGCGCATTCAAGTTGGCCTTCTTGGATGCCACTTGTCAACCGACTTTGAAATTCTCAGCGGCGGTGAAGGCCCTGTTTGGTTTGAAATTGTGGCCCTCTAGAGCACTGAATGTTCAGGACCCTCTTTCAGTGTCCACCCAAACAGACCCTTAGAACTCATGTTCTCAGCATGTGAAACCCGGGGGTACAGCCGTACCGCGGCCCACTGAACACAAAACGAAGTTTCCAAGTTCAACTCACTCTCTCTCTCTAGAAAATTGATGGGGATGTGTGAGATGCCCACTTGCAGTCTGCAGAGACTCTGTCTTCATAAATTCTAAAGTTGGGATTCTCAGTTCTCACTTTCCCATTCAGACCCAACTGCAGGGCTGAGGGTGAGGGCTGAGGGCTGAGGGCTGAGGGCTTATTGCTTTGAATATTAGAATTATATTAAATAATTCTTAAATAATTATTATATTAAATAAATTCATCATTTAATAATAATTTTAATGCAATAATATTTAATTTTAGCACGAGCCTATATACTCAGATGCTCGCTATATGATATTTAATTTTTTTTATTTAATTGATTATTAAAATATTTTTAAATTATATTTTGACCCACTTCCGTACATAATTTATAAAGTAGGGACAATGACTGACCATAATGGCCAGCTTACAACAGACAAGTCCATCACGCCTGCCCTTTGTTCACAACTGAAAACTGCTTTAACGGTTTATATTCAATGTACATCATTTTTTTTTTTTAATTTACACTTTTATTTTTTATTAATTTAATTTAATTATAATTATATGCTAAAAAAAATGTTCGCTATTATAGACATTATAATTGTAATCAACATTTTCTTAGATTAAGATTAATATTTTTAATTTAACTAATGTTTGTTAAAGTGATCATATTTACATTAATATGTTTGGTTTGTATAATATTTATTCTTGCGAATAGAATGCATTATGAATTTGCTATGAAGATGTAGTAAAAATTGTATAGATATATAATAATTTAGAAAAAAAGTTTGCTCAAGTAAAATATTGTGTTATTTCATCGATGAGTATTATTAAATTAAATATGAGAATTTAGTAATATTCATTCCTTGGAACCAAATAAATATTACTATTGACCTAACTAAGATCTAGATTAAAGCGCTTTCAACTCATCTTTATATATATATACATATATATATATATATATATATATATGTTACAATATAAATAAATGCAAAATTGACAATATTACAACATACAAATTAAAAATGCTAAAAATTTTGCCATAAATATTAAGTTGAAAGTTTTAAGCCTTTGGGTTAAGTTGATGCTCACCCACTCATGTGTATCATATCTACCTATGGGCTCCTCCGATGCTAACAAGTAGTATCATAACTGATAATTCGTAACTCTGGGTGAGCGACATCGTAAAAAAGTTAAGGCGTGAAATTAATTCTCTTAACATGTTAACAATTGAAAGATCAAGTATGTGACCGAGGCCAATAAAGATCATTTAGGTCTAGAAGATGAATTCAAGATGTAGGAAGTAGGATTGGTTCGGAGGCACGTGAAATGCAATCCGAGACACATAAGACACAGTAATAAGACTCACTTGAGCAACTGTGCGTCGGAGAATTAGGCTTGCTCCCATAAGGGAGACGATTTTCGTTCAAAGGGGGAGCAGTTGAAACTCACAAGTAAAGGGGAGATTATTCAAAATTTCACTTGTGAGTTTACCTCATATTGAAAAAATAGAGTGGATGATGAGTGTTTATATACATGATTAGACTCAAGATTTAATAGGTTTAAACTTTTGGATCAGGTTAATGTTCACATATGTGTATCAAGCCTACCTATGAACTCCTCTAGTGCTAACAAGACTTAAAAAAAAAAAACTTATTTCCTTCGCACTTTTTTATGTGACTTCTTTTTTCAAATTTGATGGTTTCGCAAAGGGCTAATGTGTTGTATATAGGGTATGAACATAATGGTGAGTTATCCATTTATACTTCTAGAAGCATTTGCTTTTTATAGACTAGTTGGAGAACTTTTTTCCCCTTAAAAAAAAATGAGAGAGATGTGCTTAGTGACCTTTTGGTCTTGATGTTTTCACAAGTGGGTATCCACAATCCAACCACCATTTATCCATATTCTTAGCCTTAACCCTTTCAAATTTGTATGGTCATTATATTTTTATTTTTATTTTTTAAAAGGGAAAGAATAGAATCAGTACTTAAACTTGTCTAAGGCATCATTTTTACTTATGTTCGCTTGCCTCCTATCAATCTATTTTATATGTATCAAGCAAATAGTAATTGTGTAAATATGCAAAAGTTTGGAAAGGAAAGTAGTTTATTTTTGTGACAAAGTTGTAATAAGATAGAAAACTCTTTTATGGGACAGTAAGTGTTCATCAATCTTGTGTAACTTATTGACATTGTATTTGATAGTTAGTCTACTTAACACGACTCCTGACCCCAGCTAAACACATGTTCTTTGCAATGTGTAATGAAATGAATCACGTTGTATTTTTTCCACCATGTGATTACTTCACTTTTCTTAGTCATTTTTACTTATAGTCGGCCACTTAGTTTGAAATTGATGGTTGTGGGTGTGTGCATGTGAAGAACTCAACCAAGAAATTCCAATTGTTGATTCAAAAGTTATGCATCACATCTGTGTCACACAACCTTTACAATAGATAACTTGTTTAGTTTATGATAGTAGGCATCAAGCTTGTTCCATTGTCTTGTAATTTAGATGCCAAAGATTACATGCTTGCTAAAACATCAGTGGGAAACCCTACCATTAATACAAAATAATTGCACTGATAAGAAGTGACTTGATAAGCTCAAATCATAAGTTTTTTGTGTCAATAAGATGACTAAACTTGCTAACTGCATTGTTGCACTCATAGGGAGTGAGAAGTAACAACAAAGTTCGACTCTTGATCTAGCAAAGGACTCTTATGATGTGGTAAAAGCCCTACAACATAAGCTTGTTATAGGCTATAGACACCTTGCACCACTAGTGGATAAGCGCTACAAACGAAAGAATCTCATAACCAAAACCTTCACACAAAAAAAATATAGGCAAAATGTAGAGATTGTCTAGTCAATTTACTTGGAGAAAGCAACCAAGAAAATGATGAAATCGTTAGACTAAAGGAAAAGATCATCTCACTTAAACGGGTGAGAATCTATACTTGTTAAGATCCTTAAAAAAATACCTCAAGTTTCTTTGTGGTAAGGACAAAAGATTATTTTGCAAATATAAAGGACCAACCCTCATTTTAAACAAGATCGGAAGTTCTCTAACTAGGATGAAAGCATACTCATGTTGTGTTTGAAATCGTTGGATAAATTTGAATTTGATGAAATCGTTGGATAAATTTTTGTAACGATCCGAAGAATAATGGTATTTAAATAATAAAATAAAGGAAAATGGAAGCATGAATAGAAGGAGGCAGCTGACTTCGTTAATGAACATATGGGTTTCGTCAACGAGGGTTCTTTAGGATCTTGTCAACGAAGTTCCGTCTCGTCAACGAAAAAGATACCGAGAGAGGATTTTAGAAGTCTGAAATTCGTCGATGAGGGTTAAGGTTCGTCGACAAGTCTTTTTCTTGGCCTCGTCGACGAGATGACGTGGCTCGTCGACGAAGGCCACAATTTAAATAGGCCTAAAATCCATTTTTGGCCAAAATTATCTACGCAGAATCTCTCTCTCTCTCTCTCTCTCTCTCTCTCATCCTTCGGTTTCTCCTTATTTTCTCTAAGTTTTTTAGCCGAATTTCTGCCGGTTCGACGATCTGAAACCACCACGGCGCTCCTAGGAAAGTTCTCTGCAAATTTGCTGGAGCGGATCGTCGGTGGGGTTAAGTTGGAAACCATTACAAATCCAAGGTAAGGTTTTCTACTCAATATTTGGCTATTTGACAGTTGTTGAAAGTGTAGTATGCGTAGAAATACTAAACTTTAATTTTGGTAAATGTTATTTTCAGGGTGTTGAGCAGGAAACCCTGCGGGTGTAGGACAAATTTTCTTAGGGGCTTTTCGAGAATCAGGTAAGGGGATAAACTAAACTAATATTTTATGAAAAGTATGTATAATATTAGAGCATTTGATTGCAGGAAAATAAATATATTTATATATGATTTATATTTGGAAAAATACTGTTGAAAATGATGGTATGTTAAATATACGAAAAACCTATTTAGTGTGACATGAGTAGAAATTGTTATGAAATACTGTTTTTTGGGAATGTGTTAATAATATGGATTTTTATAATGAAAAATCGGCATACAGGCCGAGCTATGAAAATGATTTGCCAGCGTACGGGTTGTGCTATGGATATGATTTACTGGCGTACGCGCCGACCTATGGAAATGATTTGCCAACGTACGGGCTGTACTATGGATATGATTTGCCGATGTACGGGCCAAATTATAGTAAAATGTGAAATACCGGTGTATGGGCCGATGATTTTCATGATATACGTATATATGCAAAATGATATGATTGATTTGATAATTAACGATATGAGATATTCATGTATCACAGTTTCAGTATATGTTATATGATATCAGAACTTAGTTGACTTGGCCTAAGCTAGCACTTGCACGGTACCGTTGCTATGTGTCCATGGTCGTCATGATCATGATATTTGTGTTAACACCGTTGTACGGAGTAGGGGTGAAATTGGATGGTCGATGTGATTTTTAAGAAGTGTGTGAGCACCCCTGGTGTACGAACCAGGTCTGGCACACCCATCAGACTTACAGACTGTACTCTTGACTTGGCAGTGGTCGGCCAACCATTATCAGGTCCCACCTTCGGGCCACACAACCCAGTCATGTGGGGGTAATACATGATAACAATCAGCTAACCTACTAGGAATGTTTTTGTAATATTATTATATGAGATGAAATATGCCATGAAAATACATTATGTTCTGCCATGTTTTGACTATACATGTTTTCTCAGAAATATATATACAGTTTCACTAGTTATGTTCATGATTATATATATATCACAGAAATGCTTATGTTGCCACACACTAGTGTTAGTTTATTTTCCTTACTGAGAGGTGCCTCATCCCAAAATTTTATAAACATTTCAGGAGCCCCTGATAAGAGAGTGAGTAAAGCTCCGCTGATCTAGTACTGTTGATCTGCCCTTCCAGAAGGGTGAGTGTTTTGATAGGGTCGGATGTATTTTGTTTGGGATGACCCTAAGATATCTTTTGGGTTGTGTACTGTGTGTATATAAATATAGTGGTTATAGTAATTCTGGTATTGTGATGGATGATTTTGTATTTATGATATTGTGATTGTATGTTTTATGCTGCTTAGGCTTCCGTTATGTGTTTTGATATATCCATGGTACCTACGGGTCCAGGTGGATTATGATCTGCGAGATTTTATGATATTGATTTTATTATATTATGGAAAAAAAATGTGAAAATTAAGCAAGTCGTCACAATTTCAATATAATTTTACATTACACCTTATCTAAATCTATACAAATCCCAAACATAAGATCAATGTTTCTTGTTAGCTCACGCTTCAAGCTTGGTCCTCATTTTAACCAACATCAAGAAAGTATCTAAGTTATATGAAAGTACACTCTGTGTTTTGAAGCATGAATTTCAGATTTCGAATTTGAATTGAGATGGATTTAGATAAGTTTTAATATAATATTTTATTGCACCTTATCTAAATCAACACAAATCCAAATCAAATGATTCTCCCAAGTATAGGGTCAATGTTTCTTGTTAGCTGCACGCCTCAAGCCTCTCTCTCTCTCTCTCTCTCTCTCTCTCTCTCTCTCTCTCTCTCTCTCTCTCTCTCTCTCTCTCTCTCTCTCTCTCTCTCTCTCTCTCTCTCTCTCATTTCAGGGAAGTGATGTGAGATCCATTCAAACTCAAAGAAAAACATATCTCTTGTGTGGGTCAAAGCACTAATAACATTTTATAATTAATGAGTTCTAAATTTTATGTGGAAAAATAGTTTGGGTTCAATCTTTCTCATGGAAGCAAATGAATCCTTTAGACTTTGTTTAGATCAAGGATTTTGGGGGAAGGAAAGGAAAATAAAAAGAAAATCCATTTTCCATTGTATTTTCCCTCAATATCAAATAGTATAAAATAAAAATTTATTCAAATATAAGTTAAAATTAAGAGGAAAAAAATGTTATTCATGCAAAAAATCAAAAGTTTAATCATTGATTTGTCTTACTTTCTTCAAACATGAAAAATAGATTCCTATATATTTTCATTTCCTTTCCCTTAATTTTTCGAGTTTTAAACGTGCTGTTAAGGTTTATAGATTATTCCTTACTTGCATAATTTTTTTTTAAATTACTTTATAAATTCTCCAAATTTGAATAGCTAAAATTGAACACTTGAAAAAGTATATGGTGCTTCAAGAACTCTAAAAGAAATGAAATTAAAATGAGAATACCTATATTTTCTTTCAATTTCTCCTTTATTTTTATTTTTTTTTAATTCTAGCGACCAAACTACATACTACATAATAGGAGATGACTCATTATTTACCCCATACCTTTTTATGATCTCTCCCAAAGTGAGATACGGAGACCTTTATCATAAACTTTCGAATTTCAGGATCTGTATAGTTTTGTAAAATAATTTATATTTTTTTATTTTTACTTTCTAAAAAATTGCAAAAAATTTTAGATAATTTTTATTTTTATTTTTATAACATCTTAATAAAATAAATTAGCAACAATAAATAGTTTTAATACTATTTGCTTGTGAAAATAGTCATATTTTATTTTAAAATTTTAAATAATTATAAAAATGGCATCTTGTTTTTCACTTTTTAAAATCTATAGAGAAATGTTAGAAATTTTTATTTTATTTTATTATTTTTCAAGATTTCTCTCTTACTTCGCATCTAGAACATAAAATTCAAATATTATAATTTAATTGGTGCGGATTATACATAAATGTTCATCTAAATTTAATAAATCCAAATTCAAGTCCCATATCATGATTTCAAATAATATCTTATATAAATTTTAGAAAATTAAAAATCGACATTTTTGTGATTGTTTTGAAATCTAAAAATAAAAATAAAAATAAAAAACTATTTTAGACATTTAAATGAACTCTTTATTATCCACCCCTATACTTATTTGAACTAAAAAATAAAAATAAGAAATATTCTCAACATAATCACCACCATCCTCGATCTTCTTCTATAATATTTTCCTGATTAACTATTTTTTTAAAAACATAATCATCATGGACAGGCCTAAGGCCTTCACCCTAATCTAAGTTTGATCGAGTTTCACTCATGAATTTTATTGAAAATAGAATTTTCAATTTAAATGTTTGAACATTTTTTGTCACTAAATGAGATGCATAGATGAGTGTTTTCTTCAAATACATTGCAAGGGCAATGTTAAATAATATAAAAAATGAATTAATTTTGAATTGATTCGAAAAACATGAAAACTTGTCAAAGATAATTGTGCAATTTGTTCTCTAATTTATGTTATGAAATAAATAAGAAGTGTTTTTTTGAGATTTTCATAAAAAGAAATTATGTCAACATCACTAAAGATTTTTTTTTTTTGGAAAAAAAGTGGGGAAGTAATAATGTCAATAATCACATTGGCTTAACTCCTCTCCAAGGTGTTGTATGCTAGAACTTTACCAAATAATAGGAAAAAAAATATCTCATTCAAAATGACCTACCACAAATATTCAAGCATACATAGCAAAGGCACCCGAGCCGAATGTATGGTCCTAAGAAATAGAATTTGCTAGGCTTCTTAGGTATTGTATCGCGAGAATCTCATGAAGAGCTAGAACGGGTGAGACCCACTTGCTTTTTTTGTAAGAATACAATCTCCGATAAATCTATCATATGTATGTGTATGAAATAAAATTTGCTACGCTTCTTAGGGTTTATATCTCGAGAATTTCCTAAAGAAACAAAAGGGGCAAAACCCTCCTGTAGGCTCTATCGATAGAGTTCACCCCTTATGTTTTTGACAAAATACAATCTCAAGAAGTCTATCATCTTTCATACAAAATTGCCGACTGAAACTTGGAAAACCTCATTTTTGGCCAAATTTAAGAAATTTTCATGGTGATTCAACTAAAAATTCAAAGAGAGAGCCTTCTGTTCTCTAGCTGGTTGAATTATTCGTTAATCACCTGTTGGGGGAGTGGGGGAGGCCTACTTGTAAACAAATAGTTATACATACAAGTCAATTCTGTCGGATTAGTGGATCAATAAAGCAATGTTTGGATTCTATGATTGGCTTTTCCTGCTTCAAATCCAAAACTATCATTACCTTAATCCCCCCTGATTATCAAAAAGCACCCACACAAATACATCCCCCCCAAAACACTCACAGAGAATTGAACTCTAAATGACAGTGTAAAATTTTTGCTTTACTTTTCATCTGTCAAATATAAATGAGCTTGGACAACTTCCAAAGTCTTATCTTTTCCTTCTGCTTTCTTTTCTCTTCCTCGCAGCAAATTGGGGTAATTCAAATTGGGGTAATTTCATCTGCGGCAGAAATCATAGATCCTATCCAGTCCAACAACATTAAAAAACAAAAAAACAAAAAATCTCAACTTCTGCGAGGACCTTGAAGAATAATAACCAAAGCCCATCAATGATCCCCCTCTTGTTAAATCATAGAAAATAAAGACCTAATCCTTCTTTCTAAAAATAGTTCAAAAAATGAGAGATTGAGTTAGTATATCCGAGGATGAGGATGAAGATGAGGATTTCGTTGGGTTGACTGTTAAATTCCATTTATGCCGTCCGAAAATTTGTCGGCAGCATACAATCTCAGCCCTCTTGTCCTCCCTGGTGCTCCTCCTTTAAGTGAAGATACATCTAGGACAATCCTATTCAACCCACCCCAGAAAAGAAACTGTTAAAAATCTTAATCATTTGGGTGTTTCATCAAAGAAATGTCAATGGGTATTTTGCAAGAAGCTTACAAGTTCTTTGAAGCTTTTTCTCGCTCTTGGGTTTCAGAGGCTATGAGGATCTTGTGACCAATTTTTGACACTGCATGGTCCGCAGGCAGATGGACCGTTTCTAGGGCTGGTATGACATTTTGAAACTCTCATGAATTTAAAATTTAAATTTTAAAGACACAAAAGCGGAAGAGACCCAAATGAACAATATTATGATAATTTGATCTGTCTAGGGATTTCTTACTTGATTTATGAGTAGCCGGTGCACCACCATCCAGACCCAAGAGTTTCTACAATAAACAGGAGCTGTATCAGAAAAGGAAGCAACTATAGCTTGGAACTATCTGCGCTAAAATTGAAAATGCATGTATGTATAATAGATCAGACAGCAAGAATCACCTTAAGATTGATGTAACATTTCTCAAGGTCATCATTTTCCAAGATGTGAGCAAAGAGATCGGGTGATTTCCCTTGCTCAAGCTCTGCTGCGGCGTTATGAACACGTTTTTTAATCTGTTCATCCGACTCAGTTCCCCTGTTTCAAACTTCTATATTAGAGCTGAATTTTGGGAGTGCAAGGGTGAGTATAGGTCCAAATGGGCAGTTGGAACTTACCTTTCACGAAGTCGGTTCTCAAGTTCCTGAATAGAAGGTGGGCAGATGAAGATGAAAATTGCTTCAAGAGAACTAGCCCTCACAGACCTTGCACCTTGAACATCAATGTCGAGAATGCATCTCTGCACAATAAACTCAGCATTTCAAGTTTGAAGAAAGAATAAATATTTTCAATTTACAACCCCTGCCAATTCAGCAAATAAATCCAAAGCAACGTCACTCACTCCACATGAAAGCGCACCCATTTTCCAATTTCTAGCAACACTATTTTTGGCATCTAAGTCGATCGCATCTTTTTTTATTGCTTGGATAGAAGTGGATAACGCTTTAAGTTCAATAATATCTGCAGGTCGATATACAGTGACAATCCAGTTGGAGCACAGAGTAGCAACAGAGGCAGCCCTCAATATTTTGGCATATTGACATCTCACAGCTGTGTTATATATAGTGACAACCCAGCTGCTGTCCTTATTAGGCCAGTCAAGCCTAGTCAATACTATTCACACAGCATTAACTGATTCTATCATTTATTTAATGCATTGAACCTTCCCAACAGTTCTACTTTGCTTGGATCAATTGGATTGTTCAACTGATACAAGCACATTCATCTAGACATTTGCACTTGGTCTCATCCAAGAAGTGGTCAACATGGATAGTTTAAAAGGATTGCGTACATGATGCATCTTAAGCATAAAAACTAGGATATACATAAGCAAGAGGCATAACCATTACCTTTCCAGCATCCGCTACCACTTCAACAGCTTCAATACTGGTTCCATAAAGATTTCCATGAACAGAAGCAAACTCAAGGAACTTCCCGTCCTTTATCTCCTTCTCCATAACACTTTTGTAAGTGAAATGGTAATGGACCCCATCTGTCTCCTTCTCCCTTGGGGCCCGGGTTGTGTGGCTCACAGAGAATCCAAACATGGAAGGGAATTCCTTCATGAGCTTGGATATGAGTGTACCCTTGCCCACTCCAGAAGGACCACTAATAACAATTGGCTTCTCAGTGTCACCAATAACTCCTTTACTCCAAGCAACCACCTCAGTTCCCAAAATTTGTTTCTGCTCCCTGACAAATTTAGTGTCCACCTACCAAAACAAATCAACAAAACTAAATGTAAGGGAACAGAAATCATAAACCGGCAGATACATTAAAGAAATATTAGAGACGGTGAAACGAATACATAAGAAAACAAACGATCCCGTTACAGTTTAAGTTGCATTCAAAGAAAGGATTTCCCCCAAAAAACACTCATGGAAATTTTTTTCTGTAAAAATAATGTTGTACAATACTTGGTTATCACTTTGTCATGCTTTCCTTAATTGTATTTACACACTTCCAAGGAATGATCTTTGCCTTCAAATACCAAGGAAAAATCTCCAAAGATTCAAATTTTCAAGATACCAACCTCCAGAAACCACAAGCAGTCATCTGGGGAGGAATTCTTCTTAATAATCAATATCCGATCATCATTCAAAAGGACAGCCGAATGACCTTGGCATGGCTTGGGTTTTGTCCCCAACACAGTAAGACTGACCCTGCACATTCCCCCAGAAGTCAGTGATTCCGATTCCCACCTCCAAAATGAAATCCATGCATAGCCCCCAAAAGAGATTGGGCGTAAAACTTACGATTTCCCTGTGGATTTGTCATAGATTTGAACTCCAATAGATGACTTCAGTTCATCATCCGAACCAACAATCACATACTGGTTAGGAAACAATCACAAACACAAAGTTTGATAAGAAAGATGATTATGAGAATCAGAAAGGAACACTGCATTGAAGACCAAATCAGCATATTGGATGTGGTCATACTGATTTATCACCAACAACAGTAACTGTTTGAGGCCCTTTGGAATTCAGATCAAACCCATTTGAATAGCCCCTCTGCAGATCATCTATAAAGAAAGCCGGGGCTTCTCCCTACTCACAAGAACCAAACACAGAATAAAACACAAAGCTAATCATTGTGATCCATATTTACCTAATTGCGTTCCTAAAATTTCACACCTTTGCTATGAATTCATCACGAATTTTTTTTCAAAAAAAAAAAAGTTAATGAACTTACCATGGAGGAATCCACTCCTTCAATTAAAGATTTCTCGATCAATACACCTGTAGAGAAAAGAGATCAGCAACAAAGGTACACTGTTTTTCGGATCTTGCCTCCTAAGAGTTCTAGCCTAAAACATGTGAACTACTAGTAAACAAAATCATTGCCCATCAAATATTTCTAGAAAAATACACGGAAAAAGAAAAATCAAAATCCAATATCATAGACGACACAAATCTAAACCCAGATGACCCATTTAAAACTTGGGGCGCCATTTAAAAAAACCAGAGAGAGAGGCCTATGAGGCATTTATGAACACATTTATGTTGCTTTTCTTTCCTGTCGCAAAACCCGTGTATGAAATTCAACAGAGAGAGAGAGAGAGAGAGAGAGAGAGAGAGAAACCCCACCTCAATATAACTGAAATATATCGAACAGAAGATTCATTGGAGCTAAGAGCCAACAAAGAATGCAATAACAAAAACTGAGAAAACGAAATCAGGTTGAGATCCCATGTACCTTAGGATGCAGAAATTTAGCACCCAAGGATGAGGAGCTTGTTTCTTGAGCGGCTTATGATATATAAAAATATAAATATATCTTTTGCCTGGTAATAGGTATATGTATGTATATAACAGAGAAGAGAGAGAGAGAGAGAGAGAGAGGTGTAGCCCTGGGAACAGAGGATTTTGGATTTCCAAATCGGAACAAAGCTGGGGTTAGATACAAATCAGGCGGGAGGTTCACGGAGGGAGTTGCAGGAAAACATGAGGCGCATTCCCATATTTGTAGGGCGGAAGAGAGAAAGAGAATTGCCTTTTTGGCCGAATTCAATTCACGGATGACGAAACCAAAAAATAAATAAATAAAAGCAAAATAAATGTCTTTGAAAAAAAAATTTATTTATTTACCTGAACGGTGAAGGCGGTGGGTGCGAGGAAGCTTCTTCTTCTTCTTCGTCTTCTTCTTCTTCCACTGTTCTTTCCCTTTCGCTGTTTGTTGGGTTTCGCAATTGGGTCCCGAGAAAACTTGAATAGAAAAAGAGTAAGTAAAGGGTAGAAAATCAAAATCTAAAAAGAGCCCACTTCCTTTGTACCTCACAGAAATCTCCACTACAAATTCTAGGCGTTGCTTGCGGCACCACAATTCTTTCTTTACTAAGATTCATTCAAAGTAGGATGCATTTGAAAAAAAAAAAACCAGGCTCTGTTGCCTAAACCGGGACTGGACCGGGCCACCCCCCTGTTTGGGCCTGGATGTGCAATATAATGTGTTTGGATGGGCTGGGTGTTTGGGCCCGGTTTTGACTCAAATTTTTTTGGGCTTTTTTAGTATTATTTCTATTTTCTATTTTCTGAAGAAACATATTATAAATACGCTCCTTGTCAGTTTTTTTGTTTTCTGTTATCCATATTCAGCTAAAAATCAGATTTTATGATTTTTAATTGTTTTGACAGCCTATTGTCAAAAATTTTAATATTCATAAATATTTTTTAAAAAATTAAATTATTCATTTTATACATTTTAAAATTAAAATAAAAAATAAATGGTCATATAAATTTAAATATAATTAAAAGAAATATATATATAAATTTCAATAATAATAATAATGAAGTCAATTACAACATGCTTTTACTATTTTTTAATTATGAAAATTTTAAAAAATAGAACAATCAAATAAAATAATTCTAATAAATTTTATTTTTATTATAGTTATTTTTCAGTATGTATTATTTGTAATTTTATCATTTTAATCATATTTTTTATAATATTATTTGATTTAAAGATGAAAATGAGCATTTTTCTAACTAAGTTTTAAATTTTTATTAGTTTACAAATAGGTTATTGGTTTCTAGTTTTTAGTTTCTGTTTTTGGTTTTTGATTTTCGTCTCTAATTTTCAACAATGATACCAAACAGCCCCTCAAATACAAAAAAAAAAAAAGTTGGTGATTTGATTCGGATTGTTGATGATTTGATTCGGGTAAATCTTTTTTAAATTTTAAAATAAAATTAACAGCCAATAAGAAAAAAGGAGTAATTCTAGATGATACGGACCTGTAATATTTTAAACTTGCATGTCATTCAGTATTTTTGGAAAAACAAATGAGTCAAGGTAATAGAATAGCTTAATTTAATGTAGATCGAAGAAACAAAACAATATGAAAATACTTCAAATATATTGTCAATAATACTATTAGCAACACACTCCACTCAATCAATTCCATCCATGAAAACATCAATTTCACCTATGAAGTCACTTCATCAAATCATAAAGAAATCAATTGCACCCATAAAGACATTTTAATTACATCCATGAAAACACTTCAGTAAATCCCTCACCAATTAAAAAAGATTTCAAACATTTAAATTGTTAATGCACACTCATATATTGAAGATTTGATTCCAATCTTCAAGAAACTCAAGGAGTCAAATTTTTGAAATTCAAAATACTATAACTGTATCGTTCATTCCCTATAAATACTCATGCTTGTGTTCTCTTTAAAGTATGCAGTGTTCACAAATTGGAATAAAAGTACTATTGTTTTTCGTGTTTATGTTTTTCTTTAAACACTAACGCTGAAAAAAATATTAAAATGTAAAATCTAATCAAATCAAATTTAAAACTAATGTATTTCAGGCGATTTGGTTTGATTTGACCAACTTTTTCAAATTTTGTATCTTCCTTGTAATTACGATTTATCGGGATAATACAAATTAATGAGTAGAAAAATTGGTACAGATTTTGCAGAGAAAGTCATGGGTTGAACTAAAATTAAGAGATTTATGATTGATGGATTGAGATATCTCACCCCCCTTACCTCATCTTAGATACAAGGAACTAATTAAAGTTGACTCCTCACCTAAGTTCCTAACTCACCCATTTCATGCCATTTGGATTAAGATTTTTTGACCTAAATCCAACCCTAAAGTGCTATTCATAATAGCATGGTCCAGGCCAAATGCAACACCCCATGTTAGCCAAGTGCAATACCTAGGCCCAATAAGATAATTAAATATAAAAATATATGTATTTTTGAAAAAAGAATTATATCTTCATAATATATTTTGTGTTTTAGAAATATATTATAAAAAAAAAAAAAAAGTTAGAGAGGACATGTTTATGTTCTGCCCTAATTCAGCCTAAGGAGACAAAAAGTCAAGTGAAAATTGTTGATTTTTTTAACGAAACATTTTTCTACCACTCTATTTGCTATCTTATTTAATATATACAAGATAAAATTTAGTTATCACAATTTTTTAAAACAATGTTATCGCTATTTTATATACACATTGTAAGGATTGGGGAGTCTATGGGTAGACTTGATACACATGAGTGAATATCAATTTGACCTAAAATTTTAAGTTTATTGGTCTTGGGTCCAACTATATATATAAGCGTCTATCGTCCAATCAATTTTTTCAATGTGGAACAAATTTACAAATGGAATTTTTAACAATCTCTCACTCACTTGTGAGTTCCAAACACTACTTAAGCGGAAGCAATCTTGATCATTTTCTGTGTCTCATTTGACTACTTCTGTATTTCACGTGTCTCGAATTGCATTTTATGTACTTCCAAATTAATCTTACCTCCCACTTTCTGACTCTATTCGCAACCGTTGCTTTAGTGGGTCTTACCCCCGCACCTTATGTGTCTCGAATTGCATTCCTCGTACCTCCAAATTAATCTTACCTCTCACATTCTGACTGTATTCGGGTCCATCTATCAGACCTAGATGATCTTTGTTCCACTCGAAGACGCACTTAGTACTCCAACTGTTAGCACGTCAAAAAGAATTAACTTTACACCTCGACTTAACCTCCCCTAAAGTATTGGCCTTGATGCCATTTGTAAGAATTTGGGAGTTCATGGATGTGCTTAATACACATGGGTAAGTACCAACTTGACACAAAAATTTAAGCCTACTAAATCTTAGGCCCTAACCATGTATTTTTTCAGTGTAGGACAAACTCACGAGTGAAATTTTTAATACACTTTTATTAGATGAATATGGTCAAAAATATTTTTTTAAAAAAATTCAAACACCTTTTGACTGGTCCTAAACTACTATGTCTATACAAGCAGTGATTTTACGTACTCTATTTTTAATAATAAACATATGAACGCATATTTTGCCTAAGATATACTCATGTGCAGCATAGAAGTAGTCGAAATTTCAGTCAAGTCGTTGTTGGTGCTATTTGTGCTAACTCAACTCTAGCTGCATATAAATAGTTTAACTCGTAGCGTTTCTTATGATTTTGCTCCATAAAAAGGTACTTCACAAAAAGTCAACCTAAATCATCATTATTTAACCAAAATATCCAAAATACTCTCTAGTTGTAGCTCCTACTATCTAATTTTTTATGCCCTAATCATAGTAGCTGACATCTTTGATGAGACTTTTCGTCTTCATATAAGATCCAATTTCATTTATATGACAATACCTTTAAGATAATTCTAATATTAAATATAACGAACTTATCTAAACGTTGATGAAATATTATTCTCTTTGACTCATCGAGCATTTCGAGTTTACCCCATTTTACCTATCTCATAATATTAAAGTATAGCTTATCTTTTAAGTGGTAAAAAATCTAAAGGCCTTTCTTCATTTCTCTTTGGGCTTCATGAACACCACTAATTCATGCGCACAACTCGGGAGGGAGCAAGTGGCATGAGGAAGGTTTTGTCCCACTACACTTGCCAATTCTCTTTAAATTATTTACTTCATATATTTTTAATGTATACCATATAATTTTTTAGAATTATAAAAACTTTATTTAACATTTAGCATGAAAAAATAAAATGTAATTAATCTTTATATTTTACTTGTTTGGGATATAAATTTTTATTCTATTATGGTATACCAAACAAGTCATAACTCTATAAATTTTTAAAAAAAATTTAGCATATATGTGCATACTTTGATTTTTAGTAAGATCAAACATATAGTGAGAAGTCGTTACATTATGTGCCTTGAAGGTATCAAGTCAAATTATAGTCGAACCCTTTTATTATCAAAATTAAAAATAAATTCTTAATTACTTCTTTATATTTGATAATTGTAATCTCTCCTAGCTCTGTAATTTTTCCTAAATCTCTAATTGAGATAATAAATCTCATGATACCGTCATTAAAGCTAAATTATGATTTTACCTTCAAAATTTTCAATTATTTTGTCTCTCTTTGTTATTTGTCTTGAAACAAATCACTGAGGCCCATAACCCTTTTAGTTGTAAAAATGCATTTTTTGTTTTCCAATTTTGAGTTTTCTAAATAATTCTAAAAAGTTTAGCCTATTTAAAAATTTTTAAGATTTGTATTAAACAGGTAACAAATAAAGAGTTTGTTTGAATGCGTAAAATAAATTTTTATTTTTTTATTTCTAGTTTTCAAAATAATTACAAAAAAGATATTTTTTTAAAAAAAATTTCAAATTTTTTATAAGATAGCATTTGGAATTGTAGATTTTAGAGTTTAATTTAGATTTATGTTTATGCAAAATTCTATATATAATTTGCACAAATTAAAATCCAATATTTGAATTCCATGTTTATATGCGAAGCAAGAGTTAGAAATGTACATAATAATAATGGAAAAAAATATTTTTTAACTTGTTTTTGTATAAATTTAGAAAATTAGAAAATAAATTGACATTTTTATAATTATTTTAAAATTTAAAATAAAAAAATAAAACTATTTTCACGAGCAAATAAAGTCAATATTGTTTATTATTGTTCATTTATTTCATATAAATTTTATAAAAATAAAAAATTGACTAACGTTTTTGTAACTTCTTGAAAAACAAAAATGAAAAAATGAAACAATTTTCCACAATTAAATAGACCCTAACCTTTTGTTTCGATGAAAGGTTTACTAGGGAAAATGAAAGGAAAAGAAATTGAGGAGAAAACTCGTTTTCCATTATAGTTTCCTTCTATATTAAATTCTATTAAATATAAAAATTTATTTTAATATGATTAAAAATTAAAAAAAAATCAAATATTAATGAAAAGATGTTTGGAGGGACCTCATATTTGGATTTGTATTTGTATTGAAATTAGATGAAATGTAATACAAAATTATATTAACATTTTTTAAAATCCATTCAAATCCAAATCCAAATTTAAAAATTTAAGCTACCAAATGCAGTATAATGAAATTTTAGGATATTTGATTGAATTGAACTAAAAATAAATTAAAGAAAGCAATTTGAAAAATATTGATTTTTCTTTACTTGCATAGTTAGTAACATTTATTTTCCCTTCAAACCCAAGTGAAGGAAGGCCAAAGCCCACTTAAAACCCCACTTAATGGTATAAGCTTTATTGCTATTCCAACAAGGGGGGTGAGTAGTTATTTACACCATGTTCCAAGATGATATATATATATATATATATATTTAAATACATAAAGCTGGTAAAATTTTCAATTTATTTCCACTTGAAACAATATTGTGAGGGTTTAGGGTTTAATTCAAACTTGAATTTGAATACTGGTAGTTTTAAACAAATTTTAATTCTATTTTATATTACATCTTATTCAAATCTAATACAAATTCAAATTCAAGACTTTTTCAAATAATTTTTTCCTTAAAACAAAGCAGTGATCTATCATAGCAAAAATAGTAAAAATATCCTTACACAGTTGAGACAAAAAAATTGAAATAAAAAAGCTGCAGTGCTAATTTAGGTCACCATATTAGTGAAAAATACAAACAAATAAAATGATTGGAAGCTACATATAACACCCCAAACCTGAAAACAAGGTTCGGTGCGTTATTCTACTTAAATTATGCTCTGTGGCGCCTCGAACCCGTCTGGTGGGACCCGAGTGTCACATAATCCATTTCCTTATACCTGTTATTCCATTAACAATTACGCAACGGAAAATATAACTACAATTTTCAACCAATATAAAACCAGAGTTTTCTAAATTTATCTACATTCCAAAATAAACCATATATCTACCTGTATCCACATATGTACATATTTCCAAAAACATAATTTACAACTTCCAGTATTCACAACTCAAAAGACTTAAAATATAAAACATAAAACATAAACTTATACATCCTAAAAATATCATCAAAGTTTATACCCTTTTTCTTTCTATATCCAAAAATGCTATAACAACCTCGAACTCTCTAAGTTCGATCACGTGGAGGTCTTGAAAAAGATAAATTTGTATTTGGGTAAGACACATCTCAGTAAAGGAAGAAACAATATATTAAATCAGCGTGTGACCAACATGAGATTTGTAAATAACATAAGTATATGTATTCATCATTTGCATATCATTATCATAATTTTTAAAATCCTTTTCCGAACCTGGTCAAATACATGTAAGGTATTTTACCCATGAGAATACCTAAGGATTGGGATGATTACTCGCCCATACAAGTAGCACCCTTCTACTTTGATACCTTCGGCAATCAATGGTCACAACTGAAACATATCAGGGCACTTACCTTACTCAGTAAGTCCTCAGGTGAAGAAGTAATCTCATACTCTCACAGTTCATACAAAGGTTTACCAATAAAGGCTCCCGAGAATAAGGAAATTTACCCGCCCATATGAGTAATTTCCGTCTACCTTAATATATTATGCAGCTTACTACTACATTCAATACCTACTAAGGCACTCGCCTTTCTCAATAAGTCCTTGGACGAAGAGTTTGCCCTGCCCATATGAATACATATCATACTAACATGAATACTGATACTATAATAATACATTACTCTATCTGTCACTTGTTCTGTATTTCTCATCTGTTCATGTTCCCAATTTCGACATTTCGTAGCATTTCACTTTACGTGACTCTTTCCCATTTTACATTGTTCACATTTCACATTTCATTTCCATTTAATTCATCTTTCATTTCATTTTTTCCATTTCATTTTTTGCATTTATTACTACAGCTCATTTTAGCTGTACATCAGTTAGTCCACATAGATATGCGTTATTCTGCTACTACTGCTCCTTTCAACTGTTCATCAGTTAGTCCACATAGATATACGCTATTCTGCTACTACAACTCCTTTTAGCTATTTATCATTTATCCATGTTTGAATTAACAATCACATGTAGTACAATTCATAACACATTTTTCATTCTTATTGCATTCCTTGTATAACATAATTCAATACAGAATTTCCATTTTACTCATGCCACTTAATTTAACAATATATTTCAAATATTTTCTGTAAAATAAGTAAATCCTCATTTTTCATTCATATACTAAAAGTATACCTTTAATTTCCTACATAATTATTTTGAAAAAATCTTTCACTTTTATCAGTTAATTTTCACAAATACATATATAATAAAATAGTCTTAGGCTCAGAAATTATAATTTAAATGATTGACATTTTAAACCTATGTGAAGACATATACATATATACATAACATAATCCATTTATCCGTTTAATTCATAAAAACCTAGTTTAATATATATTCTCTCTTATCTGCTTTTTTGAACTACGCTAACAGGAACCCCAAATGATGCATGTGATGCTCACCCGAATCTTGAATCAAAAATCCTAGTTTAATCAGATAAACCCCAAATCACCTACTATCTCTGCATTTCCTCAACCTATAAATCTCAAATAAACATTTAAAACTCCAAAATTAGGAATCTTAATTAACTCTTACCTCAACTTTGGAGCATTTTTCGAAAAGCCCGATTTAGAAATCTACTTCACTATAAGTGTAGGGAATCTCCCCTAAAACATTGTAGTGGTCTTCGTTTATCGATTTAGGCTGAATTCGGGCCGAATTTGAAGAGAGAAGGTAGAGATGCTTTTTAGAGAGAGAAAGAAGAAAAGAAAATTGTTCTCTTCGCAGAGAAGCTTCCTCATCCCTTCTTATACATGCTGCTACCATGTGACTTCGTTGATGAGAAGACAAACTCCGTCGACGAACCACAAAAGGGACTTCGTCGATGAGAGGATGCATTTGTAGACGAAACTTAAAATTTGAAATTCACTCACTTGGGATCTCTTCGTCGACGAGGAATTGAACTCCGTTGACGACCTCTAGAAGAACACTTGTCGACGAAGACAAGAAATTCGTCGACGAGGTCTGCTCTTCTCCTTTCAAAATTCTCCATTTTCTCCTTATTCTTTATTTATTTATTCCATTATCTTTCTAATTATTTAATCATTATAATTTTTTTGTATCTTTACACTACATTTCTAGATTTGCTCATAAGATCTTGGTGTTATAAATTTTAGACTATTAAGTTTGAAAAGGGTGAAAAGAGATTTGAATGGAGAATATCTATCCCAACCGGACTCCCGTTGTGTAGCTCGAGCTCAATGGTATTACGATGAACCCAAAAAACATAAAAACTACAATTTGAAGATTTAAACACAGGCCTCAATGATAAAGATGTTTCCAAGAACCTAAAGCCTGTCTTCGTAAGATTTGGATAAAGGACTATAGTCATTGAAATTGAGACTGGAAGACCGTTAAACAATTGAGAGTCCCGCAATTCAAACATTAGACAAAATTCCATGTACGCTCTTCTCCCCACCCCCTTGCTTGCTTCTCCTCCAAACCCTCAACTCTCCGTCCCTCCGCTGAAAACAAAACCATTCAGTAAGAGCTTGAGTTCCTCTTGTAAACTCTTGCATGGTACGCAAAACCCAAATGCCAGTACAACCCAATTTGCTGAGATTTCCAAAGTTTCAGCCTGTGACCAAACATCTCTTCTCAATGACTGGCCTCAGCTCCTCCAAATCTCAATTGGGTCTGGAGATTTCTTGCTGGGTCAAGCAATTCATGCGTTTTTAGTGAAATGGGGTTGTCAAAATGACAACTTTCAGGGCAATAATATGGTGAACTTTTATGGGAAATTCAAAAGATTGGACGATGCACAACAGGTGTTCGATGAAATGCTTGTTAGAAACACAATCTCTTGGACCTCACTACTAAAGGGGTATTTGCAGATTAATGATGTTGAATCTGTCTTTCTCATTGCGCGTGAAATGTATGGGTCTGAAGAAGAGTTCAATGAACATACGTGCTCTGTGATATTGCAGGCGTGTAACTCGCTTGAGGATCTTGTTCAAGGGGAACAGATTCATGGTTTTGTGATAAAATGTGGGTTTGGGGAGAACGTGATTGTGGGTACTTCTTTGGTTTCAATGTATTTGAGAAGCGGTTACTTGGACGATGCGGAGAAAGTGTTTGATGATATGGCTTACAAGGATGTCCGGTGTTTGAATTTCATGATTACAGAATACAGGAATGCAGGATGTGGGGAGAAAGCAATTCAGAGCTTTCTTCATTTGCTAGATGCTGGTTTGGAGCCAAATGATTATACATTTACCAATATAATTAGTTCTTGTTATAATGACATGGGTGTGAAGGAAGGTAGGCAATTACATGGGCTTGCCACTAAGTATGGTGTTGTGTGTGAAACCTCAGTTGGAAATGCAGTAATCTCAATGTACAGCAAACATGGGATGGTTGAAGAAGCTGAGAAAATGTTCTGTAGGATGGATGAGAGGAATTTGATTTCTTGGACTGCACTTCTCTCAGGGTATGTGAAGAATGGCTGCAGCCAAAAAGCCCTTGTTGGTTTTCTAGAAATTCTCCAGCATGGAATTTACTGTGATTCTAGCTGTTTAGTTACAGTGCTTGATGGCTGTTCAGAGTGCAAAAATTTGGAACTGGGATGTCAAATCCATGGACTTGTAATGAAGCTTGGGTACCTCTCTGATGTCAATGTTGGTACTGCTTTAATAGATTTGTATGCCAAAAGCCGAAATCAGAAGTCTGTAAAACTGATTTTTAATGGTCTCTCAAGTCAAAATACTGCTTCTTTCAATGCAGTTCTTTCTTTTTTTATGGATACAGATGGAGATAATGAAGAAGATGCTTTTGATTTGTTTAACATATTGAGATTAGCTGGTTTGGAACCGGATTCAGTAACTTTCGCACGACTTCTTAGTTTATCTGCTGATCAAGCTTGTTTAGTTAGGGGCAGAAGCCTTCACGGCTATGCCATTAAAACTGGATTTGAAAACGATGTTCCTATTGGTAATGCTGTTATTACAATGTATGCCAAATGTGGTTGCATTGAAGATGCTTATCGAATGTTTGAATGTATGGAGAGCCATGATTGCATATCTTGGAATGCTATTATCTCTGCATATGCCCTTCATGGGCAAGGCAGGAGTGTAATTTTGCTCTTTGAAGAAATGAAGAAAGCAGGATTTCTTCCTGATGGGATCACAATATTGGCTGTTTTACAAGCTTGCAATTACTCTGGTTTATCGGAGTATGGGGTTTGCTTATTCAATGATATGAAGCCAAAATATGGGATTTGGCCAGTGCTTGAGCACTTCGCTTGCATGGTTGATCTTTTGGGACGGGCTGGGCATTTGTCAAAAGCCATGGATTTCATTAACCAAAGCCCATTTCCGGACTCACCCCTGCTTTGGAGAACTTTGGTCCATGTCTGTAAGCTACATCAAGAGTTGAGTATAGGAAAGATGGCTTCGGAACGTTTGCTTGACCTTGTGCCCAGAGAAGCTGGCTCTTACATGCTCGTTTCAAATATGTATGCCGGAGGAGGAATGTTAGATGAGGCAGCCAAGGTGAGAACAATTATGAACAAACTGAAGGTTAGTAAAGAAGCAGGTTACAGCTGGATTGAGATTGATGATAAGGTTCATCAGTTTTTGGCAAGCAGCAAAGATCACCCAGAGAGTGGAGAAATTTACTCTAACTTGGATTTACTAGGGTCCGAGATGAAATGTATATGTAATGACAGAACTGATATTCAGATGATCAGTGATCTAGATTAAGTATGGGGTTTTAGGTTTTAGAGAAAGAAAAAGGAAAGATTCGTCGTCCTTCTGACCACACAATGGCACTCAGCATGTTCGCTTGTTTATAGCTATTTGATCTTTATGAACTCAACAACTTAATTTGTACAAAGTTTAGAAGTTTTGGAGTGACGAAAAACCCTGCACTGGAGTTAGCAACAGGTGCATGTAATCTAAATGTTGATTGGAGTTAGAGCTTGATGGTACTGATCAAGGAATCTTCCCACTGTACATATTGTCATCCATCAAGGGATTTTTTCTCTCCCACAAACATTTCCCGAGTATGTTCTTCCCTCAAGACAAATTTTAATATATGTTATTGCCATCCATCTAAAAGGCAGTTGCATTATTGTTCTTATCTTTTTTAAAATATTATTCTTTTATAACAATATTGCATTGTTCATGCTTAAAAGCAACCATATAAAGTCCTTATTAAGAGATTTGAATAATTCAACTTGATTGCATGATTTAGGTATGAGATTGCCGAGAATAATGCTTAGCACCTTTTCATCTCAACTAGCTTATGAGAGTATTGCTAGTAGTGGAGCACTGGGTTAGAATTTTCATGTTGGCTGTTCCAAATTCTTTATTAGTGCTTGAAATAATATGCTCTTTATTTTTAACAGCCTAAGTGTGTTTTGTCGATTATGGAGTTTGGATAAGAAAAGTGCCTTTATATAATTGAAGCATTAGCTGTTCTAACAAAAAAGTTGGGTTTAGAAGAAGTGCTGTTGAATGCCTTTCTGTTGTGCATTTGACTTCCGTACTTAATGAGTAGCAAGATTATTTCTTTAGTTAATTAAGGAGCCTGCCTATTGCCTGTGAGGAAATTTGAATTGTTGGAATTTGTCGAAGTGGAGGATGAATCGGATGATTGGAGAGCTAAAGCTTTAAGAATCATAATCAATCTTTTTTAGGGCATCCAGGATTTTCTATCCTGGCCCATTAGCTCAACTTGAATTTATAAGCAAATCACTAGTGTTTGTGAGTAGGAAAGGGATCACCGAATTTTTATTTTTATAGAAAAAAATATATCGAAATCCCCACATTTTGAATTTTTTCAACGAAGCTACAAGAAAAATATTATGAGGAATGAAATCTTTATTTCTTTTCTGAAGAAGTGGATCCTCTTCCTATACACAGACATGCACCCACACTTTTGAAGAAAAGCAATGGGACAAATGAATAATTGCTTATCATCTATGTCATGTTTGATCTGCAAAATAAAATGCAGTGGGAGTAGAACGAATGGAGATCAAACATGCACAAGTCAAGTGCTCTTCTCCGAAACACGGATCAATGTTGGCGAAATCCTCAAAATAAGTAACAAGTTCAATTCCTTTTGTAATATATAATTGTCATCACAAAAATAAGAATTAAAAAATAAAAACTGAGGGGCATGTAGGAATCAAACAATAATGAAATTCCACCAACTAGGCAAATATACATGCATTCAACTTTATGTTCCCTGTTCCCTAATATGCAAGTGAAGGTATATCAAAGAAGGTCCACTGTGACAACAACCCTACTTCCCTTCAGAACCTTAGCACAAAGACTTTGCAAAATTAGAAGCAGATACACCAAACCGAACTTCTTTAAGCTTAAAATTTATAAGTATAGTGTTTGGGTGACAACCACTCCCTAACAACCCAAAAAAACAGAGCACCAACTGTACAACAAATCCTGAAATAAAAATTGTTCACCAGCAACACCAACAGGCTCTCCAAAACTCTTGAGACAATTCACAGTGCGGATCAATTACTTGCATGCCCAAAAAGAAAGAAGGGAAAAAAGGACACAGAGCACCCCCCAAATAAATTCATGTATCTATTTTTTTCTTTTGGGTGGTGGGGAGGGAATAAGTGAAATAGACTAATATTCTCACTGCCCCATTTCATTAAGGGGTACCCTCCTGTTCAGAGGGTGCCTTATTCATGTCTCTGCAAGATTGAAAGTGAAATAGAAGAAGTTCTTTGAAAAGGGTACGAGTTAATTAGAAGAAGGAGCGTTTGGTGGGAGCCTTTCCAACAGCTTTCATCAAATTGGCAATGTCGAGAACCTTGGCCGCTTTGGTTCCTCTCTTGGCCTCAGCTGATGCTCTTCTCTCCTCTGCTTTTCTGCGTGCTCTTGCAATTTCATTCTGCATCTTCTCCAGTGCTCTGGCTCTCTTCTCCTCTAATTTCCTCTGCACACCACCCAAATCCAGAGTAAAAATATGAAAGATTTTTGCTTGCGAGCATACATTAGAGTATAAATTTCAAATCTTAGATTTGAATTTGATTAAATTCAGATAAATTTCAGTATATTTTTATATTACATCTTATCGAAACCCAACACAAATTCAAATCCAAGGCTTGTCCAAATATAAAGTAAAGCAATTGAACCATTGTTTCAAGTTAACCTTTTGGGGCAGAGCAGGCATTAAGACATGCTAGGAATTGAAATTAACTTCGATTTCTTAGTTTTGAAGGGGGCAATGTTTTTCATGGAAACAGTTTTTGCATTAGCATTTCTATTTCAAAATCAAGTTTATATATTAAAACATGAAGACATTCTTTATAATATATTAAACATATAATAACGTAACTAGCTTTAACTATTTTATTCATAAAAATCTTGTCGATACTTCTAATAAATTAGTCATAATCCATTCTATCTTATACCCACTAAGCTTTTATGATGCGAATTTGATGAATTAGTCACATAAAGCCTACATTATTCTATAATTTTGCAATATAACTAGTTAAGAAAAAAATACAAATCAAAGTAATTAACTATTAACGAAGTAGCTTTCAGGTACGTATCTTAGACACTCTTTCGCTTAAATCGGATATCTTGTAATAGAGTGTAATAATATTCTTGTTAATTTTGTCGAAAGCTAGGTCATAAAAAGTTTTAACTAATTCTAAATTAATTACCATTTTTTTCCTTTTAATAATTAATAAGTGAAAACTATTAGGCTTAGCCCTCATTTGGAATTCAGAAAATATTAAGGAAAAGAAAGGAAAATGAAAAAAAATCTATATTTTGATGTTTGATTATCAAGTAAAGTAAAAAAAAGAAAAAAAAATTTATCAAATTCATGAGCAAAAAATTTGATTTTATGAATCATTAATATTTGATTTTTAATTTCCTAATTTTAATCATATTGAACAAACTTTCATTTTTAACCTTGTTTCATATGGGAGAAAAATACAATGGAAAATAATATTTCTTTCCTTTTTTTTATTTTTTTATTTTTATTTTTCATATAAATTCTTAATCCAAACACACCCTTAAATTTTTTTAATAGATTTTCCATGCCTCCCAAAAACAATCATTTTTTTTTCTCAAAAGTTTTTTGTAACTATTCATTGCATGGTAAAAAGGAGAATGAAGGATTGACAAAGTTAAAACACATGCACGTACTCGATCTTAATTCTCTACTTTAATCTTTTAACACACACGCACACACACAGAGATAAATACGATGTCGTATTACTACTGTTACACTATACATACCTCAACTTTGCTCATCCAGGAGGTAGCCTTCTGCACCTGCTCGTTCTCCCACCCGTTGATTACAGCTTCTTCCCTCTTATACCTATTGTTCACCTTCGCCACCTCCTCCGTCTCCCACGCCCTTATCTTCGTCTCCACCTCCTCCTTCTTCACTCTCTCCACCGTCACCTCTCCTCCCCCCGCTGCCGTCCTCCCCTGTCTCGGCGACGCCGCCGCCGCCTCCAATCTCCTCCCGCTGTCCGGCACGATGGCCAGCGGGTTCGTCTCCTCCTCCTCCTCCTCCTCTCCGATCCTCCCCAGGTTGTTCCCGGCACCGTCGGGGTCGCCAGCGGCTCCACCCAGCGCCGATCCGGCGAGGACGAGGGCGCTGAATTCGTTGCTCATGGTGGTGAAGTTGTCGCTGGACGCGGCGCCGTCGCTGCCTGCGGAGAGGGAGGAGCGGTGGCTGCCGGTCTCCCAAGCTGATGGGTCTCTCCGTCGGAGGCGGGTGGGCGGCGGCGGAGGGGGGTGAGGTGGGGTCAGGGCGTGGATGTCTCTGATGCTGAGGTCGTCCTCGTGGTCGTCTTCTATGGCGGTTCGGTTGGAACTCCTCGGGTGATCGGTGCTGTTTGACGTCATTTTGGGGTTTTAATTTGGAATGTGATGGAGTAAACTGCAAAGCTATATGGCTAGAAGTGGAGAGAGACTGAGGAAGGAGAAAGAGAAAAAGGGGTTTTGGAAGTATTTTGTGCGTGAGTGTGTGTTTAAAAAAAAAAAAAAAATTTTGAGGGGAGTGTTTGGGTGCAGGGTGATAGAGCAGGCTATGGAAGAATATGAGCCACACGTGCCTTCGTTTTGGACTATTAGCCAAGTATCAACTGGGAAAAAAATAGGGGGCCAAAAAAAGGAAAGTTTTTTTTTTTTTTTAATTATTTTTTTTGTAAAAAAAATTATTAAGGTCCACATAGATTTTGACAGCAATTAGTGCAATCTTGTTTGGCCCCTATTGTTTATAGTTTACTCTTGTTGCCCTTCATGTGTGAGTTTCTTTTCATTTCCACCCTTTATGCTAAAGACTTGAATCCATAATCCCCCCATCATAAGATTTGGAATCTTCTAATTACAAAATGTGACGTTATTAATTAGTTCGACTATATAAATAAGAGGTGATACACCCAAAATTGATACATCCAAAATTGACTGGTATATCCATATGGGCGGATAGTTGTAAGGTCAATATTGGACAGTATTTGATGTCCCGCCTTCAAGTCATCCATAACCCCCCTAAGCATAATGACAAGTCACTCATAACCTCACTAAGCATAAGGGGACACTCATAAATGTCAAGTTGAAGGGGAGTTTGACTTCATCAATATAAAAGGGAATCTCGAGAGGGAATAAGCATCTCATTCGATCTCACTCACTCTTCATTTGCTGTTGTAATCTGAATCTCTCATTCCCTAACTTATGTATCAGAGTGATCCCCAAGAGTATACCTCGGATCCTCTAAGTCATTATTATTTGATTTCTTTTAGGTGGTCACGGTCGAAGGATGATTTAACAAAAGTTATACGATTCTTGGCAACAACAAGAGGTATAGGTGATGAGTCCCAATAATGTGAGTCTCACATCACTTTAGTGGGTCTAAACATTAACGTGATTCTTATGATTGGAAGATTATAAATTTTATTGGAAGAGACTGCCTCTTATAAGTATTTATTTGAAGGAAAAAAATATATATTTTATCTCCATATCAAACTATTAAAGTGAACATATATCCTAATGTAATTAAAAAGTAAAAAGAAATTAAATGTTAATGGTGCGTAAAAATCAAAATTTCTATATATTTTACTTTATTTTTCTTATTTTTTGTATAAACAAATATGAAATAATTCTTGGAGTTTAAATGGCTGAGGGAGCAAACGGGTCCTCCTAAGTTGTTATAAAAAGAAATGAGGGGACTTGTGGCAAGAAAAAAAAGAGAATTATATGCATTGAAATTATTATACCAATGTGTAACATGTAAGAATTTAATGAATGCCCCATTAGAGAGGGCAAGTTATAGGTCTTCCTAATTAAGTTATAGAAAGAAAGAGGGACTTGTCACATTAAAGGATGAGAGAATTTGATGCATTGAAATCATTATCCTAACTTTCATAACACATAAGAATTTAATAATATCACATTAGAAGGAGGGAACATGTATGCACGCACACGAGAAAGAGAGAGAGAGAGAGAGAGAGAGAGAGAGAGAACATGTGGCATGAAAGTAGGCTATTAACCCTATGTCTAGGAGAAATTATATAGGAGACCTCCCCCTCCATGTGTTGTGTATATGTATTTCTAATGTTAGATATGTGGCAAATTGCTCTTACACTCTTTAATATAAAAGAATTCTTTCTAATAAGCATATAATTAGGAAAACAGACACATGGACACTTGGAGGGAAAGGTACCCTTTATAATTTATCTTTATCTGGAGTGATATTAGATTTGAATTTGGATAAGATATAATATAAAATATATTAAAATTTATCCAAATCCGTCCAAATCTAAAGTCAAGATTTGAAATTCATACTCTTTTTTTTATTACTTGAAATTCATACTCTTAAACATAGTGTTGGGGTAACATTTGAATTTATTATTGTTGTGTATTTGTGTGTGTCTGAGAGAGAGAGAGAGAGAGAGAGAGAGAGAGAGAGAGAGAGAGAGAGAGAGAGAGATCCTCTTAAATTGTTGTAGAAAGAAAGGGGGACATGTGATATGCAAGAAGGAGAATTTGATGCATTGAAATTATTATCCCAATCCGCAACATATAAGAATTTAATGATTGTTACATTAAATTTTGTAATTTGTAAATTAATACAACCAATGAAATTTAAGATCAATACCTAATAAGTAATCTATTTTATAAATCTGAAACTATAAACTAAAAAATTAGGATTCAGGGTTTGAATCACTCCCATGCTTTTTTATCTTGTTTTAATATAATAGTAATGATTGTACATATATAAATTATTTAGAATGATTTATTAAAAATATGTAATAAGACATTCTCTAATGTATTTGAAAGTTGATTTTGATTTGAACTCGAATTTAATTCATAAAAACTCTTTAATTGAGTTAGACTCAATCATCTTAGTTAAATTCAATTTGATTGGAATTATAGCACTTCAAATAAATTTTAATTCTTATCCATCTTATCCGTTGTTTAAATGACAATTTTCTCCTTCTTGAAATTGATAATAAATTCATTGCCATTAGCGGTGGCATGCATTTAATAGACATAGTAAGGAAGAGTTTGACAACAATTATTGGATTTAGATATATGAATAGGTTTGTTTAATTTTTCAGTTATATAAGAGAGAGAAAAAAAAATCTCATAATAATTTTAATTTAGACATTTGTATTTTTTGGTAAAAATATATATACCTTAAAGTTGTGTTTGGTACTTAAAAATATTAGAGAAATAAAATTACAATATAAAAAATTGATTTTTATGTTTACTTATCAAAGAAAATGAAGGAAAAAATATTGTAGGAAGAATTAGTGAAATTATTTGTAACAACCCCAAAAATAATGTGTCTAAGTGTAATCCTAAAAAACAAAACAAAATAAAATAAATAAATAAATAAAATTAAATAATTAAATAATTATTATTAATTTAATTAATATAATATATTAATGATGACTTTTTGAGTCCGTCTCCTGTTTTGATTATAACAAACCACAGTATCTCATGTGTGTACTAAGTGTATAAACATGTTTACTTTTCTAAGCACGGATGGCAGATGAAAAATGGAACTCGAAAGGCAATTAAAGGAGCACATCTTTCGGTGCATTCTATGAAATTACATAGGAGCAAAGCATGAAGTTTTCATTTATTTTAAGTCGTATTTTTATATTTATCATTAGGGTCTGTAATAATAATTTAAGGTCTGTAATAATTAATGTACTGCATGCATGATAGGACTGTAAGCTTAGTAATGCCGTAGACAGACCATAGGTTAATCAAATGACATTAGATAAGGTTAGTCGACCGATGCCAAGTTTTTTGGTTAAGTTAAAAGCCTTGGCCATAGAACAACCCTAGGTCCCTACACGTAACTTTTGCTCAAAAATAAGACCCAAATCTTAAGTTTAAAAGGGTTTTGGGCGACCGAACCGTGTGCATTAAAAATGCTTCGATCGATCGAATAGTTGAAAAGTCAATATATTGACTATGGCTCGAGCGATCGAACTAATTTGAACTAAACGTTCACAGTCAACCGAACTAATTTGAACTAAACGTTCACGGTCGACTGAAGCCTAGCTTTGACTTTTCCTAGCTTCCACGGGCGCTAAAACTTTAAGTTCATTTTTACCCCTGGCGACCAAATCCTTAAGTTCAGTAGACCGAACTATTTGTGAGGCGACTGAACCTCGAGCATTTTGGAAATCGCCTTTGACTCAGCCACCTGAACCATTCACCAAGCACCCGAAGTTGAAAATCTACTTTTCGGTATGTGTCTATTCGAGCGACTGAACCTATGGTCTGGGCGACCGAAACTCTCAAGTTGCTATATTTTTAACTGCGGTAACATGGGTTAATTAAGGGTAAATTGGTTTTAAAATTCATTAAAAAAATTTAAGAATACCCTTCATGTCCCAATGGTTACTTTTTTTAGTGAGGCTATATATATATGCCTCCATTTGGAAAGAATAAAAACAAGATTAGGGCTTTTGATTAAAAATTTTTTATCTGAAATTTCTAGAGCTTCACTTCCACATACTAGTCTATATACTCCACCTGTTTTCATTCTCTTGCAAAATCATATTTGGTATGAGTGCTTTGAGAGATCCTACACTGCTTAAACTAGCTTATACTCTTATATTGATTGTTGATTTTTGAGAGAGTTAAGCCCAAAGTGTTCCCCATTGGTTTAATCAATAAATTCATTTGTGGGAAAACTTTATAAGCTTGTGAGTCTTTGCACTTTTATTACAACTCTTGGAAATCTTTGAAACATTATTTGTAGTTGATATATTTATATAAATTGTTTCAAAGAAACTTTGCTAGCTCATTCTCACACTTTAATTGCATATTGACATTTTATTGAGAGTAGTTTCATATATCTTCACTAAACTTATAATTTCCTATCATGTTGATGTGCATTGGTTATTGCTCGTGCATATCGGTACAAACTACTTATATTATAAGCATCTTTATTTGTATGCAAATTTTATATCGATTTGTGTATTCCAGGCGTGGCCTGAGGGAGTGTTGATCTAGCCCGTAAGGATCAGGTTGTAAAAGTTGAGGTCAACCTTGGTAATTTGACCTGGTTGTAACCGGTGCCACTCCACTCGTTAAGTGAGCAATAGTGGTAATTCTTGGGCTTACGAGCTAAGGTGGGAACGTAGACAGTATTGGCCGAACCCCAATAACATATCATGTGTCTACTTTTAATTTCCTACACTTTATATTCCTGCGCATGTATGTTATATTTCAATTTATGTGAATGCTTGGAAATACTGAGATTGCTTTAATTGTTTAAATATTTGTCTTATTAATTGCCAATGTGATTGAAATTGTATAGAAAGACCCTAGGTTGTGAAATACTGCTGCTATCTGGTTTAACTTAGGCAAAAGGTTTTAAATTTATAATTCACCCCCTCTTGGGAATACACCAATTCCAACAATTAATATAATATAATATAATATAATATTATAATATTATTATTATATTATATATATACTTATATGTACTCAGGAAGGACTTCCTGAGACTTCAGTTGGGTTGAAATCCATTGGAGATCCCCCTGGCCGTTTCATTTCTCTCTCTCTCTCTCTCTCTCTCTCTCTCTTCAATTTCTCTCCGTCCGTAAGCCGAATCAAAAAACAAACACCATATCTGGGTCCTAACTCTGCTCCTGAAGACCTTAAACGGAGTGGATTCATCGTTTGAACATTGTAGGCATCACTCCAGGACTAAAGTAAGGAGAATAGATTATGTCAGTTATTTTCAAAAATTTAACCGAACAAATTAAAACATGTGTTTACAGAAATATTATATATATATTTTTGAATATTCAGACATATGGAAATGGTGGGTTGGAATTATTATATGGGTATTTTGGAATTTAATTAAACAACAAGGATTTGATTAAATTATATTTTTGGAAGTATTTTGGAATTTAATTAAACTGCAGGAATTTGAGTAAATTATATTTTTGGGAATATTTTGGAATAAGATTAAACTGCAGGGATTTGATTACATAAGCCTTTTAGGAATATTTTGGAATTAAATTAAACTACAGGGATTTGATTATGTTGGTTTTTTTGGGCTATATTGGAATTAAATTAAATAGGTAAATAAAATATATTTTTCCAGGCAAATTATTATATTATGAAATATTTACTCAAATGTGTGGTGTCGCGACGTCCCAGAGCACGTGTGCCCCGAGGTGACGAAATAAAAAATGTGGTTTAATGTAGTAACCCGACCCAAAAAATAATAATAATAATAATAAAATAAATAAATAAATAAATAAAAAGATATTTTGGAGAAGATATTTTGAAAAGAGATATTTATATATAAATATTTTGGAGGAGATATTTATTTAGATTATTTAAGGGTTAAGTTAGGATTTATTTTATAAATTCTCTTATTCTCTCTCTCTCTCTCTCTCTAAGATCTTTCGTCGTTCGTCGTCCGTTTCCAAAAACGGAGGGTACTGCGTGGATCAGAAGAGGAAACTCTACACTTTTAGTGGATCGGATCGTCGTTTCGGAGAGTTTCGGGTTTTCCCAAGAATTGAGGTTTTTGGGATCTCGGGTTGTCGTTTTGGACTATTTTCGTACGAAATTTCATTTCGAGTATAAGGTAAGGGGAATTTGATTACAACATTAATTTTGGAAAACTAAATCGTTAAAAAGATAGTTTATGTTATTATGTATGATTTAACTACTTATTTGTGAAATTCTATCGAGTAGAAATGCCGATTTGACGATTTTATGGTTTTTGGTAAAAACGAGGATTTTGATGTGTGATCTCCAAATTTTACAAATATTGTTTATTTGTGTTTATATTATAGTAGGAGAGGCTCGATTCCTTTATTTATTTAGTTAAACTATGTATATTGAATTTCTATCATTTAGCGGGTTTTTGTATTAAACTTGTGTGATATATGTTGAAATGGAAATGAATGTATTTTCTATACTACTGATATAGAATATGGAATGAAATTCTAATTTGTTATACTGACAATGTGATAAACAGAGGCTGGTGATACATCGAGCCGCATCAGTAAACAAAGATGGGTAAACTGAGTGGAAAGACGCCGATTTGAATCCGCTGGGATTATTTCTATACTATTGATATAGGATTGAAAAATACTTTCTTTGCAGAGTTGAAATAAACTATTGTTATATGATACGATGCGATATCGTATCTAGATGTACACGTGCAACCACACGTATTAAACGATGTGGGTACCAAGATGGTCGGCTAGCAGGGTGAAACCATTGGCTGATATTGGGCCAATGGAGGCAGTCGGATCGTAAGTAGGTACTCGATAGTGCCTGCACGAACAGGGCATTGGACGAGTATCAGTGCACAACCCAGGCCACGGGGTAAAACTGGTTATAGGGATATTTTGCTGTTGGTCATCTGATAAATCATTAAATGATTGAAAGACAAATGTGGGAATTTCGTAATATGAATAATGATATAACTGATGCATTACTGTATTGAAAACATTTGATTTATATTCCAGATGTTGAATGAAAATATGCATGTATGCAATCACACACTGTTGTAACTCCTTCTTCCCTACTGAGAGGTGTCTCACCCTATTATACAACCTTTGTTTTCAGGTCCATCAGTGCGTCAGTCCTAATAGCTAAAAGGACTGGGAGATTGTTTTTGAATAGCTTACGTAAGCATCTGAATCATGTAGTAAATCTTAGAGGAAGTTCCTTTTTGGAGGGTTGTAATAATGAGAATTGTTCTAAGTCTAAAATATGTAAATTATGGATGTATTAGTGAACTCTGGTATAAGTCTAGTAGAAATCCCAATGGATGGTTATGTTTTTCCATGACATTTACATCATTATTATGTATGTTTTACACCCGTATGTCCCAGTTTAGGGCTAGTTGTTTCCATATCTTGAACAGGTATAGGTATTTGCTGTATGTGAGTGACACCTGGGTCCGTATAAAGGATCGGGTCGTTACTTTTAAATTTTCGGGAAAAATAGGACTGGAGTTGCCACTAACCTTTTAGTGTGGTTAGAATACTTAATTACTACCCAATTAAGGGTAGAATTGGTCTGCGTTGCCAAAACTGGGGTCAGGAGTTCGGTTACGCGAGAGGAAGGTACGAGCACCCCCTACGCGCCCATTCTTACGAACGGTACCAAATTAATAATGAAATTATCCCTAAGTAAATTTAAAAAGTCTTTAGGTTACTCATTTTGTGAATTTACAAATACATATGTAAAATAAATAAATAAACAAATTATACAAAAATATACGTAATATATATATGTATATATATATATATATATATATATATATATATATATTCCTTCATAACCAAAGGTACGTGAAGTCCGAAAGCTCGTACCCCTTTTTGAAATCATAGGGATAAAATCGAAAATAATTTACAAAATGCACTCCCAAATTTTGGAAATCTCATAGGGTTTTTCTAAGTATGAAAATATTAGTTTGGGAGATTTTAATATATATTAATAAGATAATAAGTTAAGGTTTTAAACTATCACAATGCATATAATATCAATAATACATATCTACTAAAATATTACAAATGTAAAAATAGGTAATAAAATACCATATATATTACAATGCTAAAGATACTATATAAAGTAATACCTTATATATTACAAATACTAAAAATACCCTAATACTAAATATCCTAAAGATACCATATTAAGTAGTATCCAATATGTTAAAATACTAAAAATACTCTAATAGGTGATACTAAATATAAATATAGTAATGATATTATACTAGATACCATGATAAGACCACCATAATGCACCAAAATACTAAATATAATATGTACTACTAAATATAGACATATAATAATATGGAAATGCCATAATATCATATATACTGCCATAATAAGAATTATACCGTAATAGTAATCCACCACAATAATAATGAGAAAACCACATGATGATAATCCAAAACCCTAAATATTAAACATACAATTTGAATGTTGCTCATTTAAATAAATACAACCAAAACCCTAAATATTAAACCTGCCACATGACCCTTACTTATTCAAATACATTCAACCAAACCTTGCATATTAAACACTAGCCAGCCCTACATATTAAACATATCACGTGAGCATTGCATATTTAATAAACTCGACAAAATTCAAGTTTTACATATTAACACAAATTTCAAAGTCTCTACAATAACAATAATAATACTTTAACAAATACAACCCAAAAACACCAACATGAACATCCACCAAACAAATATTATAACATTAAAAATCCTAAAACAATATTATTAATTGCATAATAAATACAGCAAAAACTCAACCTTTAAATATAAACACCAACTCAATAATAATAATAATAATACTTTAATATATACAAACCAAAAAAAAGAACAAACTTAAATATTGGAACAAATATTATACCTTACAAATCCTTCAAGAGGAAAGATTAGTCATTTAATATATATAATAAATACAACCTAGACATATCTACACATACCAGGAAAACCCAAAGATTAGATTAAATCAAAACAATAAAATAAATAAAATAGGCAAGAGAAAGAAAGAAAAGAAAGAGAAAAAAAAAATCTATATGTGCAAGTGTGTGTGAGTGCATGCATGTAAGTGTGTGTGGGTTCTGTGTATGTGCGTTGGGTGTTTAAGTGTGTGTAACGGTGTGTGAGAGTGTGGGTGTGTGGCCATGAAAGAGCTGGAGAGCCTACAGTGGGGTCGTCGGGGCTGCAAGCATGGCTGCCGGAGTCACAAAAGCTCGGAAAGACGACATCGGTGATCTGGCGTCTGAGGGGTTGGTTGCTGGCTGGAGGCTCAAAAGTTTGGAGTGAAGGTGTGGAGGCTTGAAGTCGGTGGCTGCTAGAGCTTTTTGGCTTCGGTAACTGCTGGTAGGAGGTCCTCTGGTTGTTGTGCTGGTGCTAGTGCTGCCGGAGTTGAACAGAGGAGGCTATAATGACCTGGCCCTTTATATGGACCCAGGTTTCACTCACTTATATCAAATACCTGTACCTTTTCAAGATACGTAAACAACCCGCCCTAAACAGGGACATACGGGTATAAATCATACATAACTTCGATGTAAATGTTGCGGAAAAATATAAACATCCATTGGGATTTCTATCATTCTTATACCAGAGTTTACTAATATATCCACAATTGCATAAAACCAGACATAGAATAAATCTTGTTATTACAACCCTCAAAAAGGGACTTTCATCTAGGTTTAATACAAGATTCAAATGCTTACGTAAGCTAACCAAAAATAATCTTCCCTGTCCCTTTAGCTACTAGGACCGACGTACTGATGGACTTGAAAACAATGGTTGTATGATAGGGTGAGACACCTCTCAGTAAGGAAGAAAGAGTTACAACAATGTGTGACTGCATATATGCACATTTTCATACGAACTCATACATTTGAAACACTTGTTTATAATACTGTATCATATAACATTTATCTGCACATCAAGTATTTAAATTATGTATAAGATTATTAGAACACCTCCAGCTTGATATGACAATTTGCCTGTTTACCCCGTGGCACGGGTTGTGCACTGATTGCCTCTGACAGTGTCCTGTTCGTGCAGACAAAGTCAAGCATCTTTAATGATCTGACCGCCCCTTGGTTTATTTTTACTAGCAGCTTACTAACTCCTCACAGGTCGACCATCTAATATACCCATACTGATTTCTCATGTATGGTTGCACTGCCAGCATAGGTACCTAGCCCTAGGAGTTTATTTCAACCCCCGAACTGGAGTATCTTTCAACCCCTTTTTTCTGAAGTTTCTTTCAACTTCTTTTGGTCACAAGCTGTGGTTCCAGTATCATATATACAATTTATAGCAAAATAGTAACCTGTGCAATTCCAATATTTTTCACAAATTTAGATAATCACATTGGGTTCAAACCGGTGCCTTTCCACTCAGTTTACCCCTTTTGTTTACTAATTTAGCTCGGTGTATCACCGACCTCCGTTTTTCATATTCTCAGTATAACAAATTGGAACTTCATTCCCGTATCTATATCAATAGTATAGAAAATTCATACATTTCCATTTCAACATATCCAATATAACAAATTGGAACCCCGTTCCCATAATCTATATCAATAGTATAGAAAATTCATACATTTCCATTTCAACATATATCAAACAAGTTTAATCCCAAAACCCTCTAAATGATAGAAATTCATTAAACATCCTTTAAATGAATAAGTAAAGGATTCGAGCATCTCCTACTATAGTGTAAATACAAATAAATTATTTTTGTAAAGCTTGGAGATCATACGCCGAAATCCTCATTTTTACCAAAAATCGTAAAATCATAAAACCGGCATTTCCATTTGGTAGAATTTAACAAATAAGCAGTTAAATTATACATAATAACATAAACTAACTTTTTAGCGGTTTGGTTTTTCCAAAAAATGTTGTTGTAATCAAATTCCCCTTACCTTACACTCAAAATGAAACTTCGTACGAACAAGGTCCAAATCGACAACCCGGGACCCTCAAAACCTAAACACCACAGAATATAATCTTACTATATTTTCTACTACTATACAAATATCCAATCAAAACTAAAATCAGATCCCTACCTTGATTTTTGGGAAAAACTCGAAAATCTCTGAAACGACGATCTGATCTGCTAAAATTGTAGAGTTTTCTCTTTTGATCCACGCAGTACCCTCCGTTTTTTGGAAACGGACGACGAACGGTGAAGAATTTGAGAGAGAGAGAGAGAGAGAGAGAGAGAGAGAGAGAGAGAGAGTGCTTTTGGGAGAAACTTAGCTCTTAAGAAACTCAAATTGGATATTTATAGGGCCTTTGACCAAGTGCAATTCGTCGATGAGGTGGCATATTTGTCGACAAATCCGCCACACAGCTCATCCACGAGGCCATCCCTTCGTCACCGAGTTCAAGTTCTGGGTATTTCTTTGATCCGCTCGGTATTTGCTCATCGATGAGGCTTTGAATTTCATCGATGAGGATCTGAAGGACTTCATCGACGAACGTGACCCTTCGTCGACGAACCCAGCTTATACAGGTTTGGGTCTCTACAATCTCCCCTTCTTATAAGAATTTCGTCCTCAAAATTTCCTAATAATTATTAACATAATCTTTTCTTATTATTCAGCTTTACCAAAAAGTCGACCGTCACCTACAAAGTGACTTTGGTCCAAATTCATTACATATCCTCATATATGACAGAGGAATACCATGGTTACATTGGAATCTTACATACATAAACAAAACTCTCCCAATGATCATATCATTCAATCTATACCACTTACACTACTATATACCTACGTACTATCAAGTAATTGCGGTACTTTTGGCGTATTTCAGATTCTAGTTCCCATGAAGCTTCTTCCACTACATGGTTATGCCATAATACCTTTACGAGAGGTATTTCCTTAGTCCGTAACTACTACACCTTCCGATCCAATATCTGCACTGGTACTTCCTCATACGATAAGGTATCACTGATCTCTAGAGGTTTATAACTCAGTACGTGTAATGGATCTGGTACATACTTCCTCAGTACAGACACGTGAAATGCATCATGGACTCTGGATAATGCTGGAGGTAAAGCCACTCGATAAGCAACCGAACATATCCTTTCAAGGATCTCAAAAGGCCCGATATACCAAGGACTTAGCTTTCCTTTCTTCCCGAATCTCATTACCCCTTTCATCGGAGCGATTTTAAGGAATACCATATCTCTTACCTCAAATTCCAACTCTCATCGACGAGTATCAGCATAACTCTTTTGTCAACTTTGAGCTGCTTTGATTCTTTCCCTGATCAATTCGACCTTTGCAAAGGTCTGCTGAATTAATTTTGGACCTAGTATCTGCCACTCACCTACCTGATCCCAGTACAACGGAGATCGACACCGACGACCATACAAAGCCTTATAAGGTGTCATCTATATGCTCGTCTGGTAACTGTTGTTATATGCAAATACAACAAGCGGTAGATATCGTATCCAACTATCACCAAAATCTAGTATACAAGCTCGCAACATATCTTCTAACGTTTGAATAGTCCTCTCCGATTGTCCATCCGTCTGCAGGTGAAAAGACGTACCGAACGTCAATTGTGATCTCAAGGCATCCTGTAAACTCTTCCAGAAACGAGATGTAAAATGCGGATCCCAATCCGAAACAATAGATATAGGGACACCATGGAGTCGTACCACCTCCTGCACATAAAGTCCTGCCAACCTATTCAGAGAGTAGCTAACTTTGATTGGAATGAAATGTGTAGTTTTTGTTAGCCGATCCACTATAACCCATATGGCATTCTGCCCATGCACCGCCATAGGTAAACCTGTCACAAAATCCATCGAGACATGTTCCCACTTTCACTCAGAAACGTCGAGTGGCTAAAGTGGTCCTGTCGGCTTCTAATGTTCTGCTTTGATCTACTGACATGTCAGGCACTGTTATACACATCGGGCGATCTCTCTTTTCATATTAGACCACCAGAAAGATTCCCTCAAATCCTGGTACATTTTCGTACTACCAGGATGCACAATGTAAAGTGAACGGTGTGCCTCCTCTAAAATGACCCGTTTAATCACAGCATTATTCGATACACAAACCCTACCGCAAAATCTCAATATCCCATCACCAGCGATACTGAAACTGGCTTTAACCCCTTCTGGATTCCTTTCGTAATCTCAACCAACTCAGGATCCTCCTTCTGCGCCACACGGATCCTCTCCTGCAAAGTCAACTGTACCACCAAGCTAGCAAGGATAGCTTGATGGTTTCCTCCCACTACCTCCAAACTCAACCTCTCAAGGTCCATACAGATCTGATGCTGACCTCCATTGCTGAGACTGACGCATCAACAAACTTCCGACTCAGAGCATCAGCTACCACATTAGCCTTTCCTGGGTGATAGCTAATAGTATAGTCATAGTCTTTAATCAATTCAAGCCACCTACGTTGTCTCATGTTAAGCTCCTTCTGAGTGAAAAAGTATTTAAGACTTTTATGGTCGGTAAAAATCTCACACCTTTCATCGTACAAGTAGTGCCTCCAAATTTTCAGTGCAAATACTACCACTGCTAATTCCAAATCATACGTCGGGTAGTTCTTCTCATATTCTTTCAGTTGACGAGAAGCGTAAGCAACTACCTTGCCCTACTGCATTAGAACACAGCCAAGACCCTTTTTCGAAGCATCACTATATATAACAAAACCACCATCACTGGATGGAAGGGTTAGAACTGGAGCAGTAACCAGTCACCGTTTCAGCTCTTGAAAACTCATCTCGCACTCTTCCGTCCAATCATACCTCACGTTCTTTCACGTGAGTTTCGTCAAAGGACCTGCTAAACTAGAGAACCCTTCAACAAACCATCGGTAGTAACCTGCAAGACCTAGAAAACTTCTGACCTCCTGAACATTCTTCGGTCTCGCCCAGTCCACTACTGCTTCTATCTTACTTGGGTCAACCAATACACCTTCTTTAGATACCACGTACCCTAGAAATGCAATCTGTTCCAGCCAAAACTCGCACTTCTTCAATTTAGTATACAACCTCTTATCCCTAAGCATTTGCAATACTAGCTTCAAATGAACTTCATGCTCTGTAGCATTCCTAGAATACACTAGGATATCATCAATAAATACCACGACGAACTGCTTTAGATATTCATGGAAGACCCTGTTTATCAAATCCATAAATGCTGCAGGTGCATTAGTCAAACCAAAAGGCATAATCATAAATTCAAAATGGCCATACCGGGTTCGAAATGCAGTTTTCGAGACGTCCTCTGCTTTCACCTTCAACTAGTGATACCCAAATCGTAGGTCAATCTTGGAGAAGACCTGCGTGCCCTGAAGTTGGTCAAACAAATCGTTGATCCTAGGTTGCGGATATTTATTCTTTATCGTCACCTTATTCAATTCTCGGTAGTTGATGCACATCCTCATCGACCCATCCTTCTTCTTCACAAATAACACCGGTGCTCCCCAAGGAGAAACACTAGGTCGAATGTACCCCTTGTCAAGCAGCTCTGGAAGCTGTTCCTTTAACTCTCTTAGCTCAGCTGGAGCCATACGATATGGAGTTTTCGATATCGACACCGTACCTCGAGCTAATTCCATGGTAAATTCCACCTCACGGTCCGGAGGTAATTCTGGTAAGTCCTCTGGAAACACCTCAGGGAACTCGTGCACTACAACAATCATCTCTAATTCTTGTTCTTCTGCTGGCGTGTCTTTCACAAATGCCAGATATCCTTGGCACCCTTTAAGGAGTAGCCTTCTAACTTGCATAGCAGAAAGGATACGTGGTGTAGAACACACACACGATCCAAGGAACTAAAATTCCTACTTTCCTGGCTGTCTGAATAACATCTCCTTCGTGTGGCAATCAATACTGGCATAACTGGAAGACAACCAACCCATCCCAAAGATGACATGAAAACCAAACATGTCGTACACCACCAAGTCAACTGGTAATATCCTCCCCTGTATTTTAATCGGAAAGTCATGTACTACATTGCTACACCCGACCGCAGACTCGGACAGTGTAGCCACTACTGGTTCATAACCTAGCCGTTGCACCTCTAATCCACACAATTTAACAAAACCTCGGGAAATAAAAGAATGTGTTGCCCCGAAATCAAATAATACAACAGCTTCATGAGAAAGCATTTAAATGATACCTGTGACTACATCACCAGCGTTCTCAGCATCACCAGGAGTCAGAGAATACACCCTAGCCTAGGTCGTTCCTCTTTGCTGATCGCCACGCTGTGTTGGAGCATTCCCTCTGTATTGTTGCTGCAAGGCTCCACTATTCCTCTGCATCTGACAATCTCTCATTTGATGTCCTTGCTTACCACACTGCATACAAGCCCCCGTAGACAACCAACACTGCTCATGGTGTTTCTTATCACACAAAGAGCAATGTTGAACATGTGCGGTATTCTGGGACATACCACCACTGTTCTTCTTCCATTTACCCCGTCCTGCCCCAAACGAAGAATTAGGAGGTGCTGGCCTCTTCTTTGTAACCTAAACCTCTGCATCCTCTAGCAAACACTCCTTTACTACCGTGGCTTTATCAACCAACATAGCAAAGTCCTACAACTGCAATATCGCTGTGTGCTTATGGATCTCGATCCTCAGACCCCTATGAAACTTCCAGGCCTTCTTTGCTTCATCAGGAATCACGAATAGAGCAAATTGGGACAACTCCTGGAATTTGGCAGCGTACTGTTGCACTGTCAGCGATCCCTACGTCAGATTCATGAATTCCTCCATCTTCGCGTTTCTAATTATAGGCGGAAAATAACGTTAAAAGAAGAGCTCTTTGAATTGGGCCCATGTCAACGCTATTGGTATCGATCAGTGCTTTTCCACCTGCTTTACAGACACCCACCATCTCTCAGCCTCCCCTGCCAACTTGAACGTGGCGAAGGTGACTTTTTACCTCTCAGTGTAGTTCAACACATCAAGGATCTTCTCGATTTGCTGGATTCAATTCTCAGCAAGAACTGCATCTGTACTGCCCATAAAAGATGAGGGCTTCAATCTGGTGAACTGCTCAATAGAGCGACCCGACTCAGTCGTAAGACGATCCTGCCCCCTATTCGTCCGTACTGCCTCAGCCATAAGCTGCTATGCGAAGTCACGCAACACACTAGTAGAGTCATTACCAGCCTTAGGGCCAGCACCCTCACTACTACTACCACCCACGTTGGCAGTGATATCCCTAGATTCCATCCTCATAAATTTGACACCCTCATTCTAACTCAAGTTCCACTCTTCTACTTGGAAACAAAAGCGTCAATGGATTGCCATGATTTTCTTAAACCTTTTGATTGATCCATAAAAACACAGAAGTTTATCAATGGATTTATGTCTCCAGGTATACAAATCAAAACTCAAGGTCTTATCCATGTCCTATACTCTGGTATATTCTAGACTATCAAAACTAGCAAATCCTATGTTCTGCACATATCCCTAACCAGGCAGCATGAAACAAATCATACTTCGGACTGGCTATGACTCTGATACCAACTGTAATGACCTGACCCTTTATATGGATCTAGGTGTCACTCACTTATACCAAATACTTGTACCTGTTCAAGATACGTAAACAACCCACCCTAAATAGGGACATATGGGTATAAATCATACATAACTTTGATGTAAATGTTGTGAAAAAACATAAACATCCATTGGGATTTCTATCATTCTTATACCAGAGTTTACTAATACATCCACAATTACATAAAACCAAACATAGAATAAATCTTGTTATTACAACCCTCCAAAAAGGACTTTCATCTAGGTTTAATACAAGATTCAAATGCTTACGTAAGCTAACCAAAAATAATCTTCCCTGTCCCTTTAGCTACTAGGACCGACATACTGATGGACCTGAAAACAAAGGTTGTATGATAGGGTGAGACACCTCTCAGTAAGAAAGAAAGAGTTACAATAGTGTGTGACTACATATATGCACATTTTCATACGAACTCATACATTTGAAACATTTGTTTATAATACTCTATGATATAACATTTATCTGCACATCAAGTATTTAAATTATGCATATGATTATTAGAACACCTCCGGCTTGATATGACAATTTTCCTGTTTACCCCATGGCACAGGTTGTGCACTGATTGTCTCTGACAGTGTCCTGTTCGTGCAGACAAAGCCGAGCATCTTTTATGATCCGACTGCCCCCTGGTTTATTTTTACCAGCAGCTTACTAACTCCTCGCAAGTCGACCATCTAATATACCCATACTGATTTTCTCATGTATGGTTGCACTGCCAACATCGGTACCTAGCCCTAGGAGTTTATTTCAACTCCCGAACTGGAGTATCTTTAAACCCCTTTTTCTGAAGTTTCTTTCAACTTCTTTTGGTCACAAGTTGTGGTTCTAGTATCATATATACAATTTGTAATGACCTGAATTTAAAATGATATTTAAATAATAAAAGAAAAGGGAATGGGAACAAGAAGCAGAAGGAGGCAGTCAACTTCGTCGACGAACACAGGGGATTCGTCGACGAAGAAATACCAAGAGGGGTTTTTGAGCAGATTGAATTTCGTTGACGAAGACTGGATTTCATCGACAAAATTAGTGAGAATTCGTCGACCAAGGACATGGCTCATCGACGAATCCTGTTCTATAAATACAAGAAATCCGAATTTTAACTTACAAAGGAAGCCACCTCTTTCCCCTCTCTCTCCCCTTTGGTTTTCCCTCTTTCTTTCATCGATTTCGGGCCAGATCTTCACCGGATCGACAATCTGAAGTCACCACGACGCTCCTGGGGAAGTTCTCTCCAAATCTGCTGGAGCGGATCGTTGGTGAAAGTTAGGTGGAAACCATTCCAAATCCAGGGTAAGGCTTTTTATTGAATATTTGGATTTGTGACAGTTGAGAAAAGTGTTATACACTTAGAAATACTGAACTTTAATACTGAGAGTTTTCATTTCCAGGGGTGTTGAATTGGGAACGTTGGAAATCATCCCTAAGTTGAGGTAAGGCTTTTAAGCCGAATTTGACTTAATGGTAGTTATAAGAAGTGTTATGCACGTAGAAATATTGAAGTTTAATACTGGGGGTTTGCATTTTCAAGGTGTCGAGTTGGGAACCCTGCGGGTGCGGGGTAGAATTTTCTTAGGAGCTTTTCAGGAAGTAGGTAAGGAGATAAACTAAGTTAGTTTTGTTTTAAGAAAATGCATGTATTTATATATATAGCATCTGGATTCAAGAATAGTGAATATATATATATATATATATATATGATTTATATTTGAAAAATACTGTAAAAAATGATCGTATGTTAAATATATGAAAATCTGTTAGTGTGGCATGAGTATAAAATGTTATGAAATATTATTTTTGGAAATGTGATTATGATATGGATTTTATGATGGAAAAACTGGCGTACGGGCCAAGATTTTTATGATATGTTTGCTAGCGTACAGGTCGTGCTATGATGTGATTTGTCAGCGTACAGGTTGTGCTATGATATGTTTGCCGACGTACGGGCCGTGCCATGATGTGATTTGCCAGCGTACGGGCTGTGCTATGATATGTTCTCCGGCGTACGGGCCGTGTTATGATGTGATTTGCCAACGTACAGGCCGAGCTATGATAAAATGTGTAATACCGGTGTACGGGCCGATGATTTTCATGATACACGTATATATGCAAAATGATATGATTGATGTGAAAATTAATGATATGAGATATCCATGTATCACCATTTTAGAATATATTATATGATATCAGAACCTGGTTGGCTTGGTCTAGGCTAGCACTTGCATGGTATCGTTGCTATGTGTCCATGGTTTTCATGATCATGATATTTGTGTTAACGTCGCTGTATGGAGTGGTGTGAGATTAGATGGTCGATGTGGTTATTAAAGAAGTGTGTTGTGATCGCCTTTGGTGTACAGACCAGGTCTGGCAGACCCATCAGACCTACAGACTACTGTTTGACTTGACAGTGGTCGACCAACCATTGTCAGGTCCCGCCTTCGGGCCACACAACCCAGTCATATGGGGGTAATACATGACAACAGCTAGCTAACCTACTAGGATGATTTTTATGTTATTATTACTATATGAGATGAGGTATGTTTATGAAAATGTAATATGTTCTGCCATGATTTGACATATACATGCTTTCCCAGATTTGACAAAACAGTATTGAATATGTTATGTATGGGATATGTACAACACAGAATACTCATGTTGCCACACACTAGTATTTGTTTATTTCCCTTACTGAGAGGTGTCTCACCCCTTAATCTTATAAACTTTTCAGGAGCCCCTGATAGAAGAGCGGGAAAAGCCCCGCTGACCTAGTGTTGGATATCTGCCCTTTTTGAAGGGTAAGTTTCTTTTTATAGGGATAGTTAGATTTTGTGGGAAATGTCCCTAGATTTATTTTGGGATGTATATATGGAAATATTGTGGACTATAGCAACTATGGTATATTGTAATATATGGTATTGAGATGTACATTATTGTATGTTTTCTGCTGCTAGGGCTTCTGTTGTATGTTCTGATATATCCCTGGTACCCACGGGTCCAGGTGGATTGTGACCTGCTGAACTAGAATATAGGAAATGTGCTATTGATATTATCATTATAAAAAAAAATGTGAAAAAATGAGCAGGTCGCGACAGTTTGGTATCAGAGCCTAGGTTGTTAGGTTCTGTAGACTTTAGAATACAACGGAAACAATACCAAAGTTTAGGAAATGATTTGAGGTTTTGTTCTACAGTTTGGAAGCAGGACTTCCGTGGTAGTTTCTGTGTTTTTCCTGGGGTGACAATTTCAGGAAAACCATAGTAAGCTATTGTCGGGTTGTGTTCCTAGAATGTAGGACTGGGAATTAGAAATGAGTTGGAAATGTTAGGATAAGTGGTGAGGATAGGTGGGTAAAATATAAGGATAGGATTTCTGAGTTGCGTCTATTATTTTCAGGATGGATCCGGAAGGAAATAGTGTCCATGCCAGTGGCAGTGATGGAGCAGGACCATCAGGTATAGCTGGGACCGACTCTGACGTGGTATTACGTAGCGTGGCTTAGTAGGTTATGGCTGAGATCACTAAGAGTTTGAGGGAGCAGAGTGGTCCATCTGCAGGCCATGGGTGCACCATAGAGAAGTTCATAAAAATGAATCCTCCAGCGTTCTCAAGCGGAGTTGATCCTGTAGCCGCTGAGAACTGGATGCAGGAGATTAAGAAGATCTTGGTTGTACTACAGTGTACTGAGGAACAGAGGGTCCTCTTTGCCACCTATAGACTGACAGGAGAGGCTGAGAGGTAGTGGACTACAGTGAGACTACTGGAGCAGCAGAGGGTGACTCCGATAGCCATGACATGGGATCGGTTTAAAGATTTGTTCTTTGATAGGTATTTTCCAGCTACTATCAGGGAGGCTAAAGTAGAAGAGTTTCTAAGTCTGAAGCAGGGACAGCTATCCGTCCAGCAATATGCAGCACGTTTTATCGAGCTCTCTCGTTTCGCCCTATATATTGTTCCTGATGAAGTAAAGAAGGCGAGGCAGTTTGAGAAAGGTTTGAGACGGAGTATATTCAAGCAGGTGGTGGTGCTGCGGATTTAGGACTTTGTTGAGTTAGTCGACATGGCAGCCTTGGCAGAGATTGGTGAGCATCTTGATGTAGAGGAGCAGGGACAGAGGAAGAGATCTGCATCTGCCGACTACCAGTAGGGTCATAGACCAGGGCAATGGAGGAGAGGCAATCATGGCAGAGGACGGAGATAGGAGACGGGTGGACACGAGGTGCAGAAAGGACAGGGTCCTCCAGTCTGTCAGACTTGTGGTAGGAGGCACTAGGGGGAGTGTCAAGCCGCTGGTGTGGTGTGCTATCGCTGCGGTAGATCAGGGCATATGGTGCAAGACTGTCTTACCCTACCGGATGCAGTTCCAGTGTGATATCGCTATGGTAGATCAGGGCACATGGTGCGAGACTGTCCTACCCCACCAGATGCAATTCCAGCTCCTAGACCATACCGGGGAGGTTATCAGGTGCCACGTGGGGGCCAATAGAGGAATATGGCTCCAGCCAGGGTGTTTACTCTGACACCGGGTGAAGCTGAGACGGCAGGTGATGTGGTAACAGGTATGGTTATTATGCTTTCTTTTAAAGTTATTGCATTATTTGATTCAAGAGCTACACACTCGTTTGTATCCTCGGGGTGTGTTAAATTATGTGGGGCTGAAACACAGTCATTAGATGTTGAATTGTTGGTATCTACACCGACTGGGTCGGTAGTGAGATGTAGTAGGGTGCTCCGGGATTGTCCAATTCAAGGAAAGATTTTTTCTGCTAATCTGATAGTGCTAGACATGCACGGGTTTGATGTTATATTTGGCATGGATTGGCTAGCAGCTAATTTTGTCAGCATAGATTGCCAAGAACGAGAAGTGATATTCAGATTTTCGGGGGAAGCAGAATTCAAATTCGTAGGGTCACTAGTGCAATCCCCGCCTCGGCTAGTTTCAGCTATTCAGGCCAGAAGATTATTGTTGAGTGGTTGTTAGGGATTTGTGGCGGTTGTAAAGGAGATGTCAGAGGGTGAATTGAAACTTGCTAGCACACTTGTAGTAAAGGAGTTTACAGATGTTTTCCCAGACGAGTTACCAGGCTTGCCACTCGACCGTGAGGTAGATTTCTTTATTGATCTACCTTCCGGTACGACACCAATTTCTAAAGTACCTTATTGGATGGCGCCAGTAGAATTGGCAGAATTGAAGAATTAGTTGCAAGATCTGCTTGATAAGGGCTTCATACAACCCAGTGTATCTCCGTGGGGAGCTCTAGTTTTATTTGTGAAGAAGAAAGACGAGACTATAGGATGTGTATAGACTATAGGGAAATTAATAAAGTGACAATCAAGAACAAGTATCTTCTACCCCATATTGACGATTTGTTTGACCAGCTCCAGGGTACACGAGTGTATTCAAAGATTGATCTCAGATCCGGCTATCATCAGGTAAAAGACGGCTTTCAGGACCAGGTACGGGCATTACGAGTTTCTTGTTATGTTGTTTGGTTTGACCAATGCTCCTACTGTATTTATGGACTTGATGAACATAGTCTTCCACCAATACCTAGACCAGTTTGTTGTTGTTTTTATTGATGATGTACTAGTCTATTCGAGGAGCTATGAGGAGCATGAGACGTACCTGAGGCAGGTTTTGCAGATACTTCGAGAAAAGAAGTTGTACATTAAGTTCAGTAAATGTGAATTCTGACTTGAGAAGGTCGTGTTCTTGGGGCATGTTGTATTTGGAGACGGTATTTCTGTGGATCCTAGCAAGATTGAGACAGTAGTGAATTGGGCTAGACCGAGAAATGTCTAGGAGATCAGGAGTTTCTTGGGGCTAGCTGGATATTATCGTCGTTTCGTTGAGGGATTCTCAGCTTTGTCCGGACCTTTGACACGACTGACGAAGAAGAATGCCAGATTTGAGTGGGATGACAGCTGTGAGCAGAGTTTTCAGGAGCTAAAGCAGAGATTAGTCACAGCGCCTGTATTAATCATCCCATCTGGGGGTGAAGGTTATACTATCTACAGTGATGCGTCCTTGAAAGGACTTGGTTGTGTATTGATGCAGCATGGCAGGATAGTGGCATATGCGTCCAGGCAGTTGAAAGAATATGAGAATAACTACCTTACACATGATCTTGAATTAGCTGCAGTGGTACACGCACTGAAAATTTGGAGGCATTACCTGTATGGCAAGCAGTGTGAGATTTTCTCCAACCATAAGAGCTTAAAGTATTTCTTCACGCAAAAGGAACTGAATATGAGGCAGAGAAGGTGGTTGGAGCTGATTAAGGATTTTGATTGTACCATCAGTTATCACCTAGGGAAAGCGAACATGGTAGCTGATGCGTTGAGCAAGAAATCCAGGGTGCCAGTGTTGGCGGCTATAGGGATCTAGCATCCGATTATGATGGATCTGGAGAGACTCGACATAGAGTTAGTAGAGAGTGATCTCCCAGTATGTATTCCCAGCCTAGTGGTACAACCTACTTTGCAGGAGAGAATTAAAGCCGACGAGAGGGAAGATCCAGAGTTAGCAGAGGTGATAAACAAAGTACAGATGGGTCAGGGGGAGGATTTCAGTATTGCAGATGACAGAGCTTTGCAGTTTTGTTCCAGATAATGCGTTCCTGTTGATACTGAAATCAGGATGACCATTCTAGAGGAGACCCACAGATCTTTATATACGGTTCATCCTGGTAGTACGAAGATGTACAGAGATCTGCGAGAGTCGTATTGGTGGAGTGGTATGAAGAGAGAGATCGCCGAGTATGTAGCCCAGTGTTTGACGTGCCAGCAGATAAAGGCTGAGCACCAGAGGCCGGAAGGTCAGTTGCAGCCATTGTTTATCCCAGAGTGGAAGTGGGATCATATATCGATGGACTTCGTGTCAGGACTGCCGATGACATTACATGGCCAGAATGTCATCTGGGTGATTGTTGACCGTTTGACGAAGACCACCCACTTTATTCCTATCAAGATCAGCTACTCCCTCAGCCGTTTAGCAGAGATTTACATTCAGGAGATAGTTCGTTCTCATGGGGTGCTTGTATCTATTGTGTTAGATCGAGACCCGCAATTCACATCACGATTTTAGAGGAGCTTGCAGGAGGCTCTGGGGTCTTAGTTATCGTTTAGTACAGCGTTCCATCCTCAGTTAGACAGGCAGACTGAGAGAACGATACAGACATTAGAGGATATGCTCAATGCATGTGTATTAGATTTTGGGGGTAGCTGGACACAGTTCATGCCACCGATAGAGTTTGCATATAATAACAGTTATTAGTCTAGCATTGGCATGGCACCATTTGAGGCTCTATACGATAGGAGATGTTGTTCTCCTTTGTTTTGGGATGAAGTGGGTGAGCGACGAGTAGTGGGGCCAGGGCTTGTGCAGCAAGTGAGTGATAAAGTTTGGCTTATCAGGGACAGGATTAGTGCAGCTCAGAGTCGACAGAAAAGTTACGCTGATAATCGCCGCAGGAATCTGGAATTTGATGTGGGCAATCATGTGTTTTTGAAGATAGCTCCAATGAAAGGGGTTATGCGATTTAGGAAGAAGGGTAAACTTAGTCCTAGGTTTATCGGTCCATTTGAAATTTTAGATAAAGTGGGACCAGTAGCTTATAGGCTAGCTTTACCTCCGGTGTTTTCCAGGATCCACGATGTTTTCCATGTGGCTATGTTGAGGAAATATGTCCCAAATCCTTCTTATATCATCAGTTATGATGAGTTGGAGCTTAGTGATTCACTGGGGTATGAGGAGATACTAGTACAGATTCTGGATAGGAAAGTACAGGAACTACGTAACAAGAAGATTCCTCAGGTAAAAGTTGTGTGGAGGAATCATGCAGTAGAAGAGGCTTCTTAGGAGTCCGAGGAGTAAATGAAGCAGAGGTATCCACATTTATTTCAAGAGGTCTGAGTGGATAAAATGTAAGTGGTTAAGTAGTTTTCTTTTTGCAGGTACATGTAATGGTTAAATTAGTGTAGCATTTTAGTTTTGGGAGACAATTTTCTTTTGTACATGTAATCTCTCAGGACTTGGAATGTAACCACGGTATTCCTCCACCATAAGTGAGGGTAGGCAATAAAATAAGTAGACCCTTTTCTTGTTAAGGGATGATGAGCTTGGTGAACAATAAATTTCGATGACGAAATTTTATAAGGAGGGGAGAATGTAACGACCCGATTTTAAAATGATATTTAAATAATAAAAGAAAAGGGAATGGGAACCGGAAGCAGAAGGAGGAAGTCGACTAAGGCTTAAGAAGACTCATCGACGAACACAGGGGATTCGTCGACAAAGAAATACCGAGAGCGATTTTTGAGCCGACTGAATTTCGTAGACGAAGATTGGATTTCGTCGACAAAATTAATGAGAATTCATCGACGAAGGACGTGGCTCGTCAACGAATCCTGTTCTATAAATACATGAAATCCGGATTTTAACTTACAGAGGAAGCCACCTCTTTCCTCTCTCTCTCTCTCTCTCTCTCTCCCCTTCAGTTTTCCCTCTTTCTTTCGTCAATTTCGGGCCAGATCTTCTTCGGATCGACAATCCGAAGTCACCACGACGCTCCTGGGGAAGTTCTCTCCAAATCCGCTGGAGCGGATCGTTGGTGAAAGCTAGGTGGAAACCATTCCAAATCTAGTGTAAGGCTTTTTACTCAATATTTGGATTTGTGACAGTTGAGAAAAGTGTTATACGTTTAGAAATACTGAACTTTAATACTAAGAGTTTTCATTTCCAGGGGTGTTGAATTGGGAACGTTGGAAATCATCCCTAAGTTGAGGTAAGGCTTTTAAGCCAAATTTGACTTAACAGTAGTTATAAGAAGTGTTATGCACATAAAAATATTGAAGTTTAATATTGGGGTTTTGCATTTTCAAGGTGTCGAGTTGGGAACCCTACGGGTGCGGGCTAGAATTTTCTTAGAGGCTTTTCAGAAAGCAGGTAAAGGGATAAACTAAGTTAGTTTTGTTTTGAGAAAATGCATGTATTTATATATATAGCATCTAGATTCAGGAATAATGAATATATACATATATATATATATATATGATTTATATTTGGAAAATACTGTGAAAATGATCGTATGTTGAATATATGAAAATCTGTTAGTGTGGCATGAGTATAAAATATTATGAAATATTGTTTTTGGAAATGTATTTATAATATGGATTTTATGACGGAAAAACCAGCGTACGAGTCGAGATTTTTATGATATGTTTGCCGGCGTACGGGCCGTGCTATGATGTGATTTGCCAGAGTACGGGCTGTGCTATGATATGTTTGCTGGCTTACGAGCCGTGCTATAATGTGATTTGCCAGCGTACAAGCTGTGCTATGATATGTTTGCCGGCGTACGGGCCGTGCTATGATGTGATTTGCCGGCATATGGGCCGAGCTATGATAAAATGTGTAATACCGGCGTACGGGCTGATGATTTTCATGATACACGTATATATGCAAAATGATATGATTGATGTGAAAATTGATGATATGAGATATCCATGTATCACCGTTTTAGAATATGTTATATGATATCAGAACCTGGTTGGCTTGGTCTAGGCTAGCACTTGCACGGTACCGTTGCAATGTGTCTATGGTCTTCGTGATCATGATATTTGTGTTAACGCCGTTGTACGGAGTGGTGTGAGATTGGATGGTTGATGTGGTTATTAAAGAAGTGTGATGTGATCGCCCCTGGTGTACGGACCAGATTTGGCAGACCTATCGGACCTACAGACTACTATTTGACTTAACAGTGGTCAGCCAACCATTATCAGGTCCCGCCTTCGGGCCACACAACCCAGTCATGTGGGGGTAATACATGACAACAGCCAGCTAACCTACCAGGATGGTTTTTATGTTATTATTACTTTATAAGATGAGGTATGTTTATGAAAATGCAATATATTCTGCCATGATTTGACATATACATGTTTTCCCAGATTTGACAAAACAGTATTAAATATGTTATGTATGAGATATGTACAACACAGAATACTCATGTTGCCATACACTAGTATTAGTTTATTTCCCTTACTGAGAGGTGTCTCACCCCTTAATCTTATAAACTTTTCAAGAGCCCCTGATAGAAGAGCGGGAAAAGCCCCACTGACCTAGTGTTGGATATCTGCCCTTTTTGAAGGGTAAGTTTCTTTTTGTAAGGATAGTTAGATTTTGTAGGAAATGTCCCTAGATTTATTTTGGGATGTATATATAGAAATACTGTGGACTATAGCAACTCTGGTATATTGTAATATATGGTATTGAGATGTACATTATTGTATGTTTTCTGCTGCTAGGGCTTCTGCTGTATGTTGTGATATATCCCTGGTACCCACGGGTCTAGGTGGATTGTGACATGTTGAATTGGAATATGGGAAATATGCTATTGATATTATCATTATAAAAAAAAAAGTGGAAAAATGAGCAGGTCGCGACACAATTTATAGCAAAATAGTAACCTGTGCAATTCCAATATTTTTCACAAATTCAGATAATCACAATGGGTTCAAACTGGCTCCTTTCCACTCAGTTTACCCCTTTTGTTTACTGATTCAGCTCGGTGTATCACCGGGCTCCGTTTTTCACATTCTCAGTATAACAAATTGGAACTTCATTCCCATATTTATATCAATAGTATATAAAATTCATACATTTCCATTTCAACATATTCAGTATAACAAATTGGAACTCTGTTCCCATAATCTATATCAATAGTATAGAAAATTTATACATTTCCATTTCAACATATATCACACAAGTTTAATCCCAAAACCCGCTAAATGATAGAAATCCATTAAACATCCTTTAAATGAATAAGTAAAGGATTCGAGCATCTCCTACTATAGTGTAAATACAAATAAATGATCTTTGTAAAGTTTGGAGATCATACGCCGAAATCCTCGTTTTTACCAAAAATCGTAAAATAGTAAAACTGGCATTTCTATTCGGTAGAATTTAGCAAATAAGCAGTTAAATCATACATAATAACATAAACTAGCTTTTTAGTGGTTTGGTTTTTCCAAAAAATGTTGTTGTAATCAAATTCCCCTTACCTTACACTCGAAACGAAACTTCGTACAAACACGGTCCAAATCGACAACCCGGGACCCTCAAAACCTAAACACCACAGAATATAATCTTACTATATTTTCTACTACTATCCAAATATCCGATCAAAACTAAGATTAGATCCCAACCTCGATTTTTGGGAAAAACCCAAAAATCTCCGAAACGATGATCCAATCCACTAAAATTGTTGAGTTTTCTCTTCTGATCCATGCAGTACCCTCCGTTTTTTTGGAAACGAACAACGAACGGCGAAGAATCTTAGAGAGAGAAAGATTCGCAGGTTAGAGAGAGAGAGAGAGAGCTTTTGGGAGAAATTTATCTCTTAAGCAACTCAAATTGGATATTTATAGGGCCTTTGACCAAGTCCAATTTGTCGACGAATCCGCCACACAGCTCGTCAACGAGGCCATCCCTTCGTCGCCGAATTCAAGTTCTGGGTATTTCTCTGAACCGCTCTGTATTTGCTCGTCGACGAGGCTCTAAATTTTGTCAACGAGCATATGAAGGACTTCGTCGACAAACGTGACCCTTCGTCGACGAACGTGACCCTTCGTCGACGAACCCAACTTATACAGGCTACTGTGGAATGGCCTCTCTACTGCTGCTGTCATCGTGCATGGTGGCCGGGGGAGTTGTGCAAAAAGGCAGAGGAGGTCGCTGGTGGTTCGTGGATTGTGTTGCAGAGACTGGAGGAGGTCTGGTGTTGTGGATGGCCGGAGCTGGGGGCGGCTGTAATGGTTGCTGGCTACTGCAGAGGGGAGAGTAATTGAGAGGGAGGCTCGGGAGATAGGGAGAAGAAGAGAGAAAAAAAACAGAGAGGGAGAGAAAATATTGTCCAGAGAAAACAGAGATAGAGAAAAAAAAAAACAAGGAAAGAAAGAAGAATAGAGGAAGAGGGAAGAGGGAAGAGAGAAAGAGGAAAAGAAGGAGAGAGAGAAGAGAGTTTTGGTGCGGAGGCACTGCTGTAGCAAGACAGGTTTTTTTTTCTGTGTGCCCCCGGCTATGTGTGGAGTGGATGGGGTTGCGCTTCTATTATAGAGGAATGAGGGAGGGAGCCTTAGGGTTCTGCCCCCTTTTACTTTCTTCTTCTTCTTTTTTAATCTTTTTATTTACTATAATAATAATAATAATAATAATAACAATAATAATAATAATAATAATAATAATAATAATAATAATAAATGAAGATAATATTAATAACAATAATAATGATGATGATAATAATAATAGTAATAGTAATGGTAATAATAGTAAAATAATAATAATAATAATGAAATATTTAGAAATAATAATAATAATAATAATAATAATAATAATGAAAATAATAATAACAATAATAATAATAATAATAATAATAATAATAATAATAATAACAATAAATAAAAATAAGAATAATAATAATACCCTAATAGTAAAATAGTATTTAAAATAGTGATGATAATAATAATAGAATTAATAACTTTGTTGTATTTGACTTGAGCAAAAATAGGGTGTCTACATGTGGCATGAGAAATGACTAAACGATTACAAATAGAATATTTTATGATGTTATACAGCAAGGTATGGTTTTATACCGATTTCAAAAAATGCTATGAATATGATGAAAACATGATATGACAGTTTTATACAGAAATATGACATGATGAATTTATGCAAAGTTATGAAATGACGGCTTTAAGCCGAGTTATGATATGTTATGACGGTTTTATACCGAAACAGTTATGATATGCTGGTTTTATACCGATTATGATATAACAGATATGATGTGACAGTAGAAACATGATTTACACAGATTTATGAAATAATGAGTATGAAATGAGATCACGTTAATAGTTATATTATATCAATTGTACTATATGATATCAATACCCTGATGGACTAATTATGTTTAGAGCACGGTACCGTAGCTAGCTAGCAAGATTCGACAATGTAACCCCCCTATGTCCGGTCCAAGAAATGTTGCGGAGAGCAGGATACCCCCTGAGTCCGACCTGAAAAGTGTTGTGGAGAGCAGGATGGGTTTGGACCAGGCTGGGTGGGCAATCATACAACAGGCATGACACGTTTGACTTAGCCTGATAGGCCAACCATGGTTAAGTCCAACTTTCGGGTCGCACAACTCGATCATGCGGGATTAATTCATGATGTTACAGTATTATCCATTTAGGGAAAAAAAATTTTATGTATATATATAACAGATGATTTATGTACACAGAGCAGTCTCTTACGATAAAGTGTGTTTATATTGAAAAGTATGTACTTTTCAGATCTATAGGTGTGAGTACAGATTTACATGATTTATCAACTAAAGTTAATTATTTATAGGATATGTTTATGCTACACTAAAAACTCATGTTGTCACACACTAATAATAATATATTTCTTCTTATTGAGAGGTGTCTCACTCCATGATGATCCAATATTTTTTCAAATGTCATATGAAGTATAACAGTGATCAGAGTAGCGCAGTAAAGCATGAGTTAGATAGAAGGTTCTATTTAGAATAGATATTAAATAAATTTTGTTTTGATGAGTCCAGAATTTTAGGGATATGAATTGTGCCATTGAAAATGATATTGTTATATTGGGTTAATTAGTACTCCGGTAATTTGCATTTAAGGTCTTCCACTGTCTGTTTCAGTGATTATTATAATATAAAATGTTCAGGTTACTACAAGTGGCATTAAGGAAATTAGAACAAAATTTTTCGGGTCGCCACAATTTGATTTTTCGCATATGCTATTAACTATTCACTTTTATAAGAAATAATTATATTTGACCCAATATATATAGTTAATTAGGAGTATATTCGAGTCGAGTCAAGTCAAGCAAAGTTGATACAGTAAAATTTTTGAACTCAACTCAACTCAAAAATAATAAACTCGAAACTCTACTCAAACTCGATTAATTTCATAATTATTAAATTCGAACTTGACTTACCTACAAGTTCATAAAACTCGAGATCGACTCAATTATAAACTAATATTAAATAATATATAAATATATAATATATAGAATATTAAATATTTTTCAAAAATATATATTATATCATATATAATATAAAAATAATAAAATTAAAAATTTTGGTTAGGCTCAAATTTGATTAGGTAAAATACTCAAGTAGCTCGAATTCGGGTAGAATCGAACCAAGTTGAGTTAGGGGATGAGTTGGGTCTGATTAGTTCACGAGTAAGTTTGACTCACTTATACCCCCTATTCTTAACAATATTTCATATAAAAATAAAATAAAAATTGAGAATAATTTTCTTTTTTCCCCAAATTGCGAAATAACACTTCGGGTTTCAAATTAAATAATACCTTTCATTCTTTTTTATCGGTAAGGTTTGCATCTTGATTATTTTCTCCTACCTCATACCGCACACCTTTACATCTCTCTTGCCATATATAATGCTTTAGATAATTATATAAATATTTGGAGAAGAAAATAATAATTAGCTACAAGGATCGAGAAAAATTAAAAGCACATCTATAAATAGGTAAAATAAGGTGAGGCTAACATACGAAAGAATCATTTGGTACCATTGTCAAAATTTATTAAAAAAAAAATGAAAAACACAAACAACAGCCCCATAAATTATTAAAAAAGAAAAAAATCAGCAGGGGTATTAATGTGATGAAGAAAAAAATGGCGGGGGATAACGAAAATAACAAAGAGAGAGGGGCAATTTTAGAATTTAGCGAAGATAACAGCCAACAGGTATTGTCGGCGAATGAGATTGGGGTGGCGCCCACCACAATTGTTAGGTAGTGGTGCTAGACCTGTCGCCCACTTGGCCCATTGACACGTGGCGCAAGCCCATAGGATGATGGTCCCTTCAGACGGCTACGTTGCTTTCTCTCCATGCACGTGCTGACGCCAGCCCCTATTGGCAGATGCCACGTGTGTGGTGTCGTGTCTGATAGATGGTATTCGACTTGCCCACGTCTCACGTGATAATTAGTGTTGACTATGTGGAAAGTTTTAAATAATTAAAAAAACATTTTTTAAATTGCCTAATTTTTAAAATAAAAAATAAAATTATCTTCACGAAATTAGAGCCACTCAAATAGGTTAGTCAACAAATGGAATTTAATCAAAATTTTAAATTTTACTATTTTTGCATTACATAAGTAAAATTACATATAATTTTAATTATAAATATATGCTACATATATTATTATCCTAAATTTAAATTAATTTTTACCGTCCAAATTTTAAGAATCCGACCTAAATTTTAATTTTAAAAATTTTTACAATTATGAAATTCATAAATTTATAAATTTTAAACTTAAAATTTTTAATTCGAATTGAGTTTTATATCGATTAGACTTGATTTTAGTAGAATTTGATGTAGGAAATTTTAAAAATAATTATATATATTTTTATTTTTTATACATTGAAAAATTAAAAAGAAAAGTGTTTCCCTTGTTCTTCAGTCATCCAATGATTGCTTAACACGTGGACAATTAGTGTTTGGAAACATACTAATTCTTATGTGGGTTTTATTAAAACTGAAGGTGGAAAACGACAAGTGTCCACTGTTTGGTTACAGGGAAATATATAGACCCAGCTTTTTGCAAATTGGCTGGCAATGGCCAATGGGGTCTCAGCTTTTAATGCTTTTAAGGTCGGCAATAGATATAATCATTATTATTTCTTCTTTTCTAATCTTATGTTTGTTTTGGTTTAAACATGATTTGGAGATAACATCAAGTTTCTTTTTTAATTAATATTTATTTAAGTGATGCCCGTTTCATAAATGCAACTTTGATGGCAATGTTTTGTTTGGATGTGGTACACTTGCTAGAGAAATATGAAAAAAACAATTAGGGTGCCCAACTCTAATCCAAACAAGTCATTATCAAGATGTCCGTCTTTTTTTGTTTTTGTATTTTGATTTATTGAAAGTTTATTGAATATAAAAAAAAGAATGAGAAAGAACTTATCTTTCATCCGACACCTATTTAAGATTATTGTGAAAATCTCAAAGATCGTTCTGTTAATCTCATTAATGTATTAAAACGTTTGAATAGAAATATATCTAATAGGTTTTTCTTTTTTCTTTTAATAAAATAAATAAATTTATGAGTTGATTATATCTAGAAATGGTGTTAGGCGACTTTGCAACATTCATAAAAAAAAGTGGTACTATAATTAATTAATTATGTGTTTGTGCAAAATATTAATTTTTTAAAATAATTTAAGGAACATGTTCTACATGCTCCAATCAAAACATTAAAAACAATGGAGTTTTTTCCCATATTGACTTTTCAAAAAATATATATATTAAATAATACCCCCTTCTGGGAAATATTTCTTAGAATAACTCTGACGTAATCTCGCTACTTGAAGTAGCGAGATTTAAACAAATCTCGCTCCTCCAAGTAACGAGATTTGCCACGTGTTGATATTAAACAAATCTCGCTACTTGGAGTAGTGATATTTGGTTGTTACACGTCTTTGCGAGAATGAGCCTGACATTTAAATCTCGCTACTCGGAGTAGCGAGATTTTTTGTGCACCTTAATTAAATTGACTTCTGAATTATTTGAGTGAAGAATCAATTATTAATTTAAATTTTCACTTATATTTATAGTTTGTAATTTAGTTAAATCTCGCTACTTGGAGTAGTGAGATTTTCTGTGCACCAGGTTTTCATTATTAATTAAATTGTTTTCTGAATTATTTGAGTGAAGAGTCAATTATTAATTAAAATTTTCACTTATAATTTACAGTTTGTAATTTAGTTAAAAATGTTTTTTTATAAAAAAAAATTAATATAACAGTCATACACTATAAATATACACTAATTATATTTAATTAAATAGGGAAATCTTTATATAGTTTATTGAGTAGGAAATATTTAAATATTAACATGTTCCATTTGTTGCCGCTATCTCTAGCACAAAGAGAGCCGATGATCCATCAATTTATCATACTGTTCCTTTTGATGGAGTTAAGATTTTAATTTCTGCATTTCTAGCATTTCATATTTTGTGTTTGTTCCTTTATTATCCTCTCTCTCTGTCTCTCTCTCTGTTTCTGTTCCACCATTTTTTCCCTATAAATTCTAACGTCATTTTATTTTGTTGATATGGGTGTTTTGATTTTCTTCTATTAAGGGTTAATCATTTTTTTAAAAAAAATTACTGAGAAAATTGGAATGATGAAGAGTAGAGAATAAAATGTTGATCATGAGGATAACTAAAAGATTGGGATATGCCATCATGGCTGCCTCCATTATTTTGTCTCTCTATGTGTCAACTAATATATTACTCATTAGTCATTACTATAGTTAATTTTGTTCCTTGGGAGCAATCAGGTTGTGGGATGACTGTTTATATGGCTTATAGGATGAACGACTTGCTTGGCCAACTAGGTAAGGAAACCGCCTATATGGCTTATAGGATGAACAACTTGGCCAACCAGGTAAAGACTCTAACCTCTAAAGAAGATGAGACATGCGAGGATGATAAATTGAAGCAAACTTCAAAGAAAAAAGTGTACAATGGTAGCAATAAGAACAATATTATTGCTATGGAAAAATGACATCTTGAGTTTGTTAAGGTTAACATGGATGGATTGTCAATACGGAGGAAAGTGGATCTAAATGCTTCTTCTATATATGCTACTTTAGCCCAAGCATGGGAGGAAATGTTCGATAATCCAACCACAGACATCACTTCCATTCGTGAGTGTAATCTTTCTTTTTTATATTTTTTTTATTATTAATGTATAATTTACTTATTTTCTATAAATTCGATCTTCAATGTTTTGATGTGAAACTATTGTTAAATCATTGTTGCACCTCAATCTAACGACTAACTTTTAGAACCAAGTGATTTAAGATGACATAAACATTTTGATAATCAAGGTCAAATTAGTAGGATTAGGACAGTAATGAGTTGCATAGATAATTTCTTTCTTGCTTTAAAATGTAATTATGATTGTATAACTAGGTTCGAGTGGAGAGAGTGAGCAATCAAGAAAGGCCACCAAGCTTTTAAATGGATCATTCGAATTTGTGCTCACTTATGAAGATAAGGAGGGGGACTTGATGCCCGTACGACATGTTCCTTGGGAGTATGCACCTTTCATTTCGTTTTAAATGATTAAACTAGTGCAATATATTTATACTTATGTATATATGTTTTTGTGAATGAGTCTTTGTGTGTATATATGCACATATTTATGAATGATGTTTGTATATGCATTACTAAACCCTAAATGACATCCCATCAAATGACAAGACTAGCCTCATGGAAAAGTAGTTGGTCTATTTCAAGCAACATTTTAAGGTGTAGGAGCAGTAGCTCCACTATTATTAACGTAATATTAAACATTTTGGACCATGCTTTTAAGGTCTGTTTCATTCAAGTTCCTAGGTACTTTGGACAGACAGAGACCTATGTCGTTGGAAAAGACAATATTGTCTTTGGAAATTTAGATGGTAAACATATATTTGTTAGTTTGTGTATAGGATGTTTCTCAATACAATGAAGAGGATTAGCATCATGAAGACATTGGAAGCTAATGGACTTGGTACCTAAGATTATTAATTATGAAGACATCGAAGTTTGGAAACGCCTAGATGATACGAAATTATATGTTAACTAATTTACTTAATACAATTATAAAAATCAAGAAAATGTCAAACTAATAGAGGAAAACACTTTAATACCTATAAACAAAAATAAAGAATATATTTACAATTGTACTAATTACTCTGCAATTATGTTTATGACTCATGGAATGGAACTGCGGTAAAAGTTAATGGAACCAGTATGTTCACAACGTTACATTCACAAGTTTCGTATATATTCAACCTATTAGAATACTATAATAATTTCAGGTAGAATCCTGTTTACAAATTGAGCATATCCATCCACGCACCTGTGCATATAGGTACGCATATTAGCATATATATATATATATATATATATATATATATCTATTATTATTATTATTATTATTATTATATGTATGCATTTATATGTATTTATGTAAATGTTTATATATATACATGTGATGACCCAAAAAAAAAATATATATATATATATATATATAATTAAAGTACAATAATAATAAAATAATAAAAATGGTCATTAAGTAATATCAATACAGAAGTGTTTTTCTGTAGGATCTTTGATTCTATGTTTGATGCCTAAGAAACAACTTGTCTTAGCGAGTGCTCAAAGACCATTGCGGCTCAGTCGCTCCCTGGAGATCGGCTTGGTCAAAATGGAATTTTATAGGATAAATAGGATAGACACTGTTTGTACACGTAAATAAGTATATATACATAAAATAGTGTTTTGACAGACATAATTTGTAAAAATACATAATAAGATGATAATAATATAGGTATCATATTTGGGGCCCACAAGACTATGTGGAGTCCCGGAACCACAAGACACTGTTTATATACGTAAATAAGTACATAAAATAATGTTTTGACTGATATAATTTGTAGAAATATATGATAAAATAATAATAATATAGGTATCATATGCAGGGCCCACAAGACTGTGTGGAGCCCACATGAGTCCCGAAACCGTATGGAGGTTTACACAAGTCTCAAAGTTATGTAGGATGCATAAAATCGTATAGGAGTTATTCGAGTTACGTAGGATCCATTCGGGTCTTGAAGTTGTGTGGGGCCCACAAGACCATGTGGGGCCCACATGAGTTTTCAAAATTTAAATTTAATTCTTGTTCAAAAATAAATAATAAAATAAATAAATACTAAAAATAGTTTAAAAGTAATAACAATGATAATAATAATGATAAATAATGATTAAGAAAAATAATAAAATAATAAAATAATTAATTAACTAATTGATTAATTAATTAGGTAAGTAGTTAATTAAAAATTTGTTTAATGGGAATGGTGGCAAGCACTCCCACATGGCCTCCATCCCCATCCTATACTCAACCCATACCTTGCACATTCTTTAATTTTAAAAAAATTATAATTTCACCCATCTCCCCACACTTTTATAAATTCTATTTCTTTTCTAAAAATTTCCTATAAATAGGGAGCTCTCAACCTTCAGTTTTCACAACAATTTTCCAAGAAAGAGAAGAGTTAGTGAGTGAAAGAAATTGTGGTGGAAAGAGAATTTTTGAGTAAGTTCTCAATTACCCACTCTTTCCGATCTCATTTATTAGAGATAGTTACAATGTTCGTATGGAAGAAGGTAAGTAAATTTTGATTATGTTAGTTTTTTTTTATTTAAAATTCATACCCGAGTTTATTTTATAAGTAAATTTCAATTATGTTAATTAGTTCCACAAAATTTTCATGAGTTTATTTTTACACATATTTAATTATACCAACTATATCTTTAATATACTTGCATCTATTTTTGAGTTAAGAAATGTTCTAATCCCCTCGGGTAAATTTTCAGCATTCATTTCTATTCAAAAATAAAATTATATATATTTTTAACACAAAAATTGTGTGGCATGAGTTTATTTCTACGTTATATTTTTATAAAAATATGAGTAAAGATGAGATTTTCACGATGTTATTTTAAATTGCATAAATTATAATAAGATGATTTTAAAACCCCTTATGGCAACGAAAGTTCAAAGTTACAGAAACTCGGTACCGCAACTTAAAGTTTATACGGATCAAAGTGCACCCACACTGTTTACAGAGTGGTTATTTATGTTAGTGGATTTCTCCTGAGTGCACACCTGGTTCCGGACCAGGACTTAATAAGGAAAATCTCACTTAAAGTTTACGTACGTTGATTTAGTTTGGTTGGCCAGCCAGCTAAGTCCAGTCTTCGGACCGCACAACCCAGTCATGGGGGTAAACATGACTTACGGCAAACAGGCCTAAGGGTGGTTTTTACAATATATGTTTATACATATTTAATTACGTGTACAAAGTTACTGATGATTTGAAGGAAAAGTATAAGTTTACATGAAAATGATCATTTTAGTACTTAAATGACGATCTAAAGAAAATGTATAAGGAAAAGTATATGTATATTTATCATTAAATATTTATACAGTTTTAAAGTTAAAAGTTTAATTTAACAGTTATAGCATATGATTATAAAATTTTACTGTTATAATTGATGACAAAAGTTTTATGCAGAAATTTTTAAATTTATATTTATTCTAAAAGAAATTTTGAAGTTATAGTATTAAATATTATTTTACGAAATTTTTTAAAAACTCATTTTGGCCACATACTAATAATAATCTTATTCACTTACTGAGCGTCGTCTCACTCCAATCATATTTTTATTTCAGATAACTCTGAAGAGCATGTTGGAAATCAGGCTTAGCGAACATGCGGGTGGGGATTAGAAAAATAAAGATTTATTAGAAATATTAGTATGATGTCAGATATTTATGCTTATGTAATTTTCTTCTTTTAAAATAAGTGATTGTAATATGGATAATTAGTGTTCTGGTTTAATAAAAATTGAGTTTATTTTACTTCCGCTGTAAATTAGTAGTAAAAAGTTAATATCCCAGGCCCTCGGGGTCAGGGTGTTACAATGCATATATAGTATATGTAAACAGTAATATGTATAAGTGTCTGTTATATATATATACATTATCATCCTACATTTTCATAATATAAATATATATATATGCAATATATATGATAATATTATTATTTTTATTTTTCTTAATTGTTATAAGAGAGCATCAAAATCCAATGATTAATGAAAACATGCATTCAAAAACAATTGTTACTATATCAATATAAATACATACAAAAAAATTTCAGCACTCTAAACAAAAAAAATTTCATGTAATGGGCAGTATCATAAAAAAGAAAATTCAAATACAAAAATACAAATACTAAGCTTAAAGAAAAGCGCTTCCGAACGAAACTTTCAACACTCTAAACTCAATCAACCCCGATTATCAAACAAGTTTTCGATCAAACAAAATTAATTTCAAAATTTATAAACAATGAAACATTGAGAATGTGTCTTACCCCATCTCGAGTTTATATACGCACGCCTGAACCCTACTCGTCACAACGGTCACCTGTGCAAATGTCCGGCCTGTCCTTCAATGGTAACCTGCAGCTAATGTCCGGCCTGTCCTTCAATAGTAACCTATAGCTCTGCTCCTCCCCGTCTTTCTGCAAACAGGTACCACTCTCTGTTCGCGCATGGAAGGAGGAAGAATGACTGAGTTTAGGTTGAAGCAAATCTCGCTGGTTCATCCAGCGAGATTTGCCATGCGTCGATAGTTGGGTGGATGAGCATTTCAAATCCAAAGCAAATCTCGCTGGACAAACCAACGATATTTGCCACGCGTCAACACGAGCTCCTTCTCGAAGTAGAGAGATTTGTTTAAATCTCGCTACTCCAAGTAGCGAGATTACGTCATAGTCATTTTGGGAAATATTTCCCAGAAAGGGGTATTATTTAATATATATATATATATTAAAAAAAGTCAATCTGGGAAAAAACTTCCTATAGTCAGTGTATTATGAGTGACTTGGGAACCGGGAACCATTATTGTTGGTTATGATAAAACCCCTATAAATTAAATTAAGAAAAATTCTTTGTTGGTGATTGTTCAATATAACTTTTATTTTTAAATAATCTATTGTAAAATTAAGTGGATTAATCTCTGCCATTAAAGACAACTTGAACAAGATTTATAATTATTGTAGATCGTTTTTTTCCCTACCATGAGACTCGAGGTCGGCTCTTCATAATATGGGGCCATAGGTAAATAATTTAATTAGGGGCCCTTAATATTTTGTTTAATTTTTTTTATTTAAAATTAATTTTTCTAACTTTTTGAGATACAAAATCACTAGTTAAAGTTTTATATTCAAGATTTTCAAGTATTTTTTTTTTCTATTGATAACATAACTAATCTATTTAATCTTTCTAGTGACATAGTTGATCGCAAATAATTTTTTATAAGTTTAAGTTTTGAAAAACTTCTTTCTACAGAAGCTACTATTACAGGTATCGTTAATAAAATTATATAAGTAATAAATGCATTTGAAAAACAATCTATTTTTTTTATAAATACATTGAAACTTGAAAAAGAAAGACTTAAATTGCATTAATTTTACATTTTAAAATACATTTTCATTTACTTTATAGTGGAAAAGTCAATGTATAAGAAGATAGCATCATAAATAATGTTAACCCAAAACTTTTGGGGGCCTAGGCAAACACTTCAACTGTCTTAAGGTCACGCCGGCACTGACGAGACTTAAAGTAGAGATAGTTTTAAAATTTAAAATTGTCAGACAACAACGGGTACAATACAATATATGGTCGAAAAGTTAACTTAAAAGGTACAAATTTAATATTGAAATATATTTTATTTGTAAGTGAACCCTATGTTTTCATTATCAAAAATAAATAAATAACCATTATTAGATTATTTGCAATTTGGCTTGTATAGGGATTTAGCACTCGCACATATTTTTATATAAATATGAGGGACGGCCATTGATAATAATGATAAAATTATCAATATTTCTTGTCCATTATTATTATTATTATTATTATTATTATTATTTGATGATGGCTCTTTAACATAGTTTGATGCTAACATCTTATTTCTTTACAGTTTATAATTACTTTAGGCAATACTTATTTAATGAAACTTTGATAGTAATGTTTTGTTTGGATTTGGCAACTAGGCATATGTTTATATGTCAGTACAAAGGAATACTAGCAGTTAATAGTTTAAAATTAAAAGGCCAAACAACAGATGTGATTAGAAGCCACAATCAAAGACTTAATTGGTTTAGTGCTATATAATAAAGTGCATCATGATACATGCACACACATGCATGTATGTATGTAAATAAGTATGTATGTATTGTTTGTATATGCATGTATATATGTATATATGTATAATTTGAAGCGGCCACCAAAGACTTAATTGGTTTAGTGATACAATATAATATAGTGCATCCACCACGTACACACAGGTACACATGCATGTATGTGTGCATGCAAGCATATATGTTTGTGTATGCATATATATATATATATGCATGTATAATTCGAAGTTGCCACCAAAGACTTAATTGGTTTAGTGGTGCAATACAATATAGTGCATGCACCATGCATGGTACACATGCACAATATATGTATACAAGTTATGTATGTATATATTTATATGTATATATGTATATATGTGAGAGAATAATGAAAGGGGTGTTAATCTTGATATTGAATATTATATGTGACTTAAGTCCAAATGGGTTTGGTCAAACGGTAAGGATAAAGTTGGACTTTGGTACTATGAGGTTTTAGGTTTGATTTTTCACTTATGATTTGCCGAGTGAATTATTAGAAATGCGTCAATGAATAGACGAAAATATTTTCTTCTCCCAATTTGGTGTTGTTTAAGTGGATGTCTAGAAGTATATGTATATATATTATGTGATTAGAAGTTGCCCCATGTCTAGTGATCTAATGCCACAATAGGATATGTGATTTTGGATTGAAACTTGAGTCTAAAACTTTCAATGCAGAAAAAATATGATCAAAATTGGATAAAGGCAAATGAAAGTTATTTGTCTTTATTATTGATTATTCTATGGAAACTTTGTATTTTAAATAATTCAGCCTACAAATGGATTATTTTCTACTTTCAAATAAAATTTAAAAGAGATTCAAAACTCTTAAAACCCCTTTTTCTGCATCAAAGTAGCATCGAGTATTCTAATTTTGAAGTTGGAAAGAATTAAAAGGAGTGATGGTTTTGAAAGTTGAAATTAAATATTGGACATTATATAGGAGAAAAGTTAATTTGAAAAGTATTCTAATACTAAAATTGAATATATAAATAAATAAAGAAACCAACCACTCTTGGCTATTTATTCCAATAATTTGCAAGGGTTACTAAATGTATACTTTTTTTAAGGCTGGCCAAAGATAAAATTATCATATTTCTTCTTTGATATTCTTATTGAATGATGGTTCTTTGACATTTGATGGCAACATCTTTCTTTTTCAATAATTTATAATTATTTTAAGCAATGCTTATTTTTATTGACTTTTGTGATAATGTTTTATTTGGATTTGGCTGACTAGGTACATCTATATATGTTATGGTACAAAGTAAAAAAGGAAGCACTAAATGTATCCTAATCTTGACGAGGTATATAATTAAAACAATATACAACTAGAGACGGTGGGACGGTCTATATGTGTTGTTCAATGTGCTCTATACCTCCAGTCCTCCACTCAAATGACCAAAAAACCCTTACAGGTATATGTAAGTGGCAAGGTCTTTTGGGTATTGAACCTATTATAACTTTAGTAGCATGAAATCTAACTTTAAATAAACAACCTACATTAGCACAATCCAATAGTGCTACATGCCAGCATGAAGTCATGACTGACGTTCTCTTCGTCTTTGAGACAACGACAATCCATTTGCATTTTGTACCATCTTAGATTCTCAAATTTAATTTTAATCTCTCAACAATCAATTATTGGGGTTCTATTTTCATAATTTTGTCACGTTAATTTGGTAGTTTCATGGATAAAGTGTTAGAGATCGTTTGGATTTACTTGTGAAAATATTTTCTAAAAAAATATGAATTGAAAAAGTGTTAAAAGTCTTAAGCATTGTTTGGGTGTATCAGAAAATAAGCAATGACTATAAGTACTTATAAAATAAGTGGATTTGAATACTCATTGTTAGTAAGTTGAGATCAAGATACAAAAATCTTGAGTGTTATCGTTGTGGCAAAATGGGTCATATCAAGAAATACTGTTACAAATGAAGGAGAAAGAACAAGGGTGGTAGTGTTAAATAAGAGAAGAAAGATCTCGAAAGTACTGATCATGTTACTAATATACCTGATGATATGGTGGTTTTATATGATGAGAATATGATCAACCTAGCATGCGATGAGACAAGTTAGGTGATAGATACTAGTGCTTCACTTCATGTCACTTCATGAAAGGAATTCTTCATATCTTATATGCCTAGTAATTTCGGGGTACTGAAGATGGGTAATGATAACTTGTCACAAGTTGTTGGCATGGGAGGACTAACAATGGAACAAATCTGAAGCTCGTAAATGTTAGGCATGCACCAGATATCCGTTTGAATTGATTTTAGTAGGAAAGCTCAAGGATGAGGGATTTTGTAACACCTTCAGTGAGAGTCAATGGAAGTCGACTAAAGGCTCCTTAGTTATAGCTTGAGGAAATAAGTGCTCAAATCTATATTTAATGCAATATTCAATTTCTAGAGACATTATTAATGTGACAGAAAATGAAAAATCAACTGAATTATTGCATAAACGACTTAGTCACATGAGTAAAAAGGGGCTTAACTGTTTAGTGAGGAAGAATCAACTTTTGGGTTTGAAGAGTGCTACACTCAAGAAGTGTGCTTATTTCTTGGCTGGAAAACAGAAAAGAGTCTCATTCAAGAGTCATCCTCCTTCAAGAAAATCAGATTTGCTAGAGTTGGTACATTCCGATGTTTGTGGTCCTTTTAAGGTAAAGTCGCATAGTGGTGCACAACCATTTCGTGACTTTTATTGATGACCCTTTAAGAAAACTTTGGGCCGACGCCTTGAAAACAAAAGACCAAGTACTTAATGCGTTTAAACGGTTTCAAGCCTCAGTTGAGAGGTAAAGAGGGAAGAATTGAGGTGCATTCATTCTGACAATGGCAGTGAATATAGTAGACCATTTGATGAGTACTGTCGATTTCTGGGAATCAAACATCATAAAACACCTCCTAAGACACCACAATTGAATGGTTTGACTAAAAAAAATAATAGGACATTGATTTAGAGAGTTAGATGTTTGCTTTTAGATGCAAAATTGCCTAGATCATTTTGAGCTAAAGCCTTATATATAGTGGCACATGTGATTAATATGTCTTCTAGTGTTCCTTTGCAGAGTGATGTTCCAGATAAAGTTTGTTCTGATAAGGACATCTTTTATGATCACCTGCATGTGTTCGGTTGCAAGGCATTTGTACATGTTTCGAAGGATGATAGGTCAAAGCGTGCCAATACTCGTCAGTGTGTCTTTCTTGGTTATGGTCAAGATGAATTTAGGTACAAATTATATGATCTAGTTGAACAGAAGCTTGTCAAGAGCAAATGTGACGACCTGCTTATTTTTCACATTTTTTTTATATATATACATTCAATATCACAAATCCCAACTCAGCAGATCATAATACACCTGGACCCATGGGTACCAGGGATAAATCAGAACACAACACCGAAACCTAAGCAGCAAGAAACATATAATCACAATATTGTAAATACAAAACATTCATCACATTACTACAAATACCAGAGTCACTATACCACTGTATTTCAGTATATACACATCTCAAACAAAATCTAGGGACATTTCCCCCAAAAATCCAACTGTCCCTACCAAAGCTTACCCTTCAAAAGGGCAGACAACAGCTCTAATTCAGCGGGATTTTTCCCGCTCTCCTATCTGGGGCTCCTGAAAAATTTATAAAATTTAGGGGTGAGATACTTCTCAGTAAGGGAAATAAACTAACACCAGTGTGTGGCAACATGAGCATTCTATGTTCTACATATACCATACATAACATATTTCGTAACTATTTTGTCAAATCTGGGAAAACATATATATATATATATATATATATATATATAATCATGGCAAAACATACTGCATTTTCATAACATATCTCATCTCATAAAGTATAATACAAAAACATTCCTGGTAGGTTAGCTGGTTGTTGTCACGTATTATCCCCACATGACTGGGTTGTGTGGCCCGAAGGCGGGACCTGACAATGGTTAGCCGACCACTACCAAGTCAAAAGTATAGTCTGTAAGTCTGATGGGTCTGCTAGACCTGGTTCGTATACCAAGGGCGATCACACACTTCTTAAAAACCACATTGACCATCCAATCCCACTCCACTTCGTACAGCAACGTTAACACAAATATCATGATCACGAAGACCATGGACACATAGCAACGGTACCGTGTAAGTACTAGCCTAGACCAAGCCAACCAGGTTCTGATATCATATAACATATATTAAAATTGTGATACATGGATATCTCATATCATTAATTATCAGATCAATCATATCATTTTGCATATATACGAGTATCATAAAAATAATCGACCTGTACGCCGGTACTACACATTTTATCATAGTTCGGCCCGTACGCCGGCAAATCATAGCACAACCCGTACGCTGGCAATCACATCCATAGCTCAGCCCATACGCCGAAAAATCATATCATAGCATAGCCTGTACGCTGGCAAATCACATCATGGCACAGCACGTACGCTGGCAAATCACATCATAGCATGGCCCGTATGCCGGCAAACATATATAAAATCTCGGCCTGTACACCGGTTTTCTCATTATAAAAATCCGTATCATAATCTCATTCCAAAAAATAGTATTTCATAACATTTTATACTCATGCCACACTAACAGATTTTCCGCATATTTAACATATCATCATTTTAACTGTATTTTCCCAAATATAAAAAATATCTAAATATATTCATTTCCCTGAAATCAAATTCTATAATAATATATATACATTTTTCATAAAGTACTAGTTTAGTTTATCCCCTTACCTGGCTACTGAGAAAGCCCCCAAAATAATCTAGTCTAACACCCGTAGGATTTCCTGACCAATATCCTGAAAATGAAAACTTCCAGTATTAAACTTCAGTATTTTCATATGTACATCATTTCCTATAACTATCGCAAGACTAAATTTGGCTTAAAAAGCCTTACCTCAACTCAGGGATGATTTCCAACTTACTTTCACCAACGATCTACTCTAGCAAATTTCGAGAGAACTTCCCCAAGAGCGTTGTGGTGACTTCGGATTGTCGATCCGGCATAAATTTAGCCCGAAATCGATGAAAGAGAGAGAGAGAACTGGATGGGAGAGAAATAGGAGAGAGATTTCTTAATTTGAAAGTAAAAAATCCAGATTTTGATATTTATAGAGCAGGGGATTCGTTGACGAAATTCAGTCGGCTCAAACCTCTATCGGTATTTCTTCATCGACAAATTCTCTTATACCCTCGTCGACGAGTCCCCTGTATTCATCGACGAATTTTCTTATACCTTCATCGACGAATCCCTTGTATTCGTCGACGAAGCCCTGATGATTCCCCTTGGTTATTCCTTCCAAAGTGCAAGTCATTCGTCTTCCGAAGTCGACTTCCTCCTTCTATTACGGTCTCCATTTCCCTTCCTCTTTATTATTTAAATTCCATTATTATTCAGGTCGTTACATTCTCCTCTCCTTATAAAATTTCGTCCTCGAAATTTCCTATTCGTATAATTCATCATCCCTTATTAGGAAAAATGGTCTACTTATTTTATTACTTACCCTCACTTACGGTGGAAGAATATCGTGGTTACTTTCCAAGTCTTGGGAGATTACATATACAAAAGAAAACTTCTCCCAAAACTAAAATGCTACATTAATTAAACCATTATATGTACCTGTAAAAGAAAATACTACCAACTACTTACATTTTATCTATTTAGACCCCTTGGAATAGATTCAGATACTTCTGTTTCAGCTATTCCTCAGATTCCCAAGAAGCCTCTTCAATTGAATGATTCCTCCACAAAACTTTTACCTTAGGAATCTTCTTGTTACGTAACTCCTGTACTTTCCTATCCAGAATCTGTATGGGTACCTCCTCATACACCAGTGAATCACTAAGTTCTAATTCATCATAAATGATGATATGAGAAGGATTTAGGATGTATTTCCTCAACATCGCAACATGGAATACGTCGTGGATCCAGGATAACACAGGTGGTAAAGCTAGCCTGTAGGCTACCGGCCCCACTTTATCTAGAATCTCAAATGGACCGATAAACCTAGGACTAAGTTTACCCTTCATCCCAAATCGCATAACCCCTTTCAACAGAGTTATCTTCAAAAACACATGATTTCCCACAACAAATTCCATATTTCTGCGACGATTATCAGCATAACTTTTATATCGGCTCTGAGCTGTACTGATCCTGTCTCTGATAAGCCGAACCTTATCATGCGCTTGCTGTACAAGCTCTGACCCCACTACTCGTCGCTCACCCACTTCATCCCAAAATAAAGGAGAACGGCATCTCCTACTATATAAAGCCTCAAATGGTGCCACGCCAATACTGGACTGGTAACTGTTATTATACGCGACCTCTACCAGTGGCATGAACTGAGTCCAACTACCCCTAAAGTCTAATATGCACGCACGGAGCATATCCTTTAATGTTTGTATCATCCTCTCAGTCTGCCCATCTGACTGTGGATGGAATGTCGTGCTGAATGATAGTTGAGACCCTAGTGCCTCCTACAGACTCTTCCAAAAACGTGACGTAAAATGCGGGTCTCGATCTCACACAATCGATACAGGCACCCCATGAGAACGAACTATCTCCTAAATGTAGATCTTCGCTAAATGGTTGAGGGAGTAGTATCTTGATAGGTATAAAGTGGGCGGTCTTAGTCAAACGGTCAACAATCACCCAGATGGTATTCTGGCCATGTAATGTCGTCGGCAGTCTCGACACGAAGTCCATAAATATATGGTCCCACTTCCACTATGAGATAAATAATGGCTGCAACTGCCCTGCCAGCCTCTGGTGCTCAGCCTTTACCTGCTGGCACGTCAAACACTAGGCTACATACTCGGCGATCTCTCTCTTCATTCCACTCCACCAGTACGACTCTCGCAGATCTTTGTACATCTTCGTACTACCGGGATAAACTGTATACAAAGATCTGTGAGCTTCCTCTAAAATAGTCTTCCTGGTCTTTGTATAGGCAGGAACGCGTAATCTGGAATGGAACCGCAAAACTCCGTCATCTGCAATACTGAATTCCTCCCTCTGACCATTCTTCACTTTATCCATCACCTCTGCTAATTCTAGGTCTTCCTTTTGAGCGATTTTAATTCTTTTTTGCAAAGTAGGCTGTACTACTAGGCTGGAATTACACACTAGGAGATTACTCTCTACCAACTCTATGTCGAGTCTCTCCAGATCCATCATGATCGAATGCTAGATCTCCATAGCTGCCAACACTGCTCAACACATCAGCTACCACGTTTGCTTTCCTCGGGTGATAATTGATGGTACAATCAAAATCCTTAATCAGCTCCAACCACCTTCTCTGCCTCATATTCAGTTCCTTCTATGTGAAAAAATACTTTAAGCTCTTGTGGTCGGAGAAAATCTCACACTGCTCGCCGAACAGGTAATGCCTCCAAATTTTCAATGCGTGTACCACTGCAGTCAATTCAAGATCATGTGTAAGGTAGTTCTTTTCATATTCTTTCAGTTGTCCAAATGCATACGCCACTACCCTGCCATGCTGCATCAATACACAGTCAAGTCCCTTCAAAGACGCATCACTGTAAATAACATACCCCTCGTATCCTGATGGGATAACCAATACTGGTGCTGTGACTAATCTTTGCTTCAGTTCTTGAAAACTTTGCTCACAGCTGTCGTCCCACTCAAATCTGACATTCTTCCCCGTCAGTCGTGTCAAAGGTCCTGATAAGGCTGAGAATCCTTCAACGAAATGGTGATAATAGCTAGTTAGCCCCAAGAAACTCCTGATCTCCTGGGCATTTCTCGGTCTAGCCTAATTCACTATCGCCTCAATCTTGGTAGGATCCACAGAAATACCGTCTCCGGATACAACATGCCCCAAGAACACGACCTTCTCAAGCCAGAATTCACATTTACCGAACTTGATGTACAACTTCTTTTCTCGAAGTATCTGCAAAATTTACCTCAGGTACGTTTCATAGCTCCTCGAATAGACCAGTACATCATCAATAAAAACAACAACAAACTGGTCTAGGTATTGGTGGAAGACTCTGTTCATCAAGTCCATAAATACAGCAGGAGCATTGGTCAAACCAAACGACATAACAAGAAACTCATAACGCCCGTACCTGGTCCTGAAAGCCGTCTTCGAGACATCTTCTGCTTTCACTTTTACCTGATGATAGCCGGATCTGAGATCAATCTTTGAATACACCCGTGTACCCTAGAGCTGGTCAAACAAATCGTCGATCTTCATTTCCCTTCCTCTTTATTATTTAAATCCCATTATTATTCGGGTCGTGACAGCAAAGATGTTGTATTCATTGAGGATCAGATCATTAAAGACATTGATAAGGCAAAAAAAATAGTTCCACGAAGTAGTGATAACTTGACCGGTATGAATCCAATTCCTTTAATCCCTTTGCCAAATCCAATTGAGAATGCCATGCAAGAAGATGTTGATTCTGATCACAAACAGGGTATAGGTGAACTCAATTCTCCAATGGATGATGTTTTGGATGATCAACCCGAAGCACCTATGAATCCATTCGCAGCTCCACTTTGGAGGTCTACTAGAGACTGACAACCTTCTACTGGGTATGCTTTTGACTAGTATGTTATTTTAACTGATGAAGGAGAATCAGAGTGTAATGACGAGGTTATATAAGTGACTACAAAGATTAGTGGGTTGATGCTATGAAAGATGAACTTAAATCTTTGTATGATAACCATACATTTGAGCTGGTGAAAATGCCTAAAGGTAAGGGAGCTTTGAAAAATCGGTGGGTTTACAAGTTGAAGTAAGATGATAATTGTGACGCCTCGATTTTTATACCATTTTTAAAAAATAAAAAATAAAATCATCAATAATAATTAAATCATACACATCAAACATCACATCGGCCACATCAATAACTCTGATACCACTCACATGACTTGACCCGTGTTGGGTACTGGGTAAACAAACATTTTATTAACCTAACAACAGAAGACATAATATACATACCATCCAGAATACAATTACCTATAGTACTAAATCATTCATATCTACACATACGTTAAACACATTTTCCAAAAACAAAACATCCTAAGGAAACACACACATCCTTGGTTCAAAGCACTCACCCTGTATATCAGGATACCGGCTCCCCACTATCCCGGAGCTCTATCATCTGTTCTGTCACAACTTTCTGAAATATTTAGATATTTGGGTGAGACACATCTCAGTAAAAGAGAATAAATTATTTACAGTATGTGGCAATATGAGTTTCATCATATCATAATATACTTTTTTAAATTATCATATTATCTGAGAAAATAACTGATATACACTCATAATCATATAGATATAAAACACAAGCTTCCATAAGTTTTTAACTCCATTTTAAAAATCATTCACACGCAACCCAAGTTTACTAGCGAAATTCCCGAGAATAGGGAAGATTACCCGCCCATACAAGTAGCTTCCCTCTGCCCTAATATGTTATGCAGCCAGGTATGACTACATCTGATACCTATTAGGGCACTCAACTTACTCAGTATAGTAAGCTCTCAGGCAGAAAGTTTTACTTCACTTCAATTATTTATGTTATTAACTCACACATATCCATTTTTCAATTTCACTATCCAGCACACGAGTATCCTTAGTATTCAGTACCAAGATCGCGTCTGTAACTCATGGCTACCTTGAGGATCTCTTTCCATGTGACGACCTGCTTAATTTTCACTTTTAAAAAAAGAAAATCAATATCACAAATCCCAAATCAGCAAATCATAATCCACCTGGACTCGTGGGTACTAGGGATACATCAGAACACATAACGGAAGCCTAAGTAGCAGGAAACATATAATCACAATATTATAAATACAAAACATCCATCACATTACTATAAATACCAGAGTCACTATATTTACTATATTTCAGTATATACATTCCAAAAACAAAATCTAGGACATTTCCCACAAAATTCAACTGTCCCTACTAAAACTTACCCTTAAAAAAAGGCATATAACAACCCTAGATCAGCGGAGCTTTTCCCGCTCTCCTATCAGGGGCTCCTAAAAAGTTATAAAATTGTAAGACACCTCTCAGTAAGGAAAATAAACTAATACCAGTGTGTGGCAACATGAGTATTCCGTGTTATATATATACCATCTAGAACATGTTCAGTAACTATTTTGTCAAAGCTGGGAAAACATATATATCATCAAAACATGGCAAAACATACTACATTTTCATAACATATTTCATCTTATATAATAATAATACAAAAACATTTCTGATTGGTTAGTTGGCTGTTGTCATGTATTACGCCCACATGACTGGGTTGTGTGACCCGAAGGCGGGACCTGACAATGGTTGGCCGACCACTGCCAAGTCAAAAGTACAGTCTCTAAGTCTAATGGGTCTGCCAGACCTGGTCCGTACACCAAGGGCGCTCACACACTTCTTAAAAACCACATCGACCATCTAATCTCACACCACTTCGTACAGTGGCGTTAACACAAATATCATGATCACGAAGACCATGGACACATAGCAACAGTACCGTGCAAGTGCTAGCTTAAACCAAGCCAACCAGGTTCTGATATCATATAACATATACTGAAATTATTAGACATGGGTATTTCATATCATTAATTATCAAATCAATCATATCATTTTGCATATATACGTATATCACAAAAATCATCGGCCCGTATACCGGTATTACACATTTTATCATAGCTCGGCCCGTACGCCGACTAATCATAGCATAGCCCGTATGCTGGCAAATTATTTCCATAGTTAGGCTCGTACGCTGGAAAATCATACACATAGCACAACCCATATGTTGGAAAATCATATCCATGGCACAACCCATACGTTGGCAAATCATACACATAGCACAGCCCGTATGTTGGAAAATCATATCCATGGCACAACCCATACGCTGGCAAATCATGCACATAGCTCGGCCCGTACGCCAACAAATATTTATAAAAATCTCAGCCCGTACGCCGGTTTTCCATTATAAAAATTCGTGTCATTAACACATTCTCAGAAAACAATATTTCATAACAATTCCTACTTATGCCACACTGAACAGGTTTTTCATATATTTAACATATCATCACTTTCAACAGCATTTTCCCAAATATAAATCATATATAAATATATTTATTTTCCTGAAATCAAATGCTATAACAATATACATATTTTTCATAAAATACTAACTTAGTTTATCCCCTTACCTGATTCCTGAAAAACCCCTAAGAAAATATGTCCCATACCTGCAGGGTTCCCAACTCAACACCCTGGAAACAACATTCCCCAGAACTAAAGTTCAGTATTTCTACGCGTAAAACACTTTCCTCAACTATCACAAATCCAAATATTCAGTAGAAAGTCTTACCCTGGATTTGGGATGGTTTACACCTCAGCCCCACCGACGATCCGCTCCGGCAGACTTGCAGAGAACTTTCCCAGGAGCGTCATGGTGGCTTCAGATCATCGATCCGGCGAAGATCCGGCTCGAAATCCAAGAGAGAAGGGGGAAGGGCCGAAGGGTAGGAGAGAGAAAAGCTTTGCGCAGAAAATTTCATCCAAAAATGAACTTTAGGCCTATTTAAACTGTGGCCTTCGTCGACGAGCCACGTCACCTCGTCGACGAGTCCTGTAGAAAATTCGTCGAAGAACTCCAACCCTCGTCGACGAGCTCCTGTTATACCCTTGTCGACGAGTCCCTTGTATTCGTCGATGAGGAGCTGAAAAATTCCTCAAAATTTATCCTTTCCAAACTGCAATGTCGTCAACGAAGTCGACTGCCTCCTTCTGTTTTCGGTTTCCATTTCCCATTCTTTTATTGTTTAAATACCATTATTCTTCGACTTGTTACATTCCACGTCATGCTTCCCCCCATAAATAGGGTTGTGCAGCCCAAAGGCTGGATTTAACCGCGGTTGGCCGACCTGATTAGATCAAAATATCATATCATATATCCTGTATTTGTAGTACGACTAGCTGGCCTATAGCCCTGATTCGAACTCAGGGGGCACAACAACTTTACTAAACAGCTCAATCGACTTTCATGCCACACGCTCCACGAATCCGTGTGGTTACACTAACACCACTAGCAACGGTACTGTGCTCAATATCACAACCCATCATTAGGGTTTCCATAACCATCCGTTAGGGTTATCATTACCACATACCCACAATCATTATGCGGTATTGACATTTCATTAATCGTATTTCAATGATCCCATTGCAGCTTTTGCACTTTACAATGCTCACATTTTCCAGTATTTAATAATTCCATTACAGCTTTCGCACTTTACAATGTTCATATTTCAATTTCCACATTTCAATATTTATATTGCAAATTTACATTGCAACATTCCCATTTTTAATATTCACATTTCAAAATTCATTTCACAATAATACACATATATCTCATTTCACATTATTCAACATTTCCTAGTAAAACATTTCTATACTGCATATTTCATCATTTTTCAGAAAATACTCTTCAATATATATCCTCATTTCAATGTTTCTCAATAAAACAATTCTCATATCAGTATATTTTAATTCATCTCAATAAAAATATTCTCATCATTTTCTGTGCACATTTCATCATCTCATAATAGCATATATCATGTTTCACGTGTTTCAACATTTCTCAATAAAACATATCTTCATTTCATAATCATTTTCCCATAAACATATCAATGTTTCATAGATTAGTATTTCTCAGAAAATACTCATTAATATTTTTCACTTTTCATCACCTCTTATATTTCAAAAAACCAAAACACCACAATTCAATATAAATCATATGCCACACAACTTTATCTGATATTTGTATCATAATAATTTCAGACAAAATATCATATACCCATTTTCATGTATTAAGTAAATCGATAGTTCTCAAAATAACTGTAATAATTTATTCCTCTTACTTGGTTTCCAGAAACTACTCTAGCAGAGATCTCAAAATTATACCCGCGACGCTCACCTGAATCCTGTATTCCAAAAACCCTACTTACTCAGTTCAATTCCAGAATGCCCAATATTTTAACATTTCCAAATCTACAATAATTAAATAAAAATTAATTTATAAATAACCCCCTTATCCTATTTTTGGGGCTATGCCTACACGATCCCACAAGAAATTCGCTCCCCTAGACTTGTAGAAAATCATCCCTAAATTTTTGTGGTGGTGTTCGATAGTCAATTTGGCTTAAGATTTAAGAAAAATTGAGGTAAGAATGAGAATTTACCTCATCCCAGGAGATATGTCTACATCGCTCCTACGATAAATCCACTCTGGTAGAAATGTCGGTAGCGGAGAATGGAACCCAACGATATTTTCTGATTTTCAATCGACCGAATATCAGTCGAAAAATTGAAGAGAGTGAGAGAAGAGACGAGGAGAGGGACGAGAGTGAGACGGAGAGAGAGAGAGAGAGAGAGACGATCTCTCTGCAATTCAAATCTCCCGGAGCATCTCAAATGCTTCAATATTGATTATATATATTATTATATTATATTATATTATTTAATTAATAATTATTATTTTATTAATTTATTAATTAACTAATTTATTTTATTTATTCATTTTTATTTTCATGCATATTATTTTTGGGATCGTTACAATAATTCTTCACGTCCACGATAAAAATCCAGATTGGTTGTTAAGAGTTTTTGTTAGAAAAAAGGGATTGATTTTGAGGAAATAATTTCGCCAGTTGTAAAAATATCCTCTATCAGAACTATATTGAGTTTGGAAGAGCTTTATATGGAGCAGCCAAAGGTTTCATAGCAGAAGGAAAAGAGGACTATGTGTGTAAATTGAAGAAGAACTTGTAGGACTTGAAGCAAGCTCCATGTTGATGGTATGCTTATTGTTGGTTGTAATGCTTCTAGAATAGACTACTTCTGATCATTGTGTTTTTGTTCAGAAATTCTCTAGTGGTGATTTTATTATTTTATTGCTCTATGTTGATGGTATGCTTATTGTGGGTTATAATGCTTCTAGAACTGACATATTAAAGCAAGAATTGAGTAAGTCCTTTGCGATGGAGGACTTGAGACTAGTAAAACAAATCATTGGTATAAGGATAACACGTGACAGAAATGCCAAGAAATTATGGTTATCATAAGAGGAGTACATTGGAAAAGTACTTCAAAGGTTCAATATGGACAAAGCTAAAATGGTGAGCACTTCTCTTGCAACACACTTACTGAGTGTCAAGCAAAGTCCTTCCACAAAAAAAAAAAGGAGGAAGACATGCATAAAGTTCCTTATGCTTCAGTCATGGGTAGTTTGATGTATGCAATGGTATGCATAAGACCTGACTTAGCCTATTATGTTGGTACAGTTAGCCAGTTTCTTTCTAACCCAGGTAGAGAGCATTGGAATGCATTGAAGTGAATTATGAGATATCTTTGGGATACCTCCAACTTGAAACATTGTTTTGGTAATGACAAACCTGTTCTAGTTGGTTATATAGATTCTAATATAGTTGGAGATGTTGACTCCAAAAAATCTACTTTGGGTTATTTGATCACTTCTGCAGGGAGAGCTGTGGCTTAGCAATCCAGATTGAAAAAATGTGTTACATTTGTCCACTACTGAGTCAGAATTTATTGCAGTGACCGAAGCGTGCAAGAAGTTGATTTGGAAAAAGAGATTTATACAAGAACTTGACTTTAAAACTTTTGGTTGTTCTTCTGCGATTTTTTGATTTCAATCCTAGGCTCATATCTTATTATGAAAAACGTTAAAATTATGAAATTAAATGCTAATTTTATTTTTAGATAATATTTATGTGTTCTTAATTTAAATTTACAAAAGTGCGTGTGGCGCTCTATGGTTGGCCCTTCCCATTACATATGGCAACACCCGTGTAACTCTAAAAGTACTGCAAGCAACGTGTAGAAGAGCGCCCGACCTCGCCCCGCCGTTCAGGGTCTTCAAATTCAGTAACTAATAACAGCCTCATCTGCCAAATCCTCTCCCTCTCCCTCTCCCTCTCCCCTCTGAGCAATGGAGATGGCAATAGGCTTTCACAACTGTCTCACTCCTCCTGTCTCTGCAAACCCTAGCCATAAATGGAGTTCTCCGTCGTTTCCAAAGCAACTCCTTGGTCTCAGGTTATCTTCTCCACTGATCGCAAAAGCATCGGCGAATCCTCTCTGGAAGCGCTCATTCCGAACTTCAGTCTGCTGCTCCGTCTCCGGAGCCACAGAAACCGTTCCTGGTACTGTCAATTGTTTTTTCTTTAAAATAAATTTTCGCTATTTGTTACCCTCTGTTTCGTTGCTATAAGAAAAACTGATGGATTGAAAAGCTGAGGAAGTGCAATACTGAACCCATTGTTTAATCTTGTTCTTGCCTTCTCGGAGTGCAAAACTCACCTCAAGCAATCCAATATTCTTGTTGGAGTCAGTTGAGGGGAACTTTGGTAATTGAACTTGGCTAGTGTATTTTTTGAACGTTTTATTCTGTTGCGATTGTCAATGATTAGATTTGGCTAGAGACTGAAAGAGTAGTTTTGGTGTCGAGAGTTGGGAATGTGGGTCATTATTCCCCGCGGTTTCCCGTTGATTTGTCTTGGGATTGCTGAATTGGCAAATGATGTTATGGTTGTGTTTGGTTGCATGCAACTAGGGTTTTCCAATTGCAATTGGAGGCCCTAACCCTAATTCCGTTATTTGTTTGCTGAATAAATGGGGATTGAATTTGAATTTGAAATTGACAGACCTTAAAATCCAAATGCAGTGAAGGAGCGTTGCATGTTTACATTAATTGCAACCATTGAAGCCTAAACCAATGTGTCGCAGAATGCAGAAGATTTGAGTTCTGAGCGGTCAATTTTATGTTCACTAATATGTATCTATTGTCATTCATTGAATTTGCTTTAGCAAATCAGTTTTTATTTTATTTTATTTTTTTATTTTTAATAATATATTTTTAGCTAGTGTAATATTGGCCAGCTATGTCAAACATTTTAGGATTTTCAGTGTCATTCTATAATCAAAAGCTTATGTTTTAGTTATAATAGTTTCAGTATATTGCTGCTTTCTCTATTTTCTAACACTATGCTCTGGTACTGCCTCAGAGAAAAAGAGCCAGCTAACAAGGAGAAGAGATATAAGGAATATTGCTATTGTTGCTCATGTAGATCATGGAAAAACAACTTTGGTAGATGCAATGTTGAAGCAAGCAAAGGTAGAGTTGGGGAATTTTTTGTATAATCATTTCTTTTTCTCAGCATGATTGAAGTGAACATGTTAAACAACTCTCAACCTGACAAGATACGCCTAAAGATAGAAAGTAAAAATTTACTAACATGTTCAAGGATAAAGGCTGAGCCTCGACCTATTGGTAAGGGTGTTACATCCAAACCAAAAAGTCGTAAGTTCAAATCATGGAAAGAACCTCTTCAAATTCCAAATGCAGGAGGTCTGGCTAACACATGATATGGTGGAGGTCTTGCGCTGGGCTTTGCATTTTAATTATTTAGCACTCATTATTTTGTGCAGGTATTTCGTGAAAACCAATTTGTACAAGAACGGATAATGGATTCAAATGATCTTGAACGTGAAAGAGGAATTACAATACTTAGCAAAAACACATCAATCTCTTATAAGGATACAAAAATAAATATAATCGATACTCCAGGTCATGCAGACTTTGGGGGTGAAGTGGAACGCATCCTTAATATGGTGGAGGGGGTCCTTCTTGTGGTACTTCCTTGTGCCCTTTACTACTTGATAGTCTTGCAGTTTGTACTTGTTTTCTTATGTTGATTGAGAACAATTTCAATGGCATTTTAGCTTTGGAATGTTTGACTTAAGTATGTTTAAAGGACTTGTAGTCCTATACTGGTAGGCCTTTGTAGAAGGGGTTCTTGAGGAGGGAGGAGAGTTCGTGTTTACACAAATAAGGATGTTCTAGAGAGGGCCTGATAACCAGGAAATTCCCAAGAAGCTCAAGCATGGATGATGCTGGGTGATGGGTTCGTGAGTGTGTGTGTGTGTGTGTGTGTGAGAGAGAGAGAGAGAGAGAGAGAGAGAGAGAGAGAGAGGGAGGGCGGGAGGGAGAGCCCATATGACAATGTTATTGGAGAAAAGGTAAATGATATCATCCTCCAATATGAGAATCTCATGTCATGTATCAAGTGTCAACCAATGAGAAAGTGATAAATTGTTCACCTAGTAGAATAGAGTGGTAACATGTGGTCAGGTAAGGGAGAAAACAAAAGGAACACATGTCACAAATGACTCGTGGGGGATGCTTGATCCATGGTGGGGGATGCTTGATCCATGTAAGGGTCTTGTAATGAACTCTGATTCAAGCTTATTGAGCCAAGACTCCAGATCATCCTAGGACTTAGACTCGTGGAGAAACCCCACTGTGTCTCCACGACAAACCCTGGGCATGTGCTGCCATTTTGATCTTCTGAAAGATTGAAAATATAAGATAATTAACAATTAATTCATAATTGTGCACATCTAAATTCAATGTTGGTCAATTTCATAATCTAGGGCAAAATGGTAATTTTGTGCATTTACATCCTTCAGAAAGAATACTGCAAAAATTGCAGATTTATGTAATGAGTGGGAGGATATAAGTTGGATCTACCAGTTGCTTTGTCTATATCTCCAGATTATTCACTTGCTTTCTAGTCTCGATGAGGTGTGTCAAATATTGCCAAAACAAGCACGTATATATAGTTTGCACCAGAAAATATTGTGGCCTGGTACTTTGCTCTGCTTTGCCAACTATTAGTCTAACATTGCATGTGGCCGTGGCTGGAAAGTTATAATGCTTATTTCCACGCCATCGGTGGGGTTGGGGGAGGCACCTCTTCTCTTCTGGCCTTCACTTATACATATCATTGGAATCTTAAAAATTGGTGAAACTTTTCAGGATATGGCTGAATGATTTCTGGGTTATAAATTATGAATGTAATACAATCACTTGGGATGCAGGTTTTCTTTCTGTAGGAGGTTAATAAATATAATGACAAAGATATTTGGCTCTCTTTATTTATAGGTAGACTCTGTTGAGGGTCCTATGCCACAAACAAGGTTTGTTTTGAAGAAAGCTTTGGAATTTGGCCATGCTGTTGTCGTTGTTGTCAATAAGATTGATAGACCTTCTGCTCGTCCAGATTACGTCATCAACTCCACTTTTGAACTATTTATTGAACTAAATGCAACAGATGAACAGGTATGTAGATGTAAGAGATTGTTATGATTGACATCTAGCCATTCTAGGTTGGTAGCTAGGTGGGTCAATACTTATCCCACAGCTCTTAACCCATATTTTGGCACCATTTCTTATTTGAATGGATGCATGCAGTGAATGTTTTTTGGGGTTCACTAAAATATACATACAACACATTTAGTGAACCTGATTTTGAGCAGTGCCTCTTGTCTGAACTGCCAGTTGTTTGACAAGGAAATGCTTTTGAAACTTGATTAAACTTGGGTCATGGTATGGAATTGCTGAGAAGTGTCCTTGGTGGTGAAGATTTCAATTCCATTTATTAAAGAACAGATAGTAATGTTAGCAAGAGCCCCTAAATAATATAATCTCTTCAATTTTTATATTTGCATGCTCCCTGGCTTGATCTCAGAAGAGATTAAGGTTCAAAGTCTAATGCCCATAAGACTTCCTCTACTGTGCGTAGTGTGATTTCCAAGTGATATATGCAAGTGGCATTCAAGGAAAGGCTGGATTATCTCCTGAAAATTTGGCGGAAGATCTTGGACCGCTTTTTGAGTCTATAGTCAGATGCATACCAGGACCATGTATCGACAAGGATGGTGCACTGCAAATGCTTGTTAGTGGTTTGTTCTTTATATCACCTGTTTTTGATTCCTTTCCACTTGTGTGCTTTGTCTCTTTAATATTGGTTTTGCCTTTCTTTTTATCATGTTCATCTCTTTAATGTTAATCATGTTCAATAGTCTCATAAAGTATATCAACTACATGGAGCTGCTGTTGGAGGGAAAAACATTATCATGAGATTAATTTTCCTGATTTTATATACAAAAATCTTTATGTACTAAATTGGACCTGCTTAATTGATGTGTGGAAGTAAAAACTGTACAATGTACATCATGCCCTCCTTACTGATGTCACAGGAGCTTTGAGCACTGAGTATTACATTTTTTGTTTTATTGGTGTGTGGAAGGAAGAACTGAAGTTTCAAATCTGAAATGTTTTCACTGAAATGAAATAGGTGGGGCTCAATGATTCTACTTCTACATCGCACTCACAAACACCCATGCCCATAAACACACAAACTGATTCATGCCTTAAGTGATGAGAACAATAATATATGGAGTGGATTCAACTAATATGTGATTCATAGCATAGAACTTGATCATAAACTGAAGTCTCTTTAATATACCTTTGGCTAGATTAGTTACGGTTTCATGCATGAACTGTGCTGGTTGACTGCAAGTATAATTTTCCTTCAGCACTTGATTTGAATTGTTCTTATAGCCATCTCTAAGAAATTGACATTTACGGTGCCACTTTAATCATAAATTAGAATAAAACACTCTACCTAGAAAATATTAACAAAAAAATAAAATAAAATCTGAACATTCTAAATAATGCAGGTTGGAAGGTGAAGAAATCCTGGGAAAAAAAAATGGAAATGTTGAAGATTGGAATTTGGAAACAGTTACTGGAATCTGATCTTATTGCAAGATATGCTATAGGTCTAACGAGTTTCATCATTTTAATTTTTTTAATAAAAAAATGAATCTATTAATGAAAGAAATATTTACAATGAATGGAGGATAAGAAATCCTCCCTGTAAAAACAAAGAACTAATGGACAAGAACACAATTACATTAAAGCTGCCTTCCAAATTCTTCGGACATCAAACAGTGTTAGACCCTTGAAAAACCCAAAAGAATGTGCCCAAAATGAGGCATAAAAAATAAATTTCTCTTGAAGTAAAGATGGAGAGGTCTTCTTATCTCTGAAAATTATAGCATTCCTTTGAAGCTATAATACCAACGGCACTGTAAAAACTGCACAGCCCCAAAAATTCCTTCCTTTATTTCCCCAAAACTCAAAACGTTAACTCTTCAGAAAATAAAAAATTGATTCCTGAGCCATCCAATCCTCTCCAAAAAAGAAAACAGATTGTTCCCCATGTACCTTGCACTTATAATGAAGGAATAAATGACTAGAAGTCTCATTTGATCACTGCACAGCATAAAAATATCTGGACTAAGTGCTTTGTACGGCCTCCTTATGTGTAAGCCTCCTTATGTGTAAGTGTAATACATCATTTGTATTGATCCTATTGAGAATGCGTGTCCATATGAAGCCTGAACTTTAAATGGAACCTTTGCTTTCCAAACAACTTTGTATAAAAGAAAAAGGCTAGGATTTGTGGATTTAGTAAGAATAGAGAAAAAAAACTTCGACCAGAAAGACCCCCAACTCCGAAGTGTTCCCAATCCATAGCCTTGTGTACTCAGGAAAATTTGGCAATAAAGAATCCAACACACACAACAAACAGGTTAACTCATCTACCTCTCTTCATTGAGACGCCTAAAAAAATGGAAATCCCAAGAAAGAGAACCCTCATTGAAATAAAAATCTGAAATGGGTGCCTCATGAACCGAGGAGTGTCTAAACAAATGTCGCACCAACAGCTCCATCAAAGGCTCACCAACCCAAATATCCTCCCAGAAACGAATTTTATCCCCATTCCCCACTTTGAAACGAGTGAAATGAAAAGGATGACAAGCTTCCTGCAAAACAAACTTCCAAGGAGTTGCATGAGTGGCATTGCCATTTCCTTTGGAATCCCACCCATTCCTATGTAACCCATACCTACTCTTTATTACTTTATGTCATAAGGACTTAGGTTCTAAAGGAAACCGCCATAACCATTTCCCAGTAAAAGAGATGTTTTTAGAAACCACATTACCAAGTCCCAGTTAAAGAGATGTTTGAGACTTAGGCCTCTTGACAATATCCCAACTAACCAGGTGATCCCTCTTATTCTCCTTGGTACTAGACCACAAAAAATCTCTTATAATCCTTTTCAACTTCCTACCCAACCTAGAGGGTAATTTGAAAAGGGATTGAAAATATATGGGGATGTTGGCAAGGAAGCACTACTAGGCATGATTCTACCCCCTACTGAACCTCCAATCTATTACTCGTGGGATCCTAAAAAGCATCAGACAAAGGTTTACCTAGAGGAAGACCAAGATATGATAACGGCCAAGAAAGGGATTCACAACCTGCTAAAGATCAGAAAGTCTTTAAAAACTACTGCAGATATTGATTCTGGCTAACTACACAAGTTAATTTTCAAGCCCTAAATTTTCTAAAAAATTCAGGCAACAAAAGAGTCATTCAAAATTTCACAACATCATTCTCAGGGGAGGAAAATGGTATCATCCACAAACTGAAGGTGAGACACCTCCACATCCTCTCTGCCTACAGAAAGACTGCTTATAACCCCTTGATCCTGAGCACGGGGTACCAACCTGCTCAAGACATCCACTAGCAAAGTGAGCAAAAAGGGGATAGCAGATCCCCTTGTCTCAACCCCCTTGGAATGCTGAACCAATCCCTAGGCTGACCATTAACAATCACAGACAAAATGGCAGAATTGACACACCCTCCTATCCATTTACACCAAAGATTCCCAGACCCCTTTCTCTTAAGCACATTCATCAGAAAACCCCAATTAACCATGTCATAAGCTTTTTCAAAATCCAGTTTAAGGCCACTCCCTTTTTATCTCTCCTCCGCACACCCTCGACCACTTCATTGGTACCAAAACAGCATCTAAGATCTGCCTATCTTTAATGAAAGCAGATTGGGCCAAAGACACCGTCTCCCCAAGCACCTCTATAATCCTTCTCGAAAGAACCTTTCTTAACATCTTATTGGCACTAGATACCAAGGTAATAAAACTGAATTTTTATTTCGACTTGTTGGGGGCGGGGGGGGGGGGGGGGGGGGGGACGAGGGGTTTGGCACATTGTTGAGGTTGTTCGTGATAGTTTTTAGTTGTGAAACAGTCTACCTGACAGGATAAGGCTCCATTTGACTCTTCTCAGACCTTGCTTTAGCAGGAGCCTCACACACATACCAAAACCCGATGTCATAGGTTCAAATCCTACAGAGCGTGATTCCATTCTTGGGTTTCCGAAATAGTGTAAAAAGAAGTGCCTCGAATCATTGCTATTTTGACTCAGACCGATCGAAATCAATGCCTATGAAGACGTGTAGGTGCACTATTACGTGAGGAATATCCATAAAGGCATTTGGGGAATCGGTTTGATTCTATCTCTCTTCGTTCCGTTTGAAGATTTCTTGGTTTGTCATGCCCTATATTTTAAGAATTTTTTGTATCTTTGCACCCATGTTGTGTTGCACCTATATTCCACATGCGTGTCCTAGCTTCAGTATTTTAGCTTTCTATCTTTTTATGTGTTGATTCATATCTTGTTATTTATGCTCTTTCTAATTTTTGTTAACATGTTTCAGGCTACAAATATTGAGTTTGATGAACATAAAGGACGGATAGCCATTGGACGCTTGCATGCTGGAGTTTTGCAGAGAGGGATGGACGTGAGGGTGAGGATGCTTTGAATCTGGAAAGCATTACTAGATTTATTCTTTTTTAACTTCACTTGATTTATTATTATTTAGTGCTGGCTGCTTTGGTGCAACTTTCAAGTACAGTCATTCAATCATCATTATAATATTAAAATTTTGATGCATATTCATTAATTTCAATCTTATGATCTGATATGGCTTTCTTAAAAAATTAACATTGTTGCCATTTCTTATGATGTTGCATTTTTAATCCTTGTTCTGAGACTTAGCTCTGTCTAAGGATCTCTAGGAGGTTCTTGTATATATTCAAGGTTCCTACTGTTTAAACTTTAAACAATACTATGATATATTAATGCATCATCTTAGATAAAAGCAACAAACTTATGGATTGAGAATATCTTTCTCATTGTAAGCTGTATTTATACAGCATTTTGCCTATAAAGAAGGCTATATTTGTTCATCATTTCAGCAGTGAGCTAGAGCTTAGTTGTATATCAGTATAGGATGACAACAATTATTCTTGTGAAAATCATTGAATTGTAATGATCCATTGAAATCATCATTGAACAGTCTATGGTCAGGTGGTCAAATATTTAATTTTTTGGATGTTTTGTTAGGTTGAACCGAGTGGCATGGATGAAGCTAAAATGCAAAATATTGGGCGTGTGTACTTGCCTTGTTAGAATGAATGTGTGTGTGCGCGCTTGTCAGCACTTTTGTCTTACAAATAATTAACATGATTGAGATATTTCAATTAATGCGCACAAAATCATCACATATACAAGAAAGTTCTCCAACTTTGTATCCAAAATAAGGGTCTTTAAGCAGTAGATTGTAGATGTAATTAGTCCATGTAAAGGATCGACCTAAGGATGTGCCTGGCTTAGGAGATTGGGCAAAAAACTGTAAGTACCAGTTGATTTTGAGCCATTAGAAGGCCTTGTCCGATTCCATCTTGGAAAAAGTTGTTTGTTTGGTAATCCTTTTTTTTTTTCTTTTTTTTTCCCCCCTTTTTTTTGGTTTTATGACTCCATGTTAAAATAAAAAAGCAATTGCTTGTATGGACGCTGTTTGAACTATTCAGGAAAAGAAGACTAAGCTGATTCTTCCATAGTTTGAATGATTTTAGGTATGCACCACAGAAGATGCATGTAGATACGCAAGAATTAGCGAGCTTTTTGTGTATGAGAAATTCATTAGGGTTCCTGTGGGAAGTGTAGAAGCTGGTGATATCTGTGCTGTCTGCGGCATTAATGATATTCAAGTAAGCATTTTAATAATTCTGCCTGAATCAGCTATTGTTTGTCTGGATTACCTCATAGATATTATTTAGCGGAATTGTTTTAATTGTCTCTTTGTTACTTCTAAATTGCAGTGGCTAACATGTATCCTTTAAACAGATTGGAGAGACGATAGCTGATAAAAATTTTGGGAAGCCATTGCCCACCATTAAGGTGGAAGAACCAACTGTCAAAATGTCTTTCTCCATCAATACGTCACCGTTATCGGGCCGGGAGGTATGTTCAGTAAATAGTAATCTAAAGATCCCACCGTCCTTTTTCATTATTTTCTTTCTTTTGGTTGTAATTTATATGTTGCATTGGCCAGTCAGAACGTGTGTGAAAGATAGTTTCAGTATGCTATCTTGCTGCCTTCCATGTTAGGTTTTGGGTTCTGTTTAAGGTCTTGGCATCTAGAATGAATTCCATGTATTTGATTTATTTGTTTATTAATGAACTCAGCAGATTTAATTTTTCACGAATGAGTAGCGATTCAAAAAAAAAAAGATAACAAGATTTGAAAGCATTCAACAGAGTCTGAGGGATGATATATTAAACTATTGGAGATAATCCCATGTATTTGATTTATTTGTTTATTAATGAACTTGGTAGATTTAATTTTTTTTGAAGGAGTAGTGATTCAAAAAAAAAAAAAACAAGAAAAAAGGTAACAAGAATTGAAAGCATTCAATAGTCTGAGGGATCCAATTGAGGAAAAGACAGGACATGTTGTTCAAAATGGTTTACTTGTGTAGTGAAAACAAATTAAAGCACCATGGAAGAGCGAATTGGTTTTGGCTGAAGGAGGTATTAGGAAAAAGGAAAGCCAAAAATTATATGGCCAAGGCCATGAAAAAAAAATGATGTCTTAGATTTTACAAACATAAGATGGAGTGGAATCTCCAAAAAGGGCTTGTTAATTATTTGATGAAAGTTTGAAGCAGTTTCAACAGAAATATAAGTGACGAGAATCAATGTTGCTAGAGTTGGGATCCTACCTAAAGTGGGATTAGGGATAGAGTTTGGAAAATTACCCTTCATGCTTTTATTTAATTACATAAACCAAAACCATATTAAATGGAGAAAAAGGATTCATATGAGAGGGATTTGAGGCTTTGTTGTTGTTATTGCTGGTGCAGAAGCTGAATCTGTAGTAAGTTAACAAGGAGGTTGCTTTTCATGATGTATGATACTTTTCATTATCTGTCAAAATTTCACATACTTATACAAAATGAGACATGCAATTACTGATGGAAGCACTACATCAACACATTAACGTGTCTTACTTTCAGCGGCAAACTCTGAGTTCATTTGCTATTGGTTTAATATGCCATTGATACGGTAGCTGTTTTTCCACTTTGTTGGCAAAGCTGTAACTATGCACTTCATCAAAATTCTTAGCAACATAGCTGGAAGCATGAGGCAGGAGAAAAAAGAGTTCACATATTTTTATCAGTTTTGCGATTTGATTGCACAAGTAGTTAGCTCAGGGATCCCTGGATGTTACAATCTTTTTTTGTTACAATGGCCCCAATAAGCAAATAACTTTTGCACATTGATTAATTTTGCTTAATGGAATTGATTATGTTGGATCCTGTCTGAGATTTGGAACAATAATTGTTTGTACATCTTATATGTTCTTTATAAAGCTAAATTACATTTCTGCGGTTATGTCATGATTCCGCCGTGATACTGTTTCTCAATTTTCTGGGGTGAATAAGTGGCTGCTTGATGTATTTTTATGAGTATTTGTCGTTCACTAGCATTTCTGTTTGTGTGAGCATTTTTGTTTAAGCATTTCTTCATGCTATTGTGGCTTATGATGTAGAAGCTTCTATATTCCTTTTCAGGGAAAGTATGTTACTAGTAGAAACCTAAGAGATCGTCTCTACCGTGAGCTTGAGCGGAATTTGGCTATGAGAGTTGAAGATGGTGAAACTGCAGATATATTCATTGTTAGTGGGCGGGGTACTTTACATATCACCATACTAATAGAAAACATGTAAGGATGGCATTTACTATTTTATTTTCTTTTATATATATATATATATATACGATTATTTCTAATGATTATGCACATTTCAGGCGAAGGGAAGGATATGAGTTTATGGTTGGACCCCCTAAAGTTATCAATAAAATGGTGGATGACAAGTTGCATGAACCTTTTGAGGTGATTTTCTAACTTAGATCTATATACTGTTTGGGCAAGATGCAGTGAGAGAAAGGAGGATGGAGATTCTGATTCAGAATATTGGAGATTTCTGGAAAATATTGTAATTTTTATTTTTGTATTTCTGTGGTATTTTTCCTAGTAGAATTTTTATGTCATAAATTAGGAGATATTAAGATTTTATCTATTAGGAAAGTAATAGTCTAGGATCATTACACTTCCCCCTTTGAAATATTACGGCCATGTCATAGTTGGTAGACTTGGTTTTGGAATTGAAGTTGGTCTTAGGGTTTACCCCATAGGTGTGGACAAAGTGTCTGCATTTATCTCCTCCCAGGCGGCGTTTCTTTTCCTCTTCTATTCTCTCTCTCTCATCTTGCGTCAGTGCAATAGAAGATATAGATAAATGTGCTTCATGGGTCGGGCACCATCATTTTTATTTTTTATTTTTTATTTTTATGTTCCTTTTGTCTGCATGGTTGTGCTTTCTTTATCTTTTTCTATTTTTGGTTTTCTTTATTTTATTGGAGTATGTATGGTATAGGAATGACTAATATAGTATTCTTAGGAGTTAGAACTATAGGTGGAGAGTCAAGGAAATTTCTAATCACAATAGGTGTAGGTTCGCTTTGAATCCTTATCTTTTTGCATTAGTGATGGATGGACTTATAAGGAGTGTTCAAGATGAGGTTAATGTTCCATGGTGTATGTTATTTGCTTATATCTTGATTGATGAAACAAGGATGGAGTCCAATCTAATTTAAAGTTATGGAGAAAACCTTTCAGTAGAAATAAGATAGGATTTATGAAATGTAATTTTAGTCATGGTAGAAGGAATGCTAGAGAAAAGATCAAACTTGATGGCCAAGAAATTAGTGCGTAATAGCTCTAGTAGATTTTGGTACCTTGGATCTATTATGCAATCTGAAGGAGAAATTTAAGAACATATAATAGCTAGAATTAAAGTAGGTTGGGTAAGATGGAGAAGTGCTTTAAGTCTATTGTATGATTGTGGAATACCCTTAAAATTAAAAGGAAGTTCTATAGGATGATTATAAGACTTGCAATGCTATATGGATTAGAATATTAGATTGTTGGACGATTAAGTGTTGGATGATTAAGAGTAACATATCCAAAAAGTTAATGAACAACGTATCCAAAAAGTAAAAGTTGCCAAAATGAGAGTGCGAAGAACTCTAAAAGATAAATTGAGGAACAAAGACATTGGTGTTGAGTTAGGCATAGCACCCATAGAACATAAGATAAGGGAGGGGTGACTGAGCCGCTGAGAGAGTTTGGCAATGTAGGCCAAATAATGCATCAGCGAGGAGTGAGCTAGTTAATGTTAGCGAGAATAGGAGGGTGAGGCGTAGACCAAGAATAAAGTGGAATGAGATTGTAAGTAGCGACTTAATATCACTCCATTTATTGGAGACTATTGCCCTTGATTGTGTATATGCGTGGAAAAAGATTTATATAGTTTACCCCATCTTGTAGCACTTAAGGATTTTTTATTGTTGTATATTATATTGGCAATTAAGTAATTAACCAATTAAATAAAAAAAATTTGTTGATAATAATTGTGTAGATTAATAGGGCATCAAGGTGGTGCCAGCCCAAAAACAGAGGGCCAAAATACACAAAACTATACAGTAGTCAATGATTAGAAAACTCCATCCAAGAGTTGAGGTCTGGAATAAATTTCCAGAACTCTAGAAAAATAGTGCGCGACAGTTTTTTTTTAGATTCTGTACAGGCATCTCTATTCCTTCAAAAGCTTTTCGATTTTTCTCCTTCCAAATACACAACATCATGCTAAAAGGAGCGAGCTTCCGCTTCCTTTTAAATCGCATCTCCTCTTTTAATCTTCCAGCATAGCAGAAAATCTTTAAGGCTTCCTGGCATGACACCAAATAACCTTGAAATAACGGCCATCTCCCCATCTAATCTTCCAGCAAAGCAGAAGTTATCTTGGGCTTCCTGTACAACACAAATCACCTTGAACTACCAAACCAGGCTATAAATGTCCCAGTTAACATGGAGAAGCATAATGGTTGGGATTTTCCTCATCTCTTTTGCACATGAAGCACAAGTTCAACACCACCATGCCTCTCCTATGAAGGTTGAGCCTTGGGAGGATGGGTTCCCAAGAAGCCTTTCAAAAAAAAAAGTGACTTACTTGGGAGCCCTGGCTTTCCAAATGTCATTCTAGGGGAAAGTGACATGGTTGCAACCTCTTTTTTGGATATAGAAATTCTTGACTGAAAATTTAGGAATTTTTCCTCCCAACCATCTAACTAAATCCTCCAATTAGTATTGACTCTAAATTTGAATTGAGTGATGCCAAGAATAAGTGAAAAAGTCTTATAGCTAGATTTTATACTGGCTATCTCTTGACAGCTTATCAAGGATTTTATATTTTTTGGCTTTAACATTATGGTTGTTTTGAAGAAAGGATGAATGGATTTATATTTGTAATCCTTGCATATTAGAAGTTTCCCTTGGCTTTCTTTTTGTTTTTTGTACTATTGAGCACCACATGCAAAGGCACACATGGTTTAAGAAAATCAAAAGCACGCTTAAGTCATGTCATGATGGTGCAAAAAAGGTAAAAGATAAGTGTTGTGTTTTGTCGATTATAATGGCATGATATGGCATGTAGGATACACTGTTTTGAGCTTCAAATTTTTTTGGAGATTTTCATATTGTTTATAATCAAGGATGTATTCCTTGCCAAAAAGACAACATTATCCACTCTTCTGAGCTAGATTCTCCCATTATGTGTTTCCTCACAGACTGCAACTGTGGAGGTACCAGAAGAGCACATGGGAGCTGTTGTTGAACTTCTTGGGAAAAGACGAGGGCAAATGTTTGATATGCAAGGAATTGGGTATGTGTTATTCTGCTTCTAACTTGTTTATAGCAATCTATGAGTTGATCAAAGGTCTGGCACATAACAGCATGAGAGGTAAAGGAAGGGTCCAACTTCCTGGGATTTCCAGCCTTATGTAAACCATTGTGAGCAATGCAAGGATTTTTCTTCATAATCTAGTTTTTTTTTCTTAGTTTAGTTTAGTATTTTTTTTTTGGTGTGGCTATGCTATGTGAATTAGAACATTGGCCAACCAAAAAGCAGAATGTCCAAAAAGTAAAAGTTGCTGATATGAGAATGCTAAGAGTATTAGTGGTATTACTCTAAGAAAGAAATGAAAGAATGAACACATCTGCAATGACCTAGGCATAGCAACTGTGGAAGATAAGGAAAGAGTGGTTAAAATGATTTGACCACTTGAAATGTAGGCCAAACAATGCACGAGTAATGAAGGGTGAACACACTCCATGAATGACGTGAGTATAGGCCAAACAATGCATTTTGAGCGCACCACTTAGTTGAACACACTCCACAAATGACGTTGAATGTGAGGAACCCTGTTCCTGAACAAAGAGTAAATGCCAGATGCTGAGTATTGCTAGTTCCATTTTAAGTGTGCTTTTTGAAAATTAAGACATTGGCCTTATAATCCAATACTTCATTTGTCTACCAGGTCAGAAGGAACGACAGTACTTAAATATAAGATTCCAACCCGTGGCCTTCTAGGATTGCGAAATGCAATTTTAACAGCTTCTCGAGGCACAGCAATCCTGAACACAATATTTGATAGCTATGGACCTTGGGCTGGTGATATTACCACTCGAGATCAGGGTTCACTGGTAAGTCTAAAATCTAAACTTAACAAATTCATGTTAAATTTTTGCCAGGTTCGAATAGTACTTTTATTATTTTGTCAAGCCTTGGGGTGCTTCTTATTCTATCACAATTTCAGTGATGGATTACTTTTTCACTTTTTTTTTTTTGTGATACCAACAACTTAAAAATTAAAATTATTAACAATGTATTGGTCTTTCTATTTACTTATGGTCATGATTGCATCTGCGATTTACATGGCTTTTTTATACCTACATTTAAACTACCAAATTAATTGCAGTACTTTGTAAAAGAGATTTTCAGGTTCTATTTGAGGAAATGATACCTACGGGGTATTATCTGGGCTAAATTGTACGAAATGAGATTTTCAGGTTGCATGTGAGGATGGAAGCACTACATCATATGCCCTTTCTAATTCTCAAGAGAGGGGACAGATGTTTGTCGGCCCGGGAGTAGAAGTTTATAAAGGTCAAATAGTGGGCATCCATCAACGGCCCGGCGACTTATCTTTAAACGTGTGCAGGAAAAAGGCAGCAACAAATGTGCGTTCCAACAAGGAGCAAACTGGTGAGGAGGAGCTCAATATTTGATAGTTGTTTTCCTTTTCTGAAATAAATGATACCTTAGGTGTTGAATAATTCTGCCCCTCAATTGAAATGAAATAAGTTTGCAAATTGATGTTTCCTTTCCAAATGGCTACATCTTTTACTAATCATAGATATTCCATATGCAATCTTTTTTCTCGTTTTGTTTTTAAACTTTCTAAGAAGTAGAAAACCATTTTGCTATAGCAATGTTTTGCCCAGTTGTAGAGAAGCAACTAAATAGGAAGAATTTGCAGGGAGGCTGTCCACTGAGAGGTTGATCTAGTGCATCAAGCCATATATGTTAAATTTCATAGTTCTTGCAAGCATCTATCACTTCAAATTTTATTGTATTATAGACAAATTTCAGCCTTTATTGCCCTGAAACTAGTTAGCCCCACAGTGTACCGTGGGATTTGTTACTGCAAGAATGACAGACAAAAGTTCTTTCCGAGGATGTGTGTGATTTAGTACTGTTTTTTTTGCCTGTCGCGTGTCTTCTTCTGTTAAACCCAGCAATGCATAGGCTGTGGTCTTTGTTTTGTTTCGTTTGCGATTCTTTTAAGCATTCAAGATATAAACTTGTTAACTGCAGCAAGGCCGCGTTATGGCGATGAATGACTGATAATCTTCCTTGTTTTATATATATGCAGTGGTTCTTGATACCCCATTGGATTACAGTTTAGATGACTGCATAGAGTACATTGAAGAAGATGAACTGGTGGAGATCACTCCCTCGAGCATTAGAATGTGCAAGAATCCCAAGCTTGCCAAGAGGATGAGATAAAAATAGCCCAGGGGTAAGCATTGCTTTGGGTCAAACCACCAATTCACTCTTTGATTGTTTTGGTTTCAAAGGTTCTATTTTTGGTCACAAGTTAGAACATGTCGAAAACCAACCCAAACCATCAAAGCCAGGTTTATAAGTTTATATAATTTTTAAGCATAATTTTGGGCATGCTCTAGGGCTCCCAAATTTCCTTGTTTCTAGTTGTATAAAAAACACAAAATTATATATAGTTTTTACCATTATATGCTTGATTTTTTTTTAAATAAAGATGATGAGCTGCATGAGCAGTTGCACAGATATTTCCTAGTGCTGTAATTGTGTAAACATGGTTGTCTAAAAACTCGTACCCAAAAAGAAAAAAAAAATGTAAAAACATGAAAATAGAATAAAGAAATTGGTAAAACAAAAGGAAAGAGTTTAAAACTTTCCTAACATTTTTTTTTTTTTAAAAGGACCTTTCTAGCATCTTCATCCATATATTTTTTCTTTCCTTCTTAAGCCTCCGTTTGGAACTTGGAAAATGCTGAGGAGGAGAATGAAAAATCTGAAGGAATTTGCATTTTCATGTTTAGTTATTAAGGAAAGGGAAAAAGAAAATAAAAAATATATCAAATTTATAGACAAAATGTTGATTTTACATACCATTGGTATTTAATTTTTAGTTATATTTTAATAAATAGGATTTAACATGAAAGGAAAATATAATAGAAAATGAAATTTCTCTTCATTTTCTTTTCATTTTTTCAAGTAAAATTCTTAATCCAAACATGACTTTATTTTAGGATTCCTTGTGCAGTAGTATTTGAAGGTCAAGGAATCTTTCCAATTATTGTTTCTACCGAAGCTTCTGGGAAAACGCATCTTGCACCTAATTAAGCTGGTACATACTTAAGTAATTGATGGAATGTGTTGAAGAATCCTCATCGTAAAGTTTGTGGCATTGACATTTCTCTCAGAAAGCATTATACTCTTTTGACATTTGGTATGGTTCACATTCATATATTTATTTATTACTATTAGAATAATTATATTTAGATTGATAAAACAAATCAAATCAACAGCCTTATCTTATATGTTGAAAATTGGTGTTGCTACTTCATCACAAATATATTATATTTGATCTAAATTAATTGGACTCGAGCTAAACAAAGTTCAAGTAGTTGTCAACCGAACTTGACTATTTAAATTTTTTTATTAAAAATTGATATATGCATAAATTTAAAGCAAATATAAAAAATAAAAGTTTTTTTTTTTTTTTTAGTTGAGTTGAATCAGTCACTCGATTAAGAAGCAAAATACTTTACAAAGCTGAAAATTGTAAAAAGAAAATTGAAAGAAGGTGAATTCAAATTGACCCAGTACTTGAAATTTCAAAATATTGAAATGGGAATAGAAGGGATTGTGAGAGTGGTAAAAGGAATTGTAAGAACAGGTCCACCAAACTCAAACGTGATCCCCATGCACGCCCGGCAACTGTCTCTAGAACCCTACATTGCATATGCCCCTCTCCTCTGAATTTTAAGGTCACCCTGCCCTAAAAGTCAAGCTCTCGTACTCATCTACACAAGACGTATTACATTTCAAACCTTAAATAGTTAAATTAAATGTAAGAACTAATAGTCAAGGTAAGCATGTATTTATGAAAACATCTTATTTTCTAGATTATCAATTTTCTTATTTTTATTTTTATTTATTTTATTATTTAATATAATAATAATAATCGACGTTTTTCGAGTCTTCAATTAATCAATCGAGTAAAATGATAGGTTAGTGGTTACACTTTTAATTAATTTTATTTCAATCCACAATTAAGGATTTGTATTTGCTAGTTGTATTGAATTTAAGTCGAACGTTTAAGCTCATTAAATGGTTATGAGTTAGAGAGTTGAAATTAATAGGAGGTCGTTCCGTCCGTGAGGATTAATTGCTTATTTGGGGTCCAAATACTTTTAGTTAAATATATGTATTATTGAATTATTTTATACTAATTATACACTTGAAAGCATAATTACTTCGTGGCAAATAATTTTTTTAAACAATTAGCTTATTATAAATGACAGCAATACAACTTGTAATATCAATTCAACTCTTTATACATGTAAATAATTTTATTAAGATTCATTAATATTTTTAGATTTAATAAGGATGACAAAAATAATTGCATGAAATCAATAAGTTATTAATTGTACTAATTAAAAGAATAGAGATTAAAATAGATTTTACCTGATAGTATGCGACTAACTTATGATTTCACTCAATCAGGATAATAGTCTGTGTTTTAATTTCTCTCTACTCAAGTATCAATCTTGATTGTAAAGTCATATTTTTCAAGACCCGAATAATATTTTTGACCTCTAAGAAAGTCTTCCATTGAGAGGTGCTGAGTGTTTGTTCCAAAATAGGTGATTAATTTATAAAGAATGAGAAGTTGGGGTAGTGTGCTCAGATGACTTGATGCACAAAATCAATAATTCAAGAAGTTATACACGAGACCTGTCTCGCCATATCGTCCATGTATCTATTTTTTGAATGTCAAACATATGACAAATAGTCTTACTTCTTACTCATTCAATCCTAATAAATCTAAAAATCATGGTCACATATTTCATTTTCACATCCAAAAAATAAGCACAAGAAGATGTGAAGGGACCGATTCTCTATATAATTTCTCTGTATGTGAAGAAGACCGGTCTTTTGATCTTTCAATTAATTGTCTCATATATAAATGTGGAAATATTTAATTTTCTAGAATCATATAATATAATATAATATTATGGATGACCTAGTCTCATTAATTAATCAATCAATATAAAATTTTTTTAAATGCATAAACCAAAATCACAACCCCCTGTGGACTTCTCTTTCTTCAACATATTTGTCATTTTTCTTTTGACATGTTGTACCTATTAACCCATTTAGCAGAGCCTACCCTATGTTGGTATTTTATAAAAATAGTATTTCAAAAGTCTTCACCATTTTTCTCCAAATCTTTTGAAGAATTCATTTAAGTTTATTAGTTGTTACAAGAATGATTACAACCATTTATGTAATTGTTTTGCGATTGCTAGAATTAAATATTTTGTCACTGTTGTTGACTATTATATATATATATATAGACGAGATATCTTCAGAGGACGTGATTGCTACAATTTTCTTCTTTTTCCTTCCAAATACTTTGCTATCTAAAAGTTATTTAGTTGTTATTGTGATTTTTTTTTATGATATGAGAACTTCAGCCACCAACGAATGTTTTGGACCCCTCTCGGGACGATACCAAACCCACAAGGTGGTGGCCTTCTCCTCGTTTACCTCCTGGATAATTCGGTGAGTGTGTGTGTGTGTGTGTTTACAAGAGAGAGAGAGAGAGAGATGAATCTCAATTGAAGAGGGCTCGTGGTTTTTAGTGTCTCCTTGAAGTACCCAAAGCTAGCATGAACCACTCCCCATGTTTTATTTTCTTTTGGTACCAATTCATATTGCACAAACACATGCATATATACAATCTCATTGCAATTAATTAAAACGTGCCTCATTCATACATTTTTACTTTGACCTTCATCATTGCTCCTATCCTAACTAGTACTATATTATATATAATAGGTAGGTACATATATATATATATATATATAGGTAAGATTAACCCTTCAAATAATATATAATGAGCATTCACATAGCAACAAAGTCAAAATCATAGTGTATGTGTCTATATATATAAAATTATTATCTTAATTACTTATTCATCTTTTCTTTCAAAAGATTATACAATTAGAGTGTTCTTCCTTAAAATCTAAGTGTCAAGGAGAAGGAGTTAAGAGAATCTTATACTGACTTGAAACTGCCTAATATGGAACTGGACGCATACCAACACAAACATCTTCACTTTAAGTGTCTGTATATCTATATTTCAAATGTTAAACATGTGACAAATTGGTCTCCTGCTTATTAATATTATATATACATATAGAGAGAGAGAGAGAGAGAGAGGGGACATGTGTAAGGACAAGTCTCTTGTATCTCTTCATATATATATATATATATATATATATATATATAAATTACCAATGTACCAATGTTCTTAAAATATTGTTAAAAAACATTTTTCCATTACATAAACTATTCAACCTTCCCATTTTTTTTATTTTTTATTTTAAAAAAAAAAAAAGATAAAAAAGCTTATAGAATTCATTCTTATTAAATTACTTAGTCTTAATTACACCGGGTATGCATCGACCCGTGTTATTATTAAAATAAAATATTTACATACTCGGCTAAAACCTCTCTTAAAATAAAAATATAAAATAAATATTTTTTTCGATGAACAAAATGCTATACATAATTAATTAGTCATTTTGATAACTCGTGTTGTATAAATATGTTTATTAAATTTGGAAATTAAATAGCTTCTCGTTAAAATTTAGAGGAAAAAATTATGTGTTTTTGACTTTTAAAGATCTTTTCTTGTTGACGAAAATTGTTATTTTTCTAAAGTATTAATGTCAAGCGGATAACAAGGAAAATATATTTTTTTTTTCTCTAAACCTATTTTCAAGTCAAAAGAAGATAATATTTTTAATCTTGCCCATGACACTTAATCAAACCTCTAATCATTTTTATTCTTAATGTCACACTAATGTCGTCACATTATAATAAAGTTTCCCAAAATAGTACACAATACACAAAACGGAAAATGTTTACAATCCTATGACGCATTATCCTTAATCCCTTGGGATGTTCATTCGATTGTCTAAAAAAAATTATTAAATATGTGATGGACCGATTAATATTCTCCACATTTTATAGTTTTTTTTTTAAATAATAATAATAATAATAAAAATAAAATAGTTGTAACAAAATAACTATCTAAGCAAATGACTAGACATGGATATAAAAATTCAACTTGAATTTCGCCTTGATATCATTAATAACATTTATTTTCTTAGGCTCCAAAACGTAGTTTTGTTTGACAATGGTAACTTTCAGGATCATCATCTGTTTGGATGAAGGATTTATTTTTATGAGAAAAATAAAATGAAAGAAAAATATATAGGAAATTCATTTTTCTATTATATTTTCTCTCTATACTAAATAATATTGAAAAAAAAATTTTACTATTATACAATTAAAAATTTTAAAAATTAAATATTTGTGATGCTTAAAATTAAAATTTTATTCATTTTTTTGTATTTGAGCAAAAGACACTCACCTCTCCTGAAGTTTGGCAAGATGACAAAGACTTCCATTGAGATTTACCAAAAAAATACAGACTTTTCCTTAAAAATACTTGTCTTTTTGAAAAATATAAAAGAAGATGTATATCTTTTTAACAAATTTTAGGAGAGGTCCGAAATTCTTGAAACCCTCTGAACATGTCTCTGAAAGTTGTGAAATCTCAAGGAAGATCATTGCCTTTCACCTTTTTATTTCATTTCTTATTTTTCTTGATAACTGAATATGAAAAAATTGCATTCCTATATAATTTTCTTTCTTTTGTTTTTGAAGTTTCAAACGGGATCTTAATAATAGATGACTTTTTTCTTTGTTAAATAATGTGTATTAAGTCGCATTAATAATAATCAATAAACAATAAAAATTAGTCTACTTAGAACACTTGTCTATTGTCTCATAATAAATTTAATAAAAATAATTAAAAGAAGAAAAACTTAATCTCAATTTATATTTACTGATAGTGAAAAATAATTATCCAAACATTACCTAATAAATAAATAAAATCCTTTTTTATTTATTTTATTATTTTTATTTCTTTTTGCAGACATCGAATTGGAATGGAAGTCAACCAGTGGAGTTTGACCAGCCCCACTTAAAGGAGGGGCGGTGCTTTTTATGTGTTTGAATCCTTGAAATGACCATATTGCCCTTCCACGTCAAAGGACGGCTTCTCATTTTTTCACAGAAAAATAAATAAATATAAATCTATATACATATATATATATATATATTATTAAATAATAATAATAATAATAACAAATACTAAATTACTTGCCCAGCTTTTCAGGAGACCAGCAGCAGCAAAGCGTACAATCACTAGCTTAATTTTTAATTTTTAATTTTGGTTAGCACTCAATTAATTTCATATATATTAAAAACGATTTTAATTCAACTACTAATTTTAAAATTTCAAACTTAATAAACAATCATAATTATAAAATTATAAGAAAATTATTAAAGTTTAGACAGATTTATTGGTCATGCATTACTCTGATCAAACTTAAAAATATAATTAAATAAAATGAAACTATATCGTTAAATTAAACAAATTTACAGTGTGATTTGATCGTTCTAATTCAGATTTTGTGAAAAATTTATAAAACTCATTATAAGATAAGTTTCAATTACTTATATTTTGTTTAAAAATCCTTTATAAGAAATTATCTTACCAAAATTTAGGGAGACGGATACAAATGAAGTATTTATAATATTGATATGGTGCCCGATTGGTACACCTGAAGAAAAAAAAAAAAAAAAACCTATAAAATAAAATCACACTAAAAAAGAATCTAGTGATGACTCTTTCATATTAACAAAAAGATTTAGAATGATGAAGACAATATGATAATTAGATAGATTTTTTTTATTTTTTATTTCTATCAATTTCAAATATGGAATCGAAATCTATTATCTCCCCCCCCCCCCCAAAAAAAAAAACAAGTTCGATTATGAATTTAGCTTACCTAACTATTAATAGACAATAACATGCACAGTGTTCATTCAAAATATAACCTTCAATATAACTTTTAATGTTGCGCAAATATTTTATATTGTTTTACTTTTTAAAGAGAAAAGAAGAATCGAAAAGGGCGAAGGAGTAGTTTTAAAAAAAAAAAAAGTAAAGTGAAAGTTAAAGAAAACGTAGAGTAAAAGTAAAAGACTAGCATATAATAATTGAGTGTGAAATTATTATTATTTTGCTATAGAAGTGTAGACATTTTGAAAATCATAAAGCTTGTAGTAAAAGTCTTTTTATTAAACAATATTCTTTTTCTAAATATTATCTTTAAAATTGTGTAAGTAATAAAGTGAACACGTAAAGTAACGTACAAAACAAATTAAAATTCTATAGAAAAAAATTTGAATAAGACTTCTTCATTCTCCGTCTTCCCCTAAAAAAAAACCTACAATTTTTTGTTATACTTTTTCCACCGTAATTTAGTTTGTTATATCGGTGCTACTCAATCCTAAATCATACATGTTTAGTAAAATTCAAAGGTTTTTACCAACTTAATTTTTATCTTGCATTGCTTAATCCGTGAAAAAGCGGCAAAAAATGTGTGAAAGCGTTAAAACAAATGCATACACAAGCTTTGTGTACTATTGCATGCCCTTTTCTTCTATTCATCTACTATTGGTTGGGAATTGTGACAATTTTTTTTTAAATATTCATGGGTGATTAGATATTAATTATATTAATAAGAACAAATTATACTATTTATTTAATATGATGCAATTCAATACCGTATAACAACAAGTTATACAATTTAATTTCGAACTATGAGCATACTTATATATACATATATATTAATAAATTAAATAATTTAAAAAAATTGTATATCACACGGGTCCTTATTAGTAAATTAAAATATAAGAGAAAACGAGCGATTCTAATAATAATTTAAGGACCATAAATGCAATTAACGTGCTATAAAATTGATTGTAGAACTAAACTAATAATTTTTGCAAAACTGGTCCTGAAAAACATGGGAATTATATATAAAAGCCTAGGGGCGCGAAACGAATTTTCAAAAAATATGAATGTTTCGATTTTCAAATCCAACCGTCATTGTTGGTCAACACACGTCATCTCATCGTACTAGCATATTCCTTCCCCTAGTACTCGGGACAGGATATTTTATCTGACTAAAATGCCTCAGTGGTTTTGCCGCAATCTCCGCTTTGCGAGGACGGAATGTGAGGGTAATTTTGTACATGAAAGTACACGGCGGCTTTTAGATTTGCTTTGGCTTCTGGAAAAGTTCCTACGTGGATGCGTCCACCAATACGAAGATGCCACGCGGTTGCGGGACAACACGAGGATGCGGTCACTTTTGCCAACGGAATGTTCCAACTTGTCGGCCAAGGCGTTGACCATGGTAGTTGGTTCAGCGTGAGAAATGACGTAATTGCCCATAGTAGTTAGTATTTGTTATGATCCCACTTCCAAATTTGTAGCGTCGGCGGAAGTATTCAATTTCGACACTCCCAGGCCCCGTATTTACCAAAACACCCTCGTAGTTTTGGTTTAAACTTAACTCCGCTTGAATTCGATGGGTTCAATATTATTTAACTCAAGCTTAATTTAATTATAATACTTAAACTCAATTCACTTCCATTTTAACTTGATGATAAAATAATATTAAATACATGTATAATATATATATATATATATATATTATTTGGACCCTGTGAGCAATCAGAAAAATTAGAACATTAGAAATTTACGTAATTCGGTCAAAATCAACTTACGTCCACGGAGCACACCACAATTCACTAAAAATTCGCTAGAAAGAGATATAACTCTCCTCTTCCTCTCACTCTCTTCGTCACACTCTCTTCTTCCTATCTTTTCTTCTCTGTATCTTCTCAGTGCATCTTACAACTCTCCACAGCATCTCTATTTATAGGACTGATAATTAATTACAACTTATTATAATAAATCAAAAAATGAGATGTTACATTCATCAAGATAAATGGAGATAAGGGTTACATTCATCAAAATAAATGGAGATAAATGGCATAGCTTGCAAACCGTGTCTCTAACTCAGCATCTCATGCGTCTCCAACACAACAATCTCCCACTTGGAGATGGAGACGTTTCCTCAACCAGTATCATGAATAAATGATGTGCTCAAAATACGTTTTCAGGCATGAAGATCAATTGAAGTTGAACACAATTTCAACTTCTATGTAGTCACCACCTTAGTTAACATATCTATCGGATTTCTGCTTCCTTGGATTTTTTCAAATGTCAACACGCCGTCCTTTATCAAAGATCTGATGAAATGATAACGCAATCCAATATGCTTAGTTCTAGAATGAAATGCGGAGTTCTTTGCCAGATGTATAGCACTCTAACTGTCACTGTACAAAACATTCCTCTCCTGCTTTAATCAAAGCTCCATTAACAAACCCTGAAGCCAAATCATCTCTTTACTAGCTTCTGTCACTACTACATACTCAGCTTCTGTAGTGGATAAAACAATAATCTTCTGTATCTGTGACATCCAACTAACAGTTGTTATGCCAACAGTGAATATATACCTGGTGGTGCTTCTGCGATGATCAACTTCACCTGCAAAATCAGCATCTACAAATCCTTAGATTTTCAAATCGCTTTTGTTGAAACATAGGGACTTATCAATAGTGCCACGTAGATATTTCAAAATCCACTTCACTGCTTCCTAGTGTGTCTTCTCTAGATTTGATATATATCTACTGACAGCTCCTACTGCTTGGCTAATATCTGCTCTGATACCAACCATAGTATACATTAGACTTCCATTGGTTGAGGCATATGGTACCTTAGCCATGAAGTCTTTTTCTTCATCTGTCTGGGGAGACTGATCCTTAGAGAGACGGAAGTGATCTGCCAATGGTGTATTTACAGCCTTGGCGCTGCTCATGTTGAACCTCTGTAAAACACGGATGATGTACTCTGACTGAGATAACCGCAACGTACCTTATTGCTTATCTCTAGAGATCCACATCCCAAGAATCTACTTTGCAGGACCCAAGTCTTTCATATCAAATTCCTCTGACAATTGCTACTTCAATTTTCTGATTTCTTATACATCTGATCTTGCAACTAGCATATCATTAACATATAGCAATAGAATAATATAGCTAGTACGATACCTTTTGAAGTAGCAACAATGGTCGACATTGCACTTCTGAAAATTGTTCCTCTGTATACAGTTGTCAAATTTCTTGTACCACTGTCTAGGAGCTTGTTTGAGACCATACAAACTCTTCTTCAATTTGCATACAAAATTCTCTTTACCTTTTACTGAGAAACCTTCTAACTGTTGCATATAAATTTCCTTGTCAAGATCACCATGAAGAAATGTCGTCTTCACGTCTAACTGCTCAAGTTGTAAACCCTCTGAGGCAACAATACTCAAAACAGATACGATGGTTGTCAGCTTGATAACTGGTGCAAAAATATCAGTGTAGTGAATTCCTTCCTTCTGTTCGAAACCTTTGACTACTAACCAAGCTTTATACCTCTTGGATCTATCATGCTCTTCTTTGATCCTGTACACCCATTTGTTGTGAAGAGTCTTCTTATCATTGGGCAACTTAGCTAGTTCCCATATTTTGTTGGAGTTAAGAGACTTCATCTCATCTTTCATTGCAAGCTCCCACTTGCTCGAATCTCTTGCCTAACATGCTTCAACATAGCATTCAAGTTCTCCTCCATCTGTAAGAAGTAAATGATTTACATACCTCCTGTTTGGTATATGCTGTTGAGAAGATCCCCTAAGCTCTGGTGCTAGAGTAGGAGGTGGTGGTGCAACAATTTGCTCCACACGCTCGGTATTCTGCTGAGGATTCTCGATGTTCTGATGACGTGTCTTTACACCTTCTAAAACATCATCCACATCTACAAAGGTTGTTTCAGACTCTGTAGATTCTGTTGTGTGTCTATCTTTGTACATAACCTTTTCATCAAAAATCACATCTCTGCTTCTGATCACCTTTTTGTTTTCGTCATCCCAAATGCGATACTCATATTCATCTCTACCATAACCGATGAAAGTGCATTTTCAGGATTTCAGATCCAACTTATTCTTGACATGATCATTGATATGTACATATGCAACACAACTAAAAACTTTCAAATGTGAAAGTCTTACCTCTTTATTACTCCATACTTCTTCTGGTAGGCTATAGTCCAATGGTACTGATGAACTCCTGTTAATCAAATAAACTGTTGTGTTGACTGCTTCTACCCAAAACATCTTTGGCAAGCTTGACTACATACTCATGCTTCTAGCTTTTTTTGTCAACGTTTTGTTCATCCGCTCGGCTACGCCGTTGTGTTCAGGTGTACCTAGTACAATTCTTTCCATTCTAATACCATGCTCATGGCAAAATTTCTTGAACTCGGTGTCAACATATTCACCACCGTTATCTGTTCTCAACTTCTTGATTTTCAAACTAGTTTTGTTTTCTACCATTGCTTTCCAAATTTTAAAAGCATAAAAAACATCATATTTATATTTCAAGAAGTAAACTCATACCTTTCGTGAATGATCATCAATAAATGTGACGACGTAATGCTTCCCACCTGTAAACGAAATGGTTGTTGGTCCCCATACATCTGAATGGACTAGTCAAGTCTCTCCTTCTTTGGGGTACTGATGTTTGTCTGGAAACTGACTCTCTTCTATTTCCCAAATATGCAATTCTCACATGTGTCAATCTCCACCGAATGTAAATCACTCAAACTTACCCTTTGAGTGCATCACCCCGAGTCCCTTTTCACTCAGGTATTCAAGTCGTTGATGTCATAAGTTGCTATCAGCATTTCTTATAGCAACTGTAATAGACATGCATGCATTAGGAGTTACATAAAGAGTACCTGTAATAACTCGAGAAAAAAAATTAATTAATTAAAATTATTAATCAATTAAATAGTTAAGCATTATTAAATTAACGTATTAAATAAACAAATAAAAAGAAATAGTATGAAAACAAATTAAATTAAGAGTAATTATTAATTAATTAATTAAATATTATTAAAATAAATAAATAAATTTTTAAAAATTTATTATTATGAATTAATTAATTAATTAAGTATTATTAAATCTGATGTATTAAATAAATAATAAGATATACATATATATATATATATATATATTATGGTTAAAGTATATAGGCATATATATATATATATATATATATATATATATAATATTATTATGTTATATGTAAAGTAAGTAAAAAAAAAAGAAAGAAAGAAAGAAAGAAAGAAAGCTTGAAGCTTCAGAGAGAAGCTTCCTGCAAGCCGTCTCTCAGTCTCACACTCTCCTTTCTCCGCCTCTTCGTCTCCGCTTCTCTCTTTCCCCTTATTTCTCGATGAATATTTGACCAATCAGGAAACGAAAGGTGTCGTTGGATTCCTAACTCCGCCACTGACATTTCTACTGGAACAGATTTGTCGTGAGAGCGGCTTAGGCACCATTCCTAGGGTAAGACAACTTTTCTCTAATTTCTCAATTTCTCATTAAATCTGTTGTTGAATCGACGATCAGACACCACCATGAGGTCCTAGTCGTGATCGTCGTCATTTTGACATAAGTAAAGTTTCAATTGGGATTTTCTAGGCCTCACTCCAAAGCGAGAGTGAGATTTGAGAAATTTGGTAATTTGACTATATTTAAGGGCATATTTATTTATTTAGAATTTATGGGTTTAGGAAGTATTAATGTAGTGACCCGAAGAATAATAGCTTTTTAATAATAAGAGGGAGAGAAAATAGATACAGAAACAGAAGGAGGCTGTAGACATCGTCGACGACATTACATTTTGGAGATAATATTAAATAATAAAAAATACAAGAAATTGCCAAGCTTCATCGATGAACACGGGGTTTCGTCGATGAAGGCCTTCAGAATTTCATCGACGAACACAGGGTTTTGTCGACGAGAAAATACCGATAGGCGGTTCGGGCTGCTCTGAATTTCGTCAACGAATACAGGACTTTGTCAACGAATTTTGTGAAGGGCTCGTCGACGAACACAGGGTCTCGTCGACGAAGCTGACCCTATAAATAGTGGAAATACGAGATTTTTATTCATTTCTCTCGCCTCTCTCTCTCTCCTCTCTCTCTCCTACGACTCCCTCTCCCTTCTCTCTTCATTTCTGGCCTCATTGGTAGCCAGATCGATGATTCGAGGCTACCATGACGCTCCTGGTGGAGTTCTTCACGTATCTACCGGAGCGGATCGTCAGGAAATCGGAATTGAAAATCATCCCAAATTCAGGTTAAGGCCTTTTAGTCTCCTTTTGGCCTTATGGTAGTTATAGGAAATGATACAGGCAGAAAAATACTGATGTTTAGTTCTGACAAATATTGGTTTCAGGGTATTTTGTAGGAGGCCCTGCGAGTATCAGGCTAGAATACAGTAGGGGCTTTTCAAAGATAAGGTAAGGGAAATATGCTATGTTAGGAAAGTTCTGAATATTATGCAGTTTATTTATTTACGAAAATTATGTATTTTAGTATGGCGTGGCTTATGATTATGTATATGGTACGGGGATATGTTTATGAATTTAGTTTCATGATTTTACAAATTTCAGTGTTATGATTATACGCATTTCAGTACCATGATTATATGAATTTCAATACCATGATTTTACGATATTTCAGTACCATGATCTTATGATTTTCAGTACCATGATAACACGAATTCCAATATTACGAATATACAGTTCCATGTTATGATTATTCAGATTTCAATACGTTATGCAGTATCATGGTTATTTCAGTACTTCAGAATCATGGTAAATCAGATAGACATGTATATAGAAATATATTATACGATATCAGACCCTGTTGGACTTGCAGCTACAGAGCACGGTATCGTTGCTACAGATACTATGTTACTTTATGAGTGCAACCACCTATTCAGATATATGTGGTACGGTTGACCACCTAGGCCCTAGAAGAGGTTAGGCTCCTCATTCAGATATGGATTGAGGAGGGCAGGTTGACTGACGGAGTTCAGTGATTTATTCCTGGTTGGTCAGCCAGGGTAAATCCAGCCTACGAGCCGCACAACCTCGTCATGAAGGGCATGTCATGACATAGAAAGCCACAGGGAACAGTTTCAATTACTATTACTTACGTATTGATTTACAAAAACAGGGATCCTAATATATACACTATAGGTCTTTTGAATTATAACCATAATACTGATATGTTAAACAATAGGGAAAAAGGGGTGGTGTGTTTTATTATTTGTACTGTACTCAGTTATTCATGTTTATATGAAACAGATTTCATGATATGTTGTAGCTCATTTGCCACACACTAGTAATAGCATATTATCTCTTACTAAGCGTTGGCTTATCCCAGTGTTGATATATTTTTCAGGTGATCCACGTAGGCAAACAGATCAGGCTCGCAAATAGAAGGGCTTCAGTAGTGCCCTGACAGAGAGTGAGTATCATTTTTGGGAGCATTTTTGTATTACCCTAGCTAGTTGAGGGCAATTTTTGGGGATACAATTATCTTTGTATATTTTGGAAACCATTTCAGCACCCTGGTATTGGTTCTGGTATTGTATGTAATGGTTTAGGTTTTGTTTATATGATTATGCTTCTCGCTGCTTAGGATAATATTATGATATTAGAGTATGATAATTATTATAGTGGGAAAAAAAATCAGATAATTAGGCAGGTCGTTATAATTAAAATAATATTTTATTCATGATTAATTACATGGAACTAGAATTTTTTATTCAGGGTCCGGGTGAGCGCCGCATGCATCTTTTCAGGGTCCTTGTTGGTGTAGTTCAAGAAATCAGGTAAGGGGAAAAATATATATTAAATTTGAATTTTTATGAATTTAATGGAAAATGAATTGTGTTAAATATACGTGTATATGTTTCTGTAGTGACCTGAAGAATAATATTTTTTTTTAATAATAAAGAGGGAGGAAAATGGAAACAGGAATAGAATGAGGCAGTAGACTTCGTCGACGACATTACATTTTGGGGATAATCATAATTTCAAGAAAATTGCCAAGCTTCGTCGACGAACACAGGGTTTCGTCGACGAAGGTCTTCAGGATTTCATCGACGAACACTGGATTTCATCGATAAGAAAATACCGAGAGACAGTTTGGGCTACTCTGAATTTCGTTAACGAATATAGGGTTTTGTCGATGAATTTATTGAAGGATTCATCGACGAAGTGACATGTCTCGTCAACGAATCTGGCCCTATAAATAGCTAAAAATCGAATTTTTATCCATTTTCAACGCCGCTCTCTCTCTCCTCTCTCTCTCTCTACGTCCCTCTCTCACTTCTCTCTTCGTTTCCGAGCCTATTCCTCGCCGGATCGAAGATCTGAGGCTACCACGATGCTCCTGGTGGAGTTCTCTGCAAGTTTGCCGGAGTAGATCATCGGGAAAACGAAGTTGAAATTCATCCCAAATTCAGGGTAAGACCTTTTAGCCCATTTTTGGCTTTATGACAGTTATAAGAAATGTTGTAGGTAAGAAAATACTGATATTCTGTTCAGACAAATGTTGTTTTCAAGGTGTTATGTAATAGGTCCTGCGGGTGTTAAGCCAGTAAACCATAGGGGCTTTCCAGTAATTAGGTAGGAGAAATATGCTATGTTAGGAAATTTTGAAATATTATATAATTTATTTAATTATGAAAATTATGTATTAAAGTATAGTGTGGCTTGAGGATATGAATATAATATGAGGGTATATTTTATGAATTTTAGTACCATGATTATACGAATTTTACTACCATGATTTTATGAATTTCAGTATCATGATTTTATGAATTTTAGTACCATGGTTATACGAATCTCAGTACCATGATTATACGAATTTCAGTACTATGACTATGCAGTTTTCAGTATTATGATTATGCAGTTCTCAATATCATGACGTATGAATTACAGTTACAACTTATTCAGCATCATGGTTATTACGGTTATTTCAGAATCATGGTAAATTAGATAGTTGTATACAGAGATATAATATATAGTATCAGACCATGTTGGACTATGCAGTTACAGAGTATGGTACCGTTGCTACAGATATTATATTATGTTACAAGTGCAACCACCTATTTAGATAATACGTGGTAGTAGGTTGATCACCTAGGCCCTTGACGTGGACAAGCTTTCCATCATATATGGGTTGAGGTGGGCAGATCAGACCGATGGAGTATAGTAATTTATTCTTGGTTAGCCAGTCAGGGTAAATCCCGCCTACGGGGCCATACAACCCTGTCATGAGGGGTCAAATCATGACACACAGTTATCCATAGGGAAAGCTTTCAGTTACTATTACATATGTATAGATTTCAGAAACAGGGAACATACTTATGAATAATAGAATTATTGTGGATAGTAACCTACAATACTGTTATGTTAAGAAACATGAAAAAGGGGTGAATTTTATGATTTATACTGTAATTACATATTCAGTTAGACATGTTTATATGAAAATAGATTTTCATAATATTGTAACTCATTTGCCACACACTAGTAATAACATATTTCATCTTACTGAGCGTTGGTTCATCCCAATGTTGAATCATTTTTCAGGTGGTCCAAGTAGGCGAGCAGACCAGACTCGCAGATAGAGGGGCTTCAGTAGTGCCCTGTCAGTGAAGTGAGTATTATGGAGGATTTTTGTATAGCCCTAGCTAGTTGAGGGTATTTTGGGGATACAATTATATTTGTATATTTTGGGGAAACATGTTAGTACTCTGGTATTGGTATTGTATATATATTTTCATATGGTTATGTCTATGTGATTTTGGCTTCTCACTGCTTAGGCTAATAATTGGGTTTACTCCCAGAATGGTATCAGAGCATGTTATATGTCATAGTATATATATATAAACATGTTAATTAAGCAGGTCATTACAGTTTTGATATGGGTTTAAAATGCCAATCATTTAAATTATGTTTTTTCGAGTTTAGAGTTGCTTATTAGATACGTATATACGAAAATGAACTGATGAAAGTGGGAAATATTTTCAGGATAATTATGTAAGAAATAAAAGGTATTTTCGGTATATAAACTTTAAATGTTGGTTGACTTATTTTACAGGCAATGTATAAATTTTATTGCTAAATTGTGTGGCGTGAGTAAATGTAAATTCTGTGCAAATATATGTTAAATGTATGAGACGTAGGTTAAGTAAGCAATGCATTGAAAATAAAATATGATATGAACTATGTTGCTTGTGTGTGTCAACCATGTAAACAGTTGAAAGATGTTGGGTAAAACAGTTGATAGATGTTGGGTAAATGTATGACAACTGAAAAATGTTGGGTATAACAGCTGAAAGATGCTGGATAAAATAGCTTAAAGATGTTGGGTAAATGTATGACAACTGAAAAATGTTGGGTAAAACAGCTGAAAGATGCTGGGTATGTAATGAAATGGAATGAAAATGGAAATTAATGAAACGAAAATGAAATTTGAAATGTGAACAATGTAAAATGGGAAAGAGTCACTTAAATGAAATGAAATGGAATGTTAAAGTTATAAACATGAACATATGTGAATGGTTGAGTAATGACATAAAGAACAATGTATTATGATATTAGAAGTATCTATGCTTCTAGAACATGTCACGATTGGGCAGGGCGTACTTTTCGCTTGAGAGCTTGCTAAGAAAGGCGAATGCACTAGTAACTTCAGATGTAGGAGTAGCTGCATAACGTACTAGGGCAGAGGGAACCTATTTGCATGGGCGGGTAGATTTCCCTATCCTTAGGGCCTTTGCCAGTAAGCTATTGTTGAACTGTGTGAGTACAAGATCAATTTATCACTTGAGGGTTTACTGAGTAAGGTGAGTGCCCTGGTATGCTTGAGTTGTAACCTTTGGGTTGCCTAGGTATCAGAGCAGAGGAGTGCTACTTGTATGGGTGGGTAATCACCCCTATCCTCGGGTAATCTCGTGGGTTAAACTTTTTGCATGTGTTTGATTAGGATTAGAGAATGATTTCAAAAATTGTGTTAACGATTTTTAAAAGTTAAATATTATGTTGTTATATACCTCATGTTAGCCACACGTTGTGTTTAATATATGGTTTCTTCCCTTACTGAGATATGTCTCACCCGAATATAAATGTATCTTTTTCAGGATTTCCTCGAGATCGAGCTTAGAGAGGTTGAGATTTTATAACATTTTTGGGAGATATAAGAAGAAAGGTATAAAGATTTTAATCATGTTTTTGGGGATATAAATATTTTATGTTCTATGTTTTAAGTTTTCTAGATATTATGAATGGCTGTGAAACATATTGGTATTGTGAACATTGAATGTTTTGGGAGTTATGTAGATTTATGGAAATGTAGGTGACGGATGAGTTATTATGGATTATAGTTAGAATTAGTAAACTCTGGTATTATGTTATATGAAGATTATGTTTATGTTTTCCGCTGCATATATATATTGATTTATGGATTATCAGGATTTTATCAGGTATAACACACCGGACCCGAGTTTAAGGGTTTGGGGCGTTACAGTACCACTTTTCTTACCTCGTGCAATTATCAATACACCCTGCGAAATCTTCCATTTATCACCAATGAAAGATGTGTTATATCCTTCATCTGCCAGTTGACCGACTAAGATCAAATTCTTCCTCAGGTCTGGAATATATATGACATCTCTCAGTCTCCATAGTGACCCATTCATATTGATCTTCAATGTCCCCTTGCCAGCAATGTCGCAAGGTTGATCATTGCCGAGATATACTTTACCGAAATTACCTGATGTATACTCCTCTAGGCAATCTCTGCTGCAAGTGGCATGGAATGAAGCTCCAGAGTCTAACACCCAAGACTCCTTTTTGCTCTCTAAAGAGCAGATCAACAAATCATCATTTTCTAAAGCAACATTTGCTTTTGTCTTTGCTCTTGTCTCATATTCTTTCTTCAGACTTTTGCACTGGTTCTTGTAATGACCAATTTTTCCACAGTTCCAGCACTCAATAATTTTTGTGCCCTGGGAACTTGTGTCCTGAGGACCTCTGAGATTTCTGGATTCAGATCGCCTGGGCCTAGATCTACCGTGGTTGATTGATCGTCCATGCCTGTTTCCTCTGCCTTGACTTTCCATGTTCAAGGTTGAACTCGAAGTAGAGCCATGGTATGACTTCATTCTGATTTCCTCCATAAAAATCATGTTGACAACCTCATCGTATACAAGCTTTGATTTCCCTGCGGAGCTACTGATTGCAGTAATAACACCATTCCAACTTTCGAGCAACTAACTGAGAATTAGTAGGGCACGAATCTCACTATCAAATGTTATCCCGACTGAGGCGAGTTGATTTGACAACTCATTGAAATTATTCAAATGTCTACTAAAACTTTCACCTGCAGACATGGTCATAGTAAATAATTTTTTCATAAGATGTACCTTGTTAGCGGCTGACAGCTGCTCATACATATTAGAAAGCACATCCATCATAAACTTGGTGGATGATATATGCTTGATATTGAATGCCACAGACTTTGACAACATCATTCTGATGGCTCCGAGAGCTTTTCGATCAAGCAATTCTTACTCGTCCTCATTCATAGATGCTGGCTTACCCTTCAATGGTAAGTGCAACTCCTTCGTAAACAAATAATCTTCAATCTGCTTCTTCTAGAAACCGAAATTGTTACCATTGAACATTTCGATTTTTGAGCGCTTTTCGTTTGACATATCAATTCGCTGATCTAAAGATGGATTTAGCTCAAATGGATAGCACGGTTGGATCCAAAGTGGTCGAAAACCTTGGAAATGGTTTAAGTCGTTTGAAAAATGGACCCAAAATGATTCCGAAAAGCTCGGTCAAAGATCAGTTCAAACTTGGACAACGTGCTAACGTGGCACTAGGACCCACGTGCTGACGTGGCTGGGGCCTACCTGCTGACATGGGAGGTGACGTGGTGTTTGACTCAACGCTGACATGACACTACTGACGTGGATGGGTTTGGAGTGGTTGTCCGGGTTGGATATAGATCCAGTTCGAGGACCGAGTCCGGGTCTAGACGGTTCGGATTGAAGGTTAGTCGAGTCGAGTCAAGGCAGTCTAGGTGAGGAAGACGGGTGGGGCACGTGGGCGGCAGGTCACAGGTGCGTGATCGGTGCGTGACGAGGCGTTCTTCTCCGGGAAGGTGTGTGGGGGCGCGTGTGCCTCCGTATGAGCTCCTTTCGAGCTCCGGTTTGCACTGTTGGCTTTGTCTCGGTGAGGTGAACGTGATGGTGGCCTCAAAAAATAATTTCGAGCCACTGGACATAGCGCTGATTTCGGTGAACAACTCCAATCTTGTCTTTCTACTCTAACCGAACTCTGATACCACTTGTTAGGACCCTATGAGCAACCAAAAAAATTAGAACACCAGAAATTTACGTGGTTCGGTCAAGATCGACCTTCGTTCACGAAGCACATCACAAATTCACTAAAAATTCACCAGAAAGAAATACAACTCTCTTCTTCCTCTCACTATCTTCCTCACACTCTCTTCTTCCTTTCTTTTCTTCTTTGTATCTTCTTTGTGCATCTTATAACTCTCCACAACTCCTCTATTTATAGGGCTGATAATTAATTAGAACTTATTACAATAAATCAAAAAATGGGAGGTTACATTCATCAAGATAAATGGAGATAAGGGTTACATTCATCAAGATAAATGGAGATAAATGGCACAACTTGCAAACCGCGTCTCCAACTCAACGTCTCATGCATCTCCAGCACAACATATATATGAGTTAGGGTCATGAACTTTAGTGCAAATTCGAACTCAACTATCAAATTACTCGAGTAGCATGAGTTTAGTTCAATCAACTTCAAGTACATATAATCGAGTCGATTGTAATTGAGTTCTAAAATGAGTTGTTGAGTATCTTGCAAATTACAGTTAGTCACTTACATTCTTAAGAATAAGAACACTCATAAGCACATGACTGCTTAAAATGACTAGATAGATATACATGTCAGTGCGATTAGATAGAAATAAAATAGATTTGTGGTGTGTTTGGGAGCATGTATTCCAGATCTTAGATATGAATTTAGGTTAATTTAGACAAAATTTGATTATACTTTTATATTATGTTTTATCCAAATCCAGACAAATTCAAATCCAATGCCTCGAAACATTGAACTACTACAGTTTTACCTCTATACTTGGAAAGATTGTTTTTGTGTTTGAACTTACAGTCTTTTAAATTTGAATTTACAATATTTATTGTTGATTCGAGACCCACCTTCTATTTTTATTTTAAATTACTACTTAAAATAAACACAATATTTTATTGAATATTGCTAAAAAAAATGTGACTTGATATTGGTGATCATTCACTATCAATTTTCTATTGTTAGGACATATGTCTTAATAAAAAAGAATTAATCTATTGTCACCACAAATCTTTGTTTTTTTTTTTGGTAACGAGGGACTCCTGACATCGATGAGCCCAATTGGACCCCCCGGTGCGACACCAAACCCCGCCTATGCCAATAGTGGCCTCCACTGGCGTAAGATGTAAATCGCGGATATGCACTCAACTGGCAGAATTTGAACCCCAAACGTACCTCTCTTTCAAGGCTATCTGGCTTCCATCCCTACCATTTGAGCTTGTGCTCGGGGGCCACCACAAATCTTTGTTTTTTTTTTTTTTGGATTACGCACCAGGTATCCACGTATCCGTTTTACAGTTCACGTGACTAATCTTACGCCTCTTGAAGTTGACTCCACAACTCCAAAGGGAGGGTGAATTCAGGAGTTCAGGAGCGGAAATGAGCCCAGGAGGGTTTGAATACCTGACCTCATGAGAGGCACTCCCGTAGCCCACACTACCACCTGAACCACACCCTGGGGGTAAAGTAAGACGGAAGGGGAGGCCTTCTCTAAAAAATTTGAACCATTTCTCGATTTATGCGTGTCATCCTTGCGCAGGGGCCATGCTAATCTTCTCTGTATCGTTCCAAATTATAGAGATGGTGGTCACAATGATGAAGGTAATAATAAGAATGGGATGGAAGCATAAGTGCTGTTTTTCTTCCTTTCAACATGAGAGGTGACCAAAATGCCTTTACCATTATTACAATTGTCCCTTCTAGAAATAATGATTGCTACTTGTTGCCCTAATGGCCACGACTTTCAAAATAAAACATAATTTTCTCACTGATTGGAGAAGTTTTGAATTTGGGTTTGTATTGAATTTAAATAAAATTTAATATAAAAGTGAATTGAAATTTGTTCAAATCCATTCAAATTCAAATTTAAAGTTCAAAATCTATGCTCCCAAATGCAACATTAATGTTTAATCTAAGTTAAATGTATGTACGATTGCTCACAAGAAATTTGAGAGTTCAGTTTGATAAGAGATTGTTCAGGTTCATTTTGTTGAGAATTCCACTTGTGAGTTTGTCCCACATTAGAAAAATTGAATGGATGATGGGTGTTTATATACATGGTTGGGCCCAAGACCCAATGAACTTAAGTTTTTGGGTCAAGTTAGTGTTCATCAATGTGTATCAAACACACCTATGGACTCCTCCAGTGCTAACAAGTGGTATCAACTCTGAGTGTGGGAGTGCGACCGAAGATGGATCCAAATAGGGTCAAGACGTGGGAGGTAGAATTGGTTCGAAGGTCCACATGGAATACAATCCGAGACACGTAAGGTGCAGCAATAAGGCCGGCCCACTTTAGCAACTGTTGGAGAATTAGTCCCATGATAAAGAAGATGACTTCCATTCAAGGGAAAGCATTTAAACTCACAAGTGGAGGAGCTTTCATTCAAGGGAGAGCAGTTGGAACTCACAAGTCAAAGGAAGATTATGGAGAATTTCATTTGTGAGTTTGTCCCACATTGGAAAAAGTGAGTGGATGATAGGTGCTTATATACATGGTTGAACTCAAGACCCAATGAGCTTAAGATTTTGGGTCAAATTAGTATTCACCTATGTGTATCAAGCGCACCTATAGACTCCTCCAGTGCTAACATGTTCACTATATAAATAAGCAATTCTTAAATCCATTAACAAGCTTGACCAAGCATATTCAGGTTCAGCTCGAGTTTGAGTCAAGTTTGAGCTTGGTTAAAAGTTTAGTATTCAAGTTTGAACACGGTAAAACTCATTTAGTTAATCTCTTTTGCAATCCTAAACACAACCAACATAATAATTTAGAAATATTTTCAGAGCAATTAAACTAAAAACATTTGACCTTTACCATTAAATCGTATCCTAACATATGAATTCTCTTAGGGAGTAAATTTATCTTTACTTCAATTTCTAAAGTTGTAACTTTAAATTCTTCTCACCCACATGGTGCACCCTCTTCGTTTTTTGTTTTTATTTTTGGTTAGCGACATTTCCATAGCAAGCTTAAATATATAAAGTAAGTGTGCCCTCTTAAAACTCTTTTAAATGATAATTACAATAGTAAAATTAAGAATGAATATTCAAATTTCAAACTTTAATTTAGAAATTTCATGTTCTTAATATGTGCATTTTTAATTATGACATTTGAGTTGCATTATTGTGCTCATTTTATGAGAAGTTTTTTTAAATATGTATCCAAATCTTTCTATATTTTTGAAATGTAATAAAAACAAAATACTTTTTAGTTTTTATATATATATATATATATATATATATATATATATATATCTTTGTGTGTGTGTGTGTGTAGAAAATTAAAATTAATTATTGGGATCTCTTAATTGTCCAATATTTAATTCCTTTTAAAAAAAAAAATTGAACTTTAACTTTTTAAAAAATAATAACTTCTATGGTCGAAACATTTAATATGCATATATAACAATCGTATTAAGGTCACGAGTTCGATTCCTTCTCGAGAGTTTATCCCCGTGAATTACCAGAGGTGCGTCAATGGGTGAGTGACTTTCACCCCCTGGGTTTGGTGCTGCACCATAGTTTCCTAAGTGGTGCAATGGTGGTTGGAGTCCCCAAGTTATATATATATATAAACAAAACAAAACAGTCGTACTAATAATAAGTTATTTTTGTAAATTTTATACGTGACATTCATTTTTTTTTAAAAAAAATTGTATTTAGCATGGACTAAACTCCCTCTTGCTTTCTCTAAAATGTTTTTTTTTCTATTTTTTAGTTCAAATTTTGATTTTATTCAAATTTTAAATTTTCAAATAGTTTATAGGAACAAAATCCGTAATTATTTATAACTAGTTATAATTTTCATGTGCTAGAAAACAATCAAACTACGCTTAAATTTAATATAATAATGTTTAATTAATATTTGTAAACATTGATTTTGCATATTTTAGGTTAAAAATAAATATGGAAATATTTTTAAAATATTCAAAATGTGTTTAAAACGAACTGTAAAATTGAAATTTAATAAAACTTATGTATAATTATTTAAATATTATAGATAGCGAAGCATGTATAAAAAATTGAATAAATATTTTCATAAAAATAACAATTTCAATGAAACTAGCTCTCCATTAGGGTTTAACAAAAACACGCAAATCTTCGTCTAACATTTGATTTTTTGGATAATCAATCTGTTAATTTACTCTCAAGGCCAAATAGGGACTACTAGTGTCCTGAAAAATCAAATGTTCAATGAGGTTTAGGAAAAATTTTGAAACTTGGGGTGATTGATTTGCCTATTTTTGCTATACCTAAGGGAGGGGCAAGAAATTTTTGAAATATCAAAAAGTAAGGTTTTGAACTTGGAAATAATGAAAAGGAATATAAATGAATTCATTTTTCGATATTTGGTTAATGAAAGTAAAAATAAAAAGAAATAGTATATATTATAGCAAACGCTAAATAAAATTTCAATTCTATACATTATCAACATTTTATTTTTTTTAAAATTTTTTACTAGCATATATGTTCATTTTTTTTATACTATTTGATCTATAAAAAAAAAAAATACAATGAAAAATGCAATTCCTTTCTATTTTCGTTTTCTTTCCTCGAATAAAATTCTTGATCAAAATGAGGCTTAAGGGGTTTAGGCTTTGTTTTTGGCCAAATAGTTCAAAAAGTCTATGAAAATTTTGAAATCTCAGAAAAATTCTTAATCTTTTTGATCAAATCTCATGCAGGGTTAGTGTGTTTGCCTAAAAATTTACAGAACTTAAGTTACATTTTATAAAAAGAATGTTTATTTTTAAATAAAATAATTTTATCCTGTGTTTGAGATCTTGGATTTCAAGTTTTATATTTGAAACCATATTGGGTTTTATTCAAATCTACATGAATTAAAATTGAAGACTCGAAATTTATGCTTTCAGACAGAACCTTAATTATGAATTCAATAACTCAGAAATTAAAGACAGTGTATCACGATTTCAAATCAATAACGACATCAAAAATTTTATGACTCAATAACACGAAATGGATGATAATCTTTGAATTTCACTATAAAATATCTACTACTAATACATAACCTGTCAATTGAATTATTGGGTTATCCCACATCGATTGTGGAAGTGGCTGGTGGTCATTTATTAAGTGTGAGAGAAAGTTTCACCACAAGAGCTAACTTTTAGGATTGAGAAGATCCTAGACCACCCAACACTGATATCAGAGTCTCGTTCAACCTTCTGCCTTGTGTGCCATGTCGGGAGAAGAGATTATTAGGTTATCTTATATGGATTGTGGAAGGAACTGGTGGTCAGTTATTAAGCGTGTGAGAAAGCCTCACTCCATGAGTTAGTTTTTTGGAGTTGAAAAGATCCTAAACCACCCAACACGAATATCATAAACTTTTATATGAGCAACTTTTTTAAAAAATCACTAATTTATTATTATATTTTAAACTTGGGTATAAGTAATTTTTTAAAATAAATTTAAATTTTTTGTTGGATGGGAGGGGTATTAAGGTAAATTTAGACTTGAAAATGCATACTGAAAGAGGGGAAAATGGAAATGCCACGCTGCGAGGGCAATTCCCCGGACATTCTGTTTTCTTACCTTTTCTTTATTTTTCCAATTTTATGTTTTTAGTAATTTTAAAAAATTTTGGGAATTGTTGGGGCAGGGTTATTTTGGGAAATTAATAAAAACAAGTGACTCCTCTCTCTCTCTCTCTCTCTCTCTCTCTCTCTCTCTCTCGTTTCACCTTCTCGAAGAGAGAGAGAGGCAGGAGGAAGGAAGTCTCAGCGAAAGAGCTTTGACCTTCTCTCTCTTTCTCTCTTCTCTCTCTGTTGTTTCTTCCATGGTGGGTTCACACCCTGAATTCCTATTCTCTTCCCCTTTCCCTTCAAAAACCTAACCTATTTTCCCTTAAATCTCCTCTCCCTCTTCAAGCATTGTTGGCTTGCATTTTTTTTTTCTCCGTACCCTAATCTTAATTCTTCCAACCCCCGCCATCTTTCTCTCTGTCCGTCGAATCCTTACTTCTTTTTTGGATTTTGATCCTGCCCATTTGATTTTTTCCCTTCAAACGAAGCTTTCTCGGGAATTTTCTCCTGAAATTTACGATTTATTGGGCGCGAGATCCGAGATTTGAAGGTGGAAATCGAAATTTCTTCGAATATTGAAGATACCGGCGTTTGTTCGCTTGATTTCTTTGTATTTTTTATAATAAGATTACACTATCGATTGAAATCGACATATATTTTGCTCAAATCCTGCAACCCAGTTCGTCGTAAGATCCCAAAAGGCTTGAGATTCACAGCTTCTATTCATGGGAAATTGCTGCGCGGCACCCTCTGTTTCCTCCGACAAGAAAAAGGGGAAAAAGAAAGATAACCCATTTGCTGTCGACTATGCTGGGAATCACGCATCTGTGAATGGCGGACACAAGCTCTATGTACTGAAAGATCCGACGGGTCGCGAAATCGAGGTCAGATACGAACTGGGTCGCGAGCTTGGGCGAGGTGAGTTCGGGATTACGTATCTGTGCACTGATAAATCTTCTGGGGATTTGTTTGCTTGCAAATCAATATCGAAGAAGAAGCTGAGAACTGCAGTGGACATCGAGGATGTGAGGAGAGAAGTGGAGATCATGAAGCGTTTGCCTAAGCATCCCAATATTGTGAGCTTGAAGGACACTTATGAAGATGACAATGCCGTCCATTTGGTGATGGAGCTGTGCGAGGGTGGAGAATTGTTCGATCGGATTGTCGCCCGCGGCCATTACACAGAGCGGGCGGCTGCAGTTGTTACACGGACCATTGTTGAAGTTGTTCAGGTATGATTTGTGGTTCGTGATGGTTGGATCTGCTAGTGAATTTCAATTTTGTTTCCTTTCTTCCTGAATCTTTATGGCTATACAGACATCGACTGTTTGCTCCTTTTATATGTTACAGTGCTTGATTTTTATTATTTTAAAACTATCTACAATATGTAGTAAAGATTCTATGAGGAAAAAGTGGATTTAAAACTATTTGTAACAGGACAGCTTAATAAAGATCCCAATCCCTGTAGAAATCCTGAAAAGACCTTACTGCTTTCAGCAGCAGAGAGTGGTACTGCTTGGAAGTTCTTACGAAAGCTAATTGTTCATTTCTTGTTCTTGCTGCTTGATACTGATGGATGTGTGGTATCCTGGTTGGATTAGCTTTTGTGGCTTATTTGTTGGATTAGCGGGAAATTGAATCATGGGAAACTTAAAATACCAGAATTTCTGCTTAGATCAAGCCTTGGCAGTTTACCACTTTCAGTAATTTACTCTCAACTGATTTTGAGTAGCTTGCAAAATTTAGCTTGCCTTGACTATCCTCCAAATTCTAGATTCTCATCTTCCTTAGTTGTCAATTGAGCAACTGTCTCGTTCTTAATTGTAGCAAAACCTAACTAGTAGAACTTACCCTTCTGTAACTGGTTTTATGTGGTCCAATTTAGCAAATTATCTTTTGGGTTCGTTTTCCATTAAGGTTGGTCCTTCATTCTTTATTCCCTTTTTTTTGTCTGTTTACTTTATTACAAATGTTTTCTGGTTTTACCTTTGGCTTTAGGGGAGAGCAGATTTGCAAAGTAGTTTGTTTTTTGCAGTATAATGGCAGTGATACTTCTATTTCAGTTTATCCCAAGTTCCTAACTCTCCAAAATCTGTCGAGGCACTTTTTTTTTTTTCATTTTATATTGAGATGCCAAATTTTGCGTAAGTTTCTTTTTCTGCAGGTCTTACTCATATGTTAATTTCATTTTTCATAAATAGAAAGGAAAACTGTAAACCACTGAAATTTTCTTAATTTTCGAAATCTTCAGTAGCCTGCAAATTATTTTACTGGTTGACATTTGTTCTCTCCTTGTCTACATCTGAATTATTATAACTTGTTGGCAATTGACTGGGCCTTTTTCATGCAAGATATGCTCTTGTGGATTCTCCGAAAAAAGCTAAATTTTGATGATGTTTGATTCTTCAACTTGGTCTTACACCATCTAGCCTATAGCGCAAAAATTTTCAGAGTTTATGTTGAATTTAAATGTTCTTTTCCTTACTTTTAACTTTTTTCTTGAAAGAATTGATATGGAAACATGCTTCAGAGTATGATTCTAATGTTTTTTGTTGTGTTGTAGATGTGCCACAAACATGGGGTGATGCATCGAGATCTTAAACCAGAGAACTTTTTGTTTGGAAACAAGAAGGAAACAGCACCTTTAAAGGCAATCGATTTTGGATTGTCTGTGTTCTTTAAACCTGGTATTGCCTATAGAGACACATGCTGCATTTGAATATTTTTGGTTTCATGCACATTAGCTGAAGCACAGGATTTTATTTATTTATTTATTTTTTTAATTTTTACAGGTGAGAAATTCACTGAGATAGTAGGAAGTCCATATTACATGGCTCCTGAGGTGCTAAAACGGAATTATGGCCCAGAAGTAGATGTCTGGAGTGCTGGAGTAATTCTGTACATTTTGCTTTGTGGTGTCCCACCCTTTTGGGCAGGTTAGTTTGTTTATTCTAATGTAAAATGAAAAAGAAAGAACTATTTTTCACTCTAGCAAAACCTGATATAGCAGTTGATGATTTGTTTAAGCATGTGTTTTTGTCCATGTAGGTGTGCATGTGTGCGCTAAAAATCGACCATTCAATAATTAATAATTGCAAGTGGAAAAAATAGTAGTTAATGCTATTATTGTTTTTTCTTTCCTCTTCAATATTTAGTGGCACAAAATATTTTTTTTAAGCATATAGTTTCTTGCTTAGAAAGAATGCCTTGTATATTCTTCCAAGTACATCTTTAGTGTATGCTGAATTTTTCAACTCATATGAGAAAAGGTTGTGCAGTTGAAAACTAACTTTAATATGCTGACAAATAGATGGTGTGTTCTGTGCCAAAGCACCATGCACAGACAACAACGCAACTTTGTTGTGGGAGAGGGGTAGTGGAGGTAGTGATGATGAAGAAAGATGGAAAAGAGATAAATGGAAGTAATAAATGGTGGCAATGCACCATGGGCTGATAGTTACCTTAATACCTAGAATCTATTTGCTCTAGTGATGGATGAGCATACTAGGAGTATTCAAAATGAGGTTTCATGGTGTATATTGTTTGCAGATGATATTGTCTTGATTGATGAATTTAGGGATGAAATAGAAAGTTAGAATTATGGGAAGAAGCTTTAGAATCTAGTGGTTTTAGGTTGAGTAGAAATATGACAGAATATATGAAATGCAATTTTGGTACCTTGGATTTATTATGCAAGTTAAAGTAGAAATATAAGATGTAATATATAGAGTTAAAGCGGGTTGGTAAAATGGATAAGTGCTTTGAGTATGCTGTGTGAAAATAGAATACCCCTAAAATTAAAAAGGGAAGTTCTATAGGATGGCTATAAGACTAGCTATGCTATATGGATCAGAATGTTGGGTGACTAAGAAGCAACATATCCAAGAAGTTAAAAGATAAATTAAGGAATGAACATATTCGCTGTGAGTTAGACATAGCTCCTATAGAAGATAAGAGATGGGAGGGACGACTTAGATTGTTTGGGCACCTGCAACATACGTCAAATAATGCGTTAGTGAGGAAGAGTGAGCTAGTTACTGTGAGGGATAGTAGAAGGGATAGCAGTAGACCTAAAATAATGTGTAATGAGATAATGGCAAGGATTTAATAGCCTTGAATTTGTCGGAGGAAATTGTCTACGCTCGCGTGGATTAGCGGAAAATGATTCATGTAGCTGACCTCACCTAGTGGGACTTAAGGCTTGGTTTGTTGGTTTTGTTGTTGTATTTAATATCATTATTTCTAAGTATGCACTTTATCCACATTAATGTAGATAACATGGATATGGATATGGGATGTATGTTTGACGTATCTTCTGTCAAAGATGGAGAGAAAATTCATAGCTCACTATAAGTTCCCTCCAATGCGTAATTTGCTTGTCAATATCTTGTCCATTTCTTATTTCTTTAACTACAGAATAAAAATAAATGAACATACAAAGAAGTAAACTTTGTTCACACATCTTAACATTTGGGAGTGAGATGAATCTAGTGGCCACAGACACTTTTGTACTAGATACTGCTTGTCAAGTACATATAGCATAGCCATAATAGAACTAAATGTTTTAATAAACATGTTTATCCATGCCTGATGTCTATAGATGGCTGGCGTTCACAATGATCAGTTATCCATTTTATGACAAATAGAACTATGCATATTCTTCTATGGCAGAGTAATGAGCTTACTAAGCAGACAAATAAGACCATCAGATTCAATTCCTTGAACACTATCATCCAAGAGTTCTCCAAGGCACATAGACATTATAAACACAGATAGAACAAATCAGAATCATTTTTTTCCCGGTTTTTGCTTCCATTGTCACTCTAAATTTTCTCATGCACTTAAGAGTTTCTTTTTTTCTCATGCAGAAACTGAACAAGGAGTTGCACAAGCAATTATTAGGTCAGCCATTGATTTTAAGAGGGACCCTTGGCCACGAGTTTCTGATAATGCAAAAGATCTTGTCAGGAAGATGCTTAATCCTGATCCGAAAAGGCGGCTTACAGCTCTAGAAGTATTAGGTAATGTTTAATTTTATCGTAACATTTGTTTTTTGGTTGGAAAAGTGTGTGGCTACTGTCATGAACATTTCAAATATGGAATTATGTTAGTGCCCAATTCATGCTTGCGGTATTTATATGCAGATCATCCTTGGTTACAGAATGCCAAAAAGGCTCCAAATGTTTCTTTAGGTGAAACTGTAAGGGCAAGGCTCAAGCAATTTTCTGTAATGAACAAGCTCAAGAAAAGAGCTCTAAGGGTAATATTTTAAAGCTTTTTTTTATATAATTTAATTTAGTAAATAATTTGTTTTTCTTCTAAAATATTTTGGCAGGGTTTGATTGTTCTTGGTCAGTTTTCAGTTCCAGTATTGCACAAGTTCTTGGTAATTAAATTGTTTTTGGAAATATTTAAAATAATAGGTTATTGCTGAGCATTTGTCGGTCGAGGAAGTGGCTGGTATAAAGGAGGGATTCGACCTTATGGACACAACTAACAAAGGCAAGATCAACATGGATGAGCTAAGGGTTGGGTTGCACAAGCTTGGTCAACAGATCCCTGAAGCAGATCTCCAAATACTAATGGAAGCTGTAAGTACTGCCATGTTTCAAAGCTTTGGTCAGTTTTTTGCTTCTAGGTGTTTGATAGGTTTGAAATGTATCACCGTGTCTGTGTGCTTACTTGAAGTGTTGATATCATATGCCCTCTATGATAATTGACAATCTTCTGTTGACCTTTTTTGGCATTTGCTTCTCATATTGAATGCCTATCTGATATGAACTGCCAAGTGGGTGGCCATGTTTTCAGCCGTCAAATTAATAACTTTCCATTTTGAACCTCAATTGAATAATGCACATCTTATTTCATTTGACCTTTCATAGAAAAAGAAGAGAAGTGCAGAGAGAGAGAGAGAGAGAGAGAAGTTACTTTTTTCCAATTTTAGTTCACTTCAAATGTATTTATGTGAACTAATCATGTGCTGCTTATGCAGGGTGATGTAGATGGGGATGGATTTTTGGATTATGGAGAGTTTGTAGCGATTTCAGTCCATTTAAGAAAGATGGGCAATGATGAGCATCTTCGGAAAGCCTTTGAGTTCTTTGATAAGAACAGGAGTGAATATATAGAAATTGGAGAGCTAAGGGATGCCTTAGCTGATGAAGTCGACAACAATAGTGAAGAAGTCATTAATGCCATCATGGGAGATGTGGATACTGATAAGGTCAGTTGCTTGTTTACTTTCCTGTTTGCTTGAACTGCTTTTAATCTCTTCTAATATGAGTTTCTGCATATGCATATCTCCTCTAATGTATCTGCTATTTATACACCTCTGGAAACCCTCAAACCACAAAAATGCAAAAAGAAGGAGACACCTCTCAAATATATAGAAATTGGGGCATGTTTGGAATCCGTCTTAAAGTCCTTTTTTATGTGAATCAACATGCAGGACGGGCGGATAAGTTATGAGGAGTTTGCTGCAATGATGAAGGCTGGTACAGATTGGAGGAAAGCATCAAGGCAATATTCCCGGGAGCGGTTCAATAGTCTTAGCTTGGAGTTGATCAGGGATGGATCATTGCAGTTGAACAACGAGAACAGATGACTTGAGACACACAACTCACAGAAGAAGGACATTTCTAGTTTTCTTTTTTGGGGTTTTAAGATTCTTTTTATTATTTTTTAGTCTTCATGAAACCCTTTCTTGGGTTAACTAGGATTGGGGCTCTGGGTGTTAATGCCCTTCTGAATTGCTATGTTTTGTTTTCTTTTTCATGGGAGATTGTCTGGGGAGAAGAGGTAAAGGTCATAGGGGAAGAGGTGGTTGTTATTTGTATTTGTAAATATTGATTTGGCAATACAGTTGTCACTGAATATTTGTGTATCCATCTGTGTCATTTGTTGGATTCTTTAGGTATTACATGAATGATTACCATTTCATTTTGATCTGGCTTTAGAACAATTCCAATTTTATGTGATATCGAATTCTAAACTAGACATCATGTTTGGTTCGTGAATCGTGAAATATAATGAAGGGAGAATAAATTTGGAAAAATGTACAAAAATCGAGTGGTGAAGTTTCAAATTTGATTTTTATTCCATCGATTCGCTTATTGCCCTATGGAGAGTGAGCCTTGAATCAATGGTAAGGTTAATCACAAGTTTGAGTTTTGCATATTTTCTGACGACTCCATCCCTATCCTTACAAAGGAGGGAGCCATGTGACTAGAGGACACCCTTGAAAGCCCTACATTCTTGTTGCAGCCCAACTTGAACGCAACCAAAAGCCCATTGCGGGGCAGCTTGAACACATGACTGAACCTAGCCAAAAGCCCAATCTCAAGTTCGTTTCTTCATCATTCCCAAAAGGGAAGGTACTCAAATGGAAAAAAATAAAAATAAAAATTAGTTATGTGAAGGACCAGCGTTGTAGTCTAATCAGACCTTCCAGATCAACAAGTGTAATGGAACTTAATGAGATTTAACTCTTTGAATTTGATTGATTTGGAAGGCTGATTAGAGGTTACGCTCATAATCATTTAATAAAACCTAAATAATCATTATTTTTCCTTATATATATATTAACCCTTCAAGAATTAGATTCAAAAACTTTAATAATTAGTTCAAGAGGTCACACTTACTGCATTTAACAAGTAAATAATGACAGATTTCATTTTTTTTTTTCTTATTTACCACTTAACATGAAAAAATAAGTTAACTATCTAACTTAAATAATAATTTATTCTACTTTTTGAAAATTAAAATATACCTTTTGAATTAATATTTTTAAATTTTGAAAAAAAAAATATATATATTTTAAGTTATAGAGTATTAAGGTAAGCAAACATGAAATGATGATATTTTCTCCCTGAGTTATTTTATGTGTCATCATAATGATATAGAAGGACCACGTGGTAGGTTTTCATAGAGTATAATAGTACGGAGTTTCTTTTACCTAATGAAACCCCATCATATGAATGTGTATCATCGTATGCTCGTGATTGCACATTTTTCTTTCCTTATTTTTTCCTACTTTTGTGTTTGGTAATTTTCAAAAATTTTAGAAATTGTTAAGGTTTTGTTTTGAAATTTGAAAAATATTTAAAAATATATAAAAAATTATAAAAAAATCTACATTTCCATGTTTGATTATAAAAAAAAGTGAAAAAAAAAAACCCAAATCTATCAATCAAATTTTAATTTTATACATAATTAATATTTAATTTTTCTCAATTTTTAGTTTTATTAAAATAATTTTTTTTCTATAATAATTATTAGTATCTCTCTCTCTGAAAACTTCTCCCGCTCTCTCCTCGACAGAGAGAAATTAGAGAGAGAAAGATGGGTAGTAGTAGGCAAGTCTCAGCGAGAGTTAGTTTTGACCTTCTCTTTCTCTTTCTCTTTCTCTTCCTGTTGTCTATGGTAGGTTCACACCCTGAAACCCTCTTCTCTTCCCCTTCACCCAACCATTGTCCCCTTAAATCTCTTCACGCTCTTCAAGCATTGTTCGCTATCATATTTTCCCCAGCCCTAATCCTAATTTCCCTCCACCCCCTCTGTGCCACCGAACTCGCTTTTTTCTTGGATTTCGTTCCTACCCATTGATGATTTCCCTCATAACGAAGTTTTCTCGCGAATTTTTCCCTAAAACTTGCAATCTATTGTGCGCGAAATCCGTGATTTGATGGTGGGAATCTAAATTCTTCGATTATTGACGATACCAGCTTTTTGTCGCTTGGTTTCTTTGTATTTCTAATAATTAAAATCACGCAATCGATTGATATCGACCCACATTCTGCTCAAATACTGCAACCCAGTTCGCCGGAACATCCCAAAAAGCTTGAGATTCACTGCGTGGATTCATGGGAAATTGCTGCGCCGCACCCTCTGTTTCTTCCGGGAAGAAAAAGGGGAAAAAGAAACAGAACCCATTTCCTATCGACTACGCTGGGAACCACACATCTGCCAATGGAGAACACAAGCTCGCTGTACTGAAAGATCCGACGGGTCGCCAAATTGAGCTCAGATACGAAGTCGGTCGCGAGCTTGGGCGAGGTGAGTTTGGGATAACGCATCTGTGCACCGAGAAATCTTCTGGGGAACTGTTTGCTTGCAAATCTATATCGAAGGAGAAGCTGAGAACTGCAGTAGACATCGAGGATATGAGGAGAGAAGTGGAGATCATGAAGCAATTGCCTCAGCATCCCAACATTGTGAGCTTAAAGGATACTTGCGAAGACAACAATGCCGTCCATTTAGTGATGGAGCTGTGCGAGGGTGGAGAATTGTTCGATCGCATTGTAGCGCGCGGCCATTACACAGAGCGGGCGGCTGCAGTTGTTACAAGGACCATTGTTGAAGTTGTTCAGGTAAGATTTCAATTTTGTTTCCTTTCTTCCTGAAACTCTATGGCTGTATAGACATCAACTGTTCGCCAATTTATATGTTAAAGAGTGCTTGAGTTTTTTATTATTCTCCAAGCATATACAGTATGTACGAAAGATTCTATGAGGAAAAGGTGAATTTAAAACTATTTGCAACAGGACAGCCTAATAAAAATCACTAATAAAAGTCTCAATCCGTGTAGAAATCATGAAAATATCTCCCGTAATTAGAGAGCACTTATGTTATAACCCGAATCTAGAAAATAAAAGAAAAATAAATAAAAGGGAAAGGGGAAATAAATAAAGAGAGAGAAAGGAAATTTAAAAAGGGCATTAAGCAGAGACTTCGACAAACTTGTTTTTCTCGTCGACGAACATCCTTTTGTGTCTTGTCGACGAGGATCAAGAGTAGGGAAAATTCAGGTTTTTAAATGCTTCGTCGACAAACACGATGTTCTCGTCGACGAATGTTTTTCTTGACTTCGTCGACGAACCTTTTAGACTCGTCGACGAAGGCCAGATTATAAAGTGATCCTAGATCATTTTTTTTTCCGCAATAATCTCTCTCCTCTCGTTTTCTCTTTCTAGGGTTCGGTTTTCCTACCTTCTTGTGAATTACGGTGTTATCCCAAGAGGGGAGTGAATTAGATATTTTTAAAAGATTATGACTTTTAAGATCTAATTTCGAAAAACCTTTAATTTCAAACTTTCAAGTTACCTAACAACGAGGTTAATGTTTCACAATTAATCAATCTAATACGTGTCTTTGTTAAACATACACTTTTACCCAATTACTCACAGATGTAACAAGTGTTCAACACATACACAATGCACAAGTAATTTAAATACAATGCGGAAATTAAAAAGAAGTTGAGGGTAAGAGAGATGCAAACACGATTTTACGAGATTTAGCCAACTCGGCCTACATCCTCGCCTTGAACAACCCACTCAAGGATTCCACAAAATCTCTATTTCTTTAACCAGGACAAAGCTTCCCTTACAATCCGTTACTTACAAGAGGTACAACTTCCTCCTACCCCGCTGCTTACAAGAGATACGACTTTTTCCTCAAATCCGGTTCACAGTCCGAACCGTGATTACAATATAAAATTACAATTTTGCAAAACTCAATATTACTTCTAACCAAGCTAGTGAGTACGATAGAAAATCCTAACACATATTCATATAATAAAACTTGAAGTTCAGTATGTATGTAACGATGAAATCGTTATATGAATGATCTGCTTCAAAAATTACCCTTTAATCAATATCTCCCAAAAATTGATTTTTTAAAAATAAAAACTTTGGAGATCTTAGGGTTTAATTTCAAAAGACTTTATGCAAGAACTGAAAATAAGATCCTTTAAAATAATATTAAATAGTGCTCAGATATATGTTCTTGCTATTCAATAATTTGTAAGATTAAATCTTTGACTAAAATAAGTGACTTTGAATAATGTAAAGATTTAAATAAAACTTTTCACAAGATATTTCTTACGAATATATATTTAGAACCTTTAGACTTTTCAATCAAGTAAATTTCGCAATAACAAAACATCGAGTCTTTGAATGAAAATAAGAACTTGAAGATCAGCAAATATTCAATGTTTAGAAATTCCTTTCACAAATAAATTTTTATGTAACAACACAAGGATTTTTCTTCTCAATAAGAATAGTAGATGTATGAGTATGAGATATGAAAAATCTTAAAGATATCTATATATTGAAAACACAAACCATTCCCTTGTTTACCAAACCTCAATCACCAAAGCTTGCTTTCAAGATGTGTAAATGAAATCCCTTTGAAAAGCTGAGATGATTTGCTCAAAGAGTATGAAATCGGTAGAATATTGGTAAAGTCTTGGTATGGAGGCACACGTAGCACAAGATGTGTGAATATCTCTCTAAAACTCTTGCTTCTTGTGTTTTTAGGATTTTTGGGAGTTTTTAGATTGAGTTTCCTTGTTGCCCTAGATACTTGGAATATCCCCCAAGTTTTTATAACATTTAAATTTGAAAAAGTCATTTTTGGAAGTTTCCCGTTGAAGTTCAAAATTTAGAATCTCTGCAGGGTCAGTCGATTAAGCTATCGGGTTCAGTCTTCTGATGTTCCTTAAAGTATTGAAAATTATAGTCTAGACACAGGGTTAGACGATTGAACTGTAGGTTCAGTCTTCTGAAGTCCCAGCTTAGACGACTGAACTGAAGGTTCAGTCTTCTGAGGGTGTTTTTCCTGTTCTGTGTTTCAACAAATAAATCTTTAGTACACTGAACTAATTCTTTGGTCTTCTGAAGAAATACTTTAGACGTGTGAAGTAAAACTTTAGTAGTCTGAGCGTGCATCTTTAGAATTCTGAGGGTACACCTCAGTCGTCTGGGCAGACCAACTTTAGAATTTTCATTTTGATTTTCAAAATCCCTTTTACTCTCTTGCTTTGATGTCTTATAAAACATTTTCCGGATTTTGAAAAAAGGTCTCTAAGTTTATGTTTAACCCTAGAAAATTTTCATGAAATGCATGTGTCCTAAAATTAGTTTAAGGTATATTTTAAGCTTCTAGCTATATCATATAAAATATGCAAATACAATCAATTCTAAATACCCATTCCAATGACGATCTTGAACTTGACGCTTGTATCTTCATTCTTCTACTCTTTTAGTTCCATGGATTGTGTCAGGTTGTATATGCTTTAATCCTCGTGGTTTCCATGACTTCCTCACCTTCCATGCATGCTAAATAATGTTCTTGCTCACAATCTCAATACACAGGTCAAATACCAAGTGATTTGTCATTATCAAAATAGGATTAGACTCATAGAGTCAACACTTCTTTCTTTGAATTTGGCACGGATTTAACCTGATTCGACGATCGGAAACTACCATGAGGTTCTTGGGGTGTTTCTCTCCAAGTTAGCTGCAGCAGAAACTTGATTTGGAGTTCTTGGACACCACTCCAAAACTAGGTTAAGTAAGATATTTTTAATGTTAAATTAATTATTGGGAGTGTGTGGGCTTAGGAGATGTTAAACGATAAATATTTTGGGATTGAACTGATTAAGTTAGGATTTTTGGAATACAGGGTTCGATTTTCTGTTCGTTTTAGGCAAAGCTTCGAGGATCAGGTAAGGGGAAATAAAATTATATCAGGTTTTTTATTTAAATTTGAATTGATTATTTTCAGTTATAGGAACTGTATAATTATAGTATGATTTTTCGGACGGTTCAGCCAAGTTAAAATAATGATTTGGTTATAATTTATAATTTGGGAAAAATGTGTGGCATGAGAATAATCCTTTAAATTAACTGATTGAGAATATTGTTTGCTTGAGAATACTGTTGGTTGAGAATACTGTTTGCTTGTAAAATATGATTAGTTGTGAATACTGTCTGGTTGTAAGTACTGTTTGGCTGTGAACATTGCTTGATGGTGAATATGGATTGATTGTGAATACTATTTGGTTGTGAGTACTGCTTAACTGTGAACATTGCTTGATGGTGAATATGGGTTGATTGTGAATACTGTCTGGTTGTGAGTACTGCTTGACTGTGAACATTGCTTGATGGTGAATATGGGTTGATTGTGAATATTGTCTGTTGTGAGTGTAAATGTGCAGTGAATTATGTAGCTGTCCTACGTGGGCCACGTACAGTGTGAGGTACGTAGCTGCCCTACGTGGGCCACATAATGTGAGATATGTAGTTGTCCTACGTGGGCCACGTACAGTGAGGTACGTGGCTGCCCTACATGGGCCACGTACTAGTAGGTATGCAGTTATCCTAGGTGGGCCATATACTGAGTTTAGTGGATTGTATTGTATCCTGTGTGAATGAAATGTGGTTTATATGGTTGTTGACTTTGTGAGATAATTGATGTGAACTTAAATGCATAAATAATTATAGTAAAGTTAATCTCTCTGCCCGAGGTCTTGTTGAGAAAGGCGAGTGCCCTTGTAATTATAGTTTGGTACCAGAGCAGAGGGAAGTTATATGTATGCGCGTGTAAACTTCTCTATTCTTGGAGACTTTGCTTATAAATATAACCCCGAAGGCTTGCTGAGTAAGGTGAGTGCCCTTGTAGTTGTAAAGGTATTAGAGCAGAGGGAAGATACATGCATGGGCGTGTAATCTTCTCAATCCTTGGGAACTTTCACTATAAACACTAGTTTTGTTTGTGTGACTATAGTTTGTAAGTGTCTTGCCAGTTGTTGTTTAATTGATAAGTTTATATTTTATATATATATTGAAACTCTTGTGCCACACACTGCTATAGTTTATTTCTTCCTTACTGAGAGGTGTCTCACCCCGAGGAATTATTATCTTTTCAAGTTCTTCTGGTGGTCGAGCTTAGAAAGCTCCGGGGCAGGATTTAGAATTTTGGAGACTTAGGAGTGAGTAGAACTGAAATATGTATAATAATTTTTTAGAATTTTTGGTTATGTAATATATGTGGATGGATACTCCGTTTGGGTTGTATATAGTACTTTGGTATTTTATTTGAGATTGTTTTTTATTTTTCCGCTGCGTGAATGGTATCAGAGACGGTGATTGGTCTCATCACACCCCGGGCTCCACCTGACGGGTTTGGGGCGTGACAAAGTGGTATCAGAGTTTTAGGTTATAAATTCTGCAGACTTTAGGAGGATTAATACCAGAGTATAGGTTGGAGTTAGGATGAGTGAAAAAATGGGTAGATTAAAGGATTAAATAGGAATTTGAGTTTTGTTTCGTAGCCTGGTGGTAGAAATCATTTAACGAACTTCTGTGATTTTTTGAATCAGTTGACGGTTTCAAAAAACCACGGTAAATCTATCGACGGTGATGTTTCCAAGCAGAGAGACTGAAACTTGGAATTAGAACTTGAAGATTAAGATGATTGTGGTTAAATGGGTGTTGGATGTTTAATGAAAAATTTGAATATTAATCTGGTTTCTTGTGTTATGACTATGCTAGTTATGTTAAGATGTAGAAATTTTAAACTTGCCTTGGATCCCAGAAGTAAAGGCGTGGATGATGGAGGGAGAAACAAGTTGGGGGCTTAAAGTGGAGATGAGATTGAAACCTCTCGACTGTTGCGAGGAATATCTCGTCAGGTCAGGGAAGAGATGAGGCGGGATCCCGAAGGATCGAGCTACCCACCAATGAACTAGGGTTGTTCGATCGATCAATTCACCTTGCTAAAACCCTCTTCTTTTTGCGGGAGGTGCTGACTCAATTGTAGCTGAGAATTGGGTGTAAGAGATGGAGAAGATATTGACAGTGCTCGATTGCACTGAGGAACATAAAGTTCTCTTCGTCACTTTTAAACTGACAAGAGAGGCCGAGCGGTGGTGGTTGGCAATGAAGTTGTTGGAAGAATAGTAGGCAGTACCTACTATTATGACATGGAAGCGTTTCAAGGAAGTCTTCTATGACCGGTATTTTCCCGCCACCACCAAGAATACAAAGGCTGAGGAACTTTTCAACTTAACACATGGGAATCTCATTGTGCAGCAGTACACTGCTAGATTCGTGGAGCTTTATCGCTTCGCTCCTTTTATGGTTTCAGATGAATATCAAAAAGTAAGGTGGTTTGAGAGGGGCCTAAAATAGAGGATCCACGAGCATGTGACATGTTTACAGATACAGAGTTTTTCAGAACTAGTGGATAAAGCCACCGTTGTAGAGTTAAGCCTGCAGGGAGGTGTAGGGATGTCAGAGTAGAGAAAGAGACCCATGTCTCCCAGCTCCCATGCTAATGTTAGACAGGGTTAATGGAGGGGAGACAGAGACACTGGGGGTCAGAGGCCAGTTAGGAATGATCAAGGCTATCGGGGTAACTCTACACCCCCTTATTGCGTAAGGTGTAATCGGAGGCATTGGGGAGAATGTTGGGGTAGGGGTCCTATGTGCTACCTGTGTGGCAGGTACGACCACATAGCTCGTGAATGTCATGAACCGTTGGGTCAAAATCAGGGACTGCTGAGCAACGCACTTGCTTTAGATCAGAATCGGGGAAATAATCGGATGCCACGCGGCGGACCAGCGTGTGTCTACACACTTGCCCCAGCTGGGACAAACACTACTAGAGGCGCAGGTAATGTGTTTATGTTTGGAATAAATAATAATTTTATTTAATTTTGGATGATGCAATTGTTTGCATGCTGGAATAGATTGAAATATGTAAAATGTGTAATAGAATATATATTGAATAACGAATTTCGAGGACGAAATTTTTTAAGGGGGGAAGAATGTAATAACCCGAACCTAGAAAATAAAAGAAAAATAAATAAGAGGAAAAAGGAAAATAAATAAAGAGAGAGAAAAGAAATTTAAAAAGGGCATTAAGTAGGGACTCGCTGACGAACTTGTCTTCCTCGTCAACGAACGTCTTTTTGTGTCTCGTTGACGAATACTCGTATCTCATTGACGAGGACTTACTGAGAGCAGGGAAAATTCAGGATTTTAAACGCTTTGTAGACGAACATGATGTTCTCGTCGATGAATGCTTTTCTTGACTTCGTCGACGAACCTTTTACACTCGTTGACGAAGGCTAGATTATAAAGTGACCCTGGATCATTTTTTCTCGCAAAAATCTCTCTCCTCTCATTTTCTCTCTCTAGGGTTCGGTTTTCCTATCTTCTTTCTTCGAATCCGGCCTGGATTTAGCCTGATTCGATGATTGGAAACCACCACGAGGTTCCTAGGGTGTTTCTCTCCAAGTTAGCCGGAGCAGAAACTTGATTTGGAGTTCTTGGGTACCACTCCAAAATTAGGGTAAGTGAGATAATTTTAATATTAAATTAATTATTGGGAGTGTGTGGGCCTAGGAGATGTTAAATGATAAGCATTCTGGGGTTGAATTGATTAAGTTAGGATTTTTGGAATACAGGGTTCGGTTTTCTGTTCGTTTTAGGCAGATCTTGGAGGATTAGGTAAGGGGAAATAAAATTATACCAGGTTTTTATTTAAATTTGAATTGGTTATTTTCAAGTATAGGAACCGTATAATTATAGTATGATTTTCCAGACAGTTTAGCCAATTTAAAATAATGATTTGGTTATAATTTATAATTTGGGAAAAATTGTGTGACATGAGAATAATCCTTTAAAATTAATTGATTGAGAATACCATTTGCTTGAGAATACTGTCTGCTTGTAAAATTTGATTAGTTGTGAATATTGTCTAGTTGTGAGTACTGTTTGGCCATGAACATTGCTTGATGGTGAATATGGGTTGATTGTGAATACTGTCTAGTTGTGAGTATTGCTTGGCTGTGAACATTGCTTGATGATGAATATGGATTACTGTCTGTTGTGAGTGTAAATATGCAGTGAATTACGTAGCTGCCCTATGTGGGCCACGTATAGTGTGAGGTACGTAGCTGTCTGTCACGGTCCGCCTTTTTCACACCGTTGTGAAGGGCCGTGCGGCGCTAGCTAAAGCACTCTTGCTTAACTAGCCAGCCTTTTGTTTAACAACATTCATCCACGAAGCACTTTCATTAACATTCAATCAGATAGCAGCGGAAATAATAATCAATTCATGAAAGCCGTGGCAACCAAGCAGTAAATATTGAAGCAAACGTAATTCATTAACAAATCCTCCGTTGACATGTTGTACTTAGCGAGGGAGGCAAGTAGGCTAAGCACGTTGACAATTGCTAGTGAGTTTTACAATGATTGATGAACACTCACCCTCCCCTAAAGAGCTTTCTAGGCCATTCTCACTCTAGCACTAGGAAACATCAAAGTGACCGAGGAGTCATACTGCCTTATTTGGCTTACAATGAAAGAAATACTAGAAAATAACCCTACACTAGTATTTACATGATGGAAACCCATCCCAAACACACGAGATAAGCGGTCATAGGCAAGCATAATGCCCTGAACAAGCTTAGCCCGTGACATTCTCCCCCACTTATGCGGTCGACGGCCTCGTAGACTTTTGGCGATAGGTACACTTCAACTTTGTCCACGAATGACTTCAAATCTTCCACTGAAATCCAGCTGATTTCTTTGTCATTAAGGCATTTCCACTCCACTAGGAACTTCTGCCGCTTCTTCCTTGAGGATATGAACTTTCTGTCTGCAAGGATCTCTTCAACATCATGTCTGTCAGGTTGCACTGTCTTCAACTCTGCGCTGTTTGACTGACTTCTGCTCAGGTTGTTGGTGTTGGCGTTGAATGGCTTGAGGCAGTTGACATGAGACTGCGGTCTTCTCTCCTGATCTGCCCACTTCTTCATCCGCTTAGAAGCTTTCTCCAGATAGGCTTGGGCAAAGTCTGCATTCTGTCTCCCTTCACTGGTGAAGATGTACGCCTTAGGACTCTTTCGTCTGTACGGCTCGCCCACTGTGTGAGGTAACAGCGGCAGCTGGCCTGTAACAAGCGCAAAAGGGCTCTTGTTGGTTGTTGAGCGCCTTTGGGCGTTGCCACAGAACGGAGCCACATCAAGTAGTTGCACGCCATTCTTCTGGTTGTCATTGACACTATGGCGCAAGTACTCATCTAGTAGCTCTCTGAATCTCTTCATCTGTTCGTCTGTCTGTCGATGATAACTCGAAGAGATGTCAAGATGTGACCTGAATATCCTGAAAAACCCTGTTAAGAAGTTGTCAGTGAACATTAAATCTTGGTCACAAATAATAACTTGGGGAAAACCCCAATGTTTCACAATAGTCGCATGGAACAATTGTGTCGTCCCCTCTACCGAACAGTACTTTGGTGCGGCCCTGAAAGTACCATACTTCTTCCGCTCCCCCTTGTCTTGTTGGCAAGTGAGACAAGTTTTGGTATAATTAACCACATCATCCCGCGTGTGCGGCCAATAATACCTCCCCAGTAGTCCTGTCATTGGAGTCATTCTCCGCGAATACCCCTTAACGAACTTCCTGTAGAAACTAGTAAGGCCAAGAAAGGAACGCAACTCCTTCACTGTCGTGGGGATCTTCCGTTCTTGAATCCTCCTTACCTTCTCCATACCCCTCCGGATACGACCTTGTTCAACGACTTGACCAAGGAATTTGTTGCTCCGCCGAGCGAAAGAGAAATTCTTCTTCTTCAAATTCAGACTGTTTCCCTTCAGCCTGTCGAACACCTTCCGTAGATGCTCTTCATGTTTCCTCTGAAACGACACCGATGCTCCCAACGGTGTTTTGGAAGGGCAAACACATCCCGCTTCCACTTCATCAAGTTGCTTCCCCAACTCTACTATCTCTCTAGGCGCAATCCAACATGGCCTTTTAGCAGGTGGTTTCACTCCTGATAACAACTCGATCTCTTGCTCCACAGTCCGTCGTGAAGGCAAATTTTGAGGCAGTTTATCCGGCAACACCTCCTTATCCTCATCCAACACCGCTTGGATGGTCGTAGGCTCTAGCTCTTGGCCTACTTCTTTGTCTACCACCACCGTGGCTAGACGTGTCTGCTCACCCTGACCCAATCCTTCATTGAGTTGTATGGCTGAAAGGGACTTCCCTTCGTCTCCTTTCGTTGCAACGACTTGCACCATGCACGAGTGATCTCCCATCAGACACAGGGAACCAGCCAAAGGCATCAGCACTGCCCTCGTCCCCATTAGGAACTCCGTTCCTAGAATGACTGGATAGTCATCCAATGGCACCGCTGTGAAATTCGCATGACCTTCCCACTGTCCAAGCTTTATAGCCACTTGCTTGGCTACTCCCAGAGTAGGCTGGGCTACAGAGTTAACTGCTTTCACGCGTCCTGTATCCTTCTCTAAGGATAAGTTGAGTCTTCCTGCTTCCAACTGCGAAACAAAATTATGAGTAGCTCCCGTATCCACCATAGCGCGAGTACTCTTCCCATTTATCCTCAAGTCCACAAACATTAACCCTTTTGCTCGTGTAACTTTCGGTATTTTGGCCTGCATTTCCAATGCGTTCACTAACCGCACTGAACCCACCCTCGGGGCATCATCCTCTTCCCCATTGTCTTCCACTGCCTGTTCTGCAATAGAAGCCTGTAAGGCATTAAGTGATGCTTTGTGAGGGCACTCAAAAATTCTATGAGGACCTCGACACAAGAAACACTCAATTTTACTCTTCCCCTTTCCATTGGGTGTGTTGAACCCTCGAGACGACGAAGCTTCCTGTGAGATTGATGAATTAGGGTCGGCTCCCCCACTCTTGGGTTTGCCATTCTTGAAAGACTTTCCACCGTTTCCCTCTCCGCCAAACCGTTTGGACGAAGTGGTCTCATCACCAGCGTAGTCTGTCAAGCGTTCTGACAGCCGCTTGTTGCAGTTGACAAGTCTTGAACCCTTTGTCTATGAAGTTCAGTCCTTGCCCACGGTTTCATCCCCTCTAGAAAATAGAACAACTTGTCCTTCTCCGACATATCTCGAATATCCAACATTAAAGCAGAAAATTGTTTCACATAGTCACTGATTGACCCCGTATGCTTGAGATCTCTCAGTTTTCTCCTTGCATTATACTCAACGTTCTCAGGAAAGAATTGGGCCTTGAGCTCTCTCCTCAAGTCTGCCCAACTATCAATCACACAGCTTCCATTTTCAATTTCTCTGTACTTGGTACGCCACCACAGTTTGGCATCACCAACCAAGTACATGGTCGCAGTATCCACCTTTGCCTGTTCTGAGGCCATCCTCACAACGCGAAAGTACTGCTCCACATCAAACAAGAAGTTCTCTAACTCCTTGGCATCTCGGGCACCCCCATACGTCCTGGGTTCTGGCACCTTGGTTTTGCTAACTCCCGGAGTGTTGGAGTTCCCCATAGCAAGAACCATCACATTTACCTTTGCATCCAGATCTGCCATCCGGGCTTGCAAAGTTTCCACAGTGTGGCGAAAGTCCTCTGACATGTCGCCTATCAAACCTGCTTGATGTTTTTGTGATCCCCTCACTTCATCAACAAGTTCTCTCATCTGGGCCACCTCCGCGGCCATAGTGTTGGTTGATTCTTCAACCTGTGCTTCCAGCACGCTGATCCTCTCAGCATTGTTTGGTGCCATGGTCACTTACCAAAGCTTTCCAAACCCAACAACGAAGGCAATCGAATTCACGTAGCAACTCAACCTTGGGCTCTCACCAAGTGTCACCGACTTGGGCTCTGATACCAAATGTCACGGTCCGCCTTTTTCACACCGTTGTGAAGGGCCGTGCAGCGCTAGCTAAAGCACTCTTGCTTAACTAGCCAGCCTTTTGTTTACCAACATTCATCCACGAAGCACTTTCATTAACATTCAATCAAATAGCAGCGGAAATAATAATCAATTCATGAAAGCCGTGGCAACCAAGCAGTAAATATTGAAGCAAACGTAATTCATTAACAAATCCTCCGTTGACATGTTGTACTTAGCGAGGGAGGCAAGTAGGCTAAGCACGTTGACAATTGCTAGTGAGTTTTACAATGATTGATGAACATTCACCCTCCCCTAAAGAGCTTTCTAGGCCATTCTCACTCTAGCACTAGGAAACATCAAAGTGACCGAGGAGTCATACTGCCTTATTTGGCTTACAATGAAAGAAATACTAGAAAATAACCCTACACTAGTATTTACATGATGGAAACCCATCCCAAACACACGAGATAAGCGGTCATAGGCAAGCATAATGCCCTGAACAAGCTTAGCCCGTGACACTGTCCTACGTGGGCCACGTATAGTGGAGTACGCAGTTGCTCTATGTGGGCCACGTACAGTAAAGTACGTAGCTGCCCTACGTGGGCCACGTACTGTGAGATACGTAGTTATCCTACGTGGACCACGTATAGTGAGGTACGCAGTTGCCCTACATAGGTCATGTACTGGTAGGTATGTAGTTGCCCTAGGTGGGCCACGTATTGAGTTCAGTGGATTGTATTGTATCCTGTGTGAATGAAATGTGGTTTATATGGTTGTTGACTTTGTGAGATAATTGATATGAACTTAAATGCATAAATAATTGTAGCAAAGTAAATCTCTCCGCCCGAGAGCTTACTGAGAAAGGCGAGTGCCCTGATAATTATAGTTTGGTAACAGAGCAGAGGGAAGTTACATGTATAAGCGTGTAAACTTCTCTAGTCTCGGAGACTTTGCTTATAAATATAACCCTGAGGGCTTATTGAGCAAGGTGAGTACCCTCGTAGTTGTAAAGATATTAGAGTAAAGGAAAGATACATGCATAGGCGTGTAATCTTCCCAATCCTTGGGAACTTTCACTATAAATACTAGTTTTGTTTGTGTGACTACAGTTTGTAAGTGTCTTGCCAGTTGTTGTTTAATTGATGAGTTTATATTTTATATGTAACGACCTGCTTATTAAATTGATTTTTTTTCTTTTTCCATAATAGCAAATAACATCCTCTGATACCATAGCATTATCTAAGCAGCATGAAGCAGGAATCATACAAACATAACCATAAACCATTTTGTACAATACAAAACCAATACCACACAATACCAGAGTACTACATGTTTTCCCAATATACACATATATCCCCAAAATACCCTCAACTAGCTAGGGTAATACAAAAATCCTCCCAAAACATACTCACTTTGCTGATAGGACACTACAGATGCCCCTCTATTTGCGAGCCTGATCAGCTCACCTACCTGGATCACCTGAAAAATGTTTCAACACTAGGATGAGTCAACGCTTAGTAAGAAAAAATATGATATTACTAGTGTGTGGCAAATGAGTTACTATATATCATGAAATCTGTTTTCATATGAACATGAATAATTGAGTACAAAAGTACAAATAATAAAGTACACCACCCCTTTTCCTTATTGCTTAACATATCAGTATTATAGTTATAATTCAAAATACTTCTAGTGTACATAAGTAGAATCCCTGTTTCTGTAAATCTGTACGTATATAATAGTAACTGAAACTGTTCCCTGTGGCTATCTGTGTCATGACATGCCCCTCATGACGAGGTTGTGCGGCCCGTAGGCTGAATTTACCCTGACTGGTCAATCAGGAATAAATCACTGTACTCCATCAGTCGACCTGCCCACCTCAACCCATATCTGAATGGGGAGCCTAACCTCTTCAAGGGTCTAGGTGGTCGACTGTACCACGTATTATCTGAATAAGTGGTTGCACTCATAAAGTAACATAGTATCTGTAGCAATGGTGCTGTGCTCTGTAGCTGCAAGTCCAACAAGGTCTGATATCATATAATATATTTTTTTATACATGTCTATCTGATTTATCATGATTCTGAAGTACTGAAATAACCATGATGTTACATAACGTACTGAAATTTGAATAATCATAACATGGAACTGCATATTCGTAATACTGGAATTCATATAATCATGGTACTGAGATTCGTATAATCATGGTACTATAATTCGTAAAATCATGATACTGAAGTTTACATAATCATAGTACTTGAACCCGTAAAATTATGGTATTGAAATTCATAAAAATCATGAAATTATAATTCGTAAAACATATCTCCGTATTACATACATATTCACAAGTCACACCATACTTTAATACATAATTTTCGTAAATAAATACACTGTATAATATTTAAAAATTTCTTAACATAGTATATTTCCCTTACCTTAACTCTGAAAAGCCTTTACTGTACTCTAGCCCGATACCTACAAGGCCTCTTATACAACACCCTGAAAACGATATTTGTCAGAACTAAATATCAGTATTTTTCTACCTACATTATTTCCTATAACTATCAAGAAGTCAAAAACTAGATAAAAGTCCTTACCCTGAATTTGGGACGAAATCCAATTTCGTTTTCCTGACGATCCGTTTCGGTAGTCTTGCAGAGAACTCTGTCAGGAGCGTCGTGGTAGTTTCGGATCGTCGATCCGGCGACTGGTGGGGCCGAAAACGAAGAGAGAAGGGAGAGAGAGTCGTAAGAGAGAGAGAGAGGAGAGAGAGAGGCGCGGTGAAAATGAGAAATATCCCGGTTTTTAGTTATTTATAGGGTCAGATTCGTCGACAAGCCACGTCACTTCGTCGACAAATTCTTAGTAATTTCGTCGACGAAGCCCTATATTCGTCAACGAAATTCAAAGAAGCCTGAACCATCTCTCGGTATTTTCTCGTTGACGAAGTCTGGCAAATTTATGAAATTATGATTATTTAATATCATCTCCAAAATGCAATGTCGCGGAGCGTTCGTCAACGAAGTCTACGGCCTCCTTCTATTTCTGTATCTATTTTCCATCCCTCTTATTATTAAAATGCTATTATTCTTCGGGTCACTACATTATATATATATTGTAACTCTTGTGCCACACAATGCTTTAGTTTATTTCTTCCTTACTGAGAGGTGTTTCACCCCGAGGAATTATTATCTTTTCAGGTTCTGCTGGTGATTGAGTTTAGAAAACTCCAGGGCAAGGTTTTGAATTTTGGAGACTTGTGAGTGGTAGTAGAACTGAAATATGTAAAAAATGTTTTAGAATTTTTGGTTATATAATATATGTGGATGGATACTCCTTTTGGGTTGTATATAATACTCTGGTATTTTATTTGAGGTTGTTCTTTATTTTCCCGCTGCGTGAATGTTATCAGAGACGGTGATTGGTCTCATCACACCCCAGGCCCAACCTGGCGGGTTCGGGGCGTGACAAGTTACTCCTTTCAGCAGCAGGGAGTAGTAATCCTTGGAAGTTCTTAAGAAAGCCAATTGGACTGTGCTTCTTCTTGCTGCTTGATACTGATGGTGTGGTATCCTGGGTGGGTTAGTTTTTGTGATCTAGTTGTTGGATTAGTCGGAAATAGAATCATGGGGAACTTAAAAATACCAGAATTTCTGCTTAGATCTAGCCTTGGCAGTTTTCAGTTTAAGTAATTCACTCCTGACTGATTTCAAGTAGCTTACAAAAATTGGCATGTCTTGAGTCTTCCCCTGAATTCTTGATCCTCATTTTTCATCAGTTACCCTTCAGTGAGTGGATTTATGTGTCTCCTGTTTGGCAATTATCCTTTACATAACCAATCAAACTCTATGGTTTTGTCCTTTATTCTTTACTCCTTTTTTGTCCTTTTACTTTATCACTAATGTTTTCCAGGCTTATGTTTGTCTCTAGGGAAAAAAAAAATTTGGGAAGTACTTGTTTTTTACAGTATAATGGCAATTATACTTCTATTTCAATCAATTCTCCAAAATCTATTGAAGAATTTTTTTTTAAAAAATTTTTATGTGTAGATGCCAAATTTGTGAATTTTTTTTCCCCTCTGCAGGTATTACTCATATGCTAATTTTATTTTTCATTAAATAGGAAGTAAAATTCACTGAAATTTTCTTAATTTTCCAAGTCTCCGGTAGCCTTGCAAATTATTTAAGTTGTTGATATTTGTTCTCTCCTTGTGTGCGTTTCAATTATAAACCTTGTGCCCAATTGGTTGGGCCTTTTCATGCAAGACATACTCTCTTGGATTCTCTGGAAAAATCCAAATTTGACAACATTTTCTTTTTCAACTTTGGTCTTTCAAACCATCTAACCTCTAAACAACTTTTTGAGTGTTTAGATTGAGCTTAAATATTCTTTTCCTTGCTTTGACTTTCTTTTTTTGAAAGAATCGATAGGGAAGCATGCTTCAGAGTATGATTATGATGTTTTTGTTGTCTTGCAGATGTGCCACAAGCATGGGGTGATGCATCGGGATCTCAAGCCAGAGAACTTTTTGTTTGCAAACATGAAGGAAACAGCACCCTTAAAGGCTATTGATTTCGGATTGTCTGTGTTCTTCAAACCTGGTATTGCCTGTCGTGATACATGCTGCAGTTGAATATTTTGTTTGTTGGGTTTCATGGACATTAGCTGAAGTTCAGTTATTTTTTTGACAGGCGAGAGGTTTACTGAGATAGTAGGAAGTCCATATTACATGGCTCCTGAGGTGCTAAGACGGGATTATGGACCAGAAGTAGATGTCTGGAGTGCTGGAGTAATTCTGTACATTTTGCTTTGTGGTGTACCACCCTTTTGGGCAGGTTAGTTTGTCTATTCCAGTTAAAAAAAAAAAAAAAGGAATTATTTTCACTAACAGACCTCATATAGCAGTTAATATTATTATTGTTTTGATTTCCTCTTATGTGGTTATTGAGAATATTTTTTAAGCACATATTTTGTTGCATAGAAATCTTGTATATTCTTCCATGTACATCTCTAGTTTCTGCTCAATTTCACGACTCATGATAGAAGTTTGTGCTTTGAACCAACTTTAATATGCCAATGAATAAATGCTGTGTTCTGTGCCAAATGCATCATGCATGGACAGTTAAAGCAACTTGGGAAGAGAGAGATACGGAGAGAAGGGAGAGAGGGAGGGAGATGCTGCTGATTATGAAGAAAATGGAAAACGGATAATGGGAGTAATAATTAGTGTAAAAGAAACTTGGGCTGATAGGTACCTTAAAACGTAGAAGCTTGTTGCTTGATGTTAAATGATAAATTCTATTTTTCATCATTGTTTCTAAGTATGCACTTTATCTATATTGACTACATGACCTGAATATGGGTATGGGCATGGGATGTATGTTTGATTTGACTTCTGTCAAAGATGGAGAAACAAATTCATAGCTCACCATTATTTCTGTCTAATACTTAATTTTCTTTTCAATTTCTTGTCCATCTCTTATTTCTTTATCTATTGGGGAAAAATATTAGATACACAAAAAATTCAATTTTATTCATGTATCGTGAAATTTGGCAATGAGAATTATGAGATGAATCTGATGGCAGCAATACTGATAGTCAAGTGCATATAGATAGATCGTAATTGAGCTCTAAAGTTCTCGCCTTAACAAGCCTTCTTTCTTGTGCACAAAATAATTATTTTTGACTATTGATTTTTCAATATATGATTGTAAAAGCAAATGCATGTTTATGTTCTTATTTATCATAGTGAGTAATTTATGATATTTTAGTAAATAATTAGTTAAAGAGGTCTTCACTGATAAGGTATTGAAATTGCATTTCACCATTAATTGGCCTGTTTCCCCAAAAGTTATTTTATTGTTGTCAACTTTTAATTTATAGATCATAAACTAATAGTTGGGTTGTGCAATTATAATTTAGTATGAGGAGAGCTGGTATCATTATTAGAGTAACTTCATCTATTAAACATTTAAACATCCTATCGGATTTTGTATGGAACTAGATGTTTTATTAAACATGTGCATCTGTGCCGCGATGGACGGAGCTGCCATTATCTGTTACCCATTTTACAACATTTAGAATTATGCATGGTCTTTTTCTTTTATGAGTAGAATAATGAGCTTATTAAGCAGACAAAGGACAATCGGATTCAATTTCTTGAAACTATCATTTAAGACTTCTCCGAGGCACATATATATTATAAACACAGATTGGACAATTTGATTCACTTCTTTCAGATTTTGTTTCTATTGTTCCTCTTTGTTTAGTCTTTTGAAATAGAGGGAGATTGTTGTTATTTTGTGTAAAAGGTATTTCAAAAGCCTTTATTGCTTCTCTCCTCTAACGGTAATTTCAATAATTTATTTACGTCCGCTAACCATTATAAAACAGTTATGACCATTTATTTTTTAATACCGATTTTTACTATTTTCTGACCGTTTTATAATAATAATTATTTATAGAGGTTTTTCTTCTTTTCTTTTTCCTCATGCAGAAACTGAACAAGGAGTTGCACAAGCAATTATTAGGTCAGTCATCGATTTTAAGAGGGACCCCTGGCCACTAGTTTCTGATAATGCAAAAGAACTTGTCAGGAAGATGCTTGATCCTGATCCAAGAAGGCGGCTTACAGCTCAAGGAGTGTTAGGTAATGTTTAGTTTTGTTATAACATTCTTTTTTTTGGTTGGCCAATTGTGTGGCTACTGTTATGAATATTTCAAGTGTGAAATTACATTAATACCCAATTCATGCTTGCTTTGTATTTATATGCAGATCATCCTTGGTTACAGAATGCCAAGAAGGCTCCAAATGTTTCCTTAGGTGAAACTGTGAGGGCAAGGCTCAAACAATTTTCTGTAATGAACAAGCTCAAGAAAAGAGCTCTAAGGGTAACATTTTAAAGCTTTATAGAAAATTTTAAATGAGTAAACAGTTTGTTTTTGCTTGTTTAAAAATATCTTGGCAGGATTGAGAGTTCTTGGTTAGTTGTTCATTCCAATTTTATACAAGTTCTTGGTAACTAAAATTGTTCTGGAAATATTAAATAATAGGTAATAGCTGAACATTTGTCGGTCGATGAAGTAGCTGGCATAAAGGACGGATTCCAGCTTATGGACACCACTAACAAAGGCAAGATCAACGTTGATGAGCTAAGAGTTGGGTTGCAAAAGCTTGGTCAACGAATCCCTGATGCAGATCTCCAAATACTAATGGAAGCTGTAAGTAATGCCGTGTTTCTTAGCTTGTGTCAATTTCTTGTTTCAAGTTGCATTTCACAGGTCTAAAATGTGTCACAGCGTGTGCTTATCTTGATATGTTGATATCATATGATGGTGTTTGCATGTCACATTGAAATGTGTATATTAACTCCAAAGTCGGGGCCATGTTGTTAGCATTGTTAGCTGCCAAAATGATTGCTGTCCGTTCAAAGCTTCAATGGAATAACCCACATCTTATTATATTTTAATTTTCATACATAAAAAGACAACTGCTGAGAGAGAGAGAGAGAGAGAGAGAGAGAGAGAGAGAGAGAAGGCAGTAGGGCAGTAAAACTGGTGTTCCACATGCTGCACTCTAAGCTTGCTGTTAATTTTCTTTTCTTTTGATCAAGATACATTCAAGGAGAGAAAGCATTCTGTCCAGAAAAGAAAATTTAAAATACATTAATTCGTTTGCCAGTACTGGCCACTGGGATGCTTGTCTGGAATGTGTTTTAGCTTCTGTGAGCAAGCATTTTTCTAATTTTTGTTCACTTGAAATGTATTTATGTGGAAGTAGACAACAAGTAGTGACACACTGCTTATGCAGGGTGATGTAGATGGAGATGGATTTTTGGATTATGGAGAGTTTGTAGCGATTTCTGTCCATTTAAGGAAGATGGGCAATGATGAGCATCTTCGGAAAGCCTTCGAGTTCTTTGATAAGAACAGGAGTGAATATATAGAAATTGAAGAGCTAAGGGATGCCTTGGCTGATGAAGTCGACAACAATAGTGAAGAAGTCATTAACGCCATCATGGGAGACGTGGATACAGATAAGGTGGGTAGCTTCTTTTCTTCCTGTTTTCTGGAACTACTTTTAATCTCCTCGAATATGAGTTTCTGCAAATGCATATTTGTTTAAATTTCAGTGCTCTCTAATATTTGGGCCATGTTTGGGATCCATCTTGAAAGTTCATTTTGTGAATTAACATGCAGGACGGGCAAATAAGTTACGAGGAGTTTGCTGCAATGATGAAGGCTGGTACAGATTGGAGGAAAGCATCGAGGCAGTATTCACGGGAGCGGTTCAATAGTCTTAGCCTGAAGTTGATGAGGGATGGATCATTGCAGTTGAACAATAAGAACAGATGACTTGAGAATTTCGATTCTTTTTTTGGTTTGATAATTTTTTTAATATTATTTTTAGTCTTCATGAGACCCTGTTTAGGGTTAATGAGGACTGGGTCTATTGGTGTTAATGCCCTTATGAATTGATATTTTTTACCCCCTCATGGGAGATTTTGTATGAGAAGAAGAGGTGAAGGTTGTAGGGGGGAAGGGATGATGGCTATTTGTTTTTGTAAATATTAATTTGGCAATGCATTTTCATTTATTTATTTATTTTTGTATCCATGTCCTGCCTCCTTTAAGGTTCAGAATAAAGCCCTTTTTTTGAAAATATTAGGGAAAGAAAAGGAAAATATTAAGGAATCCATATTTTCATGTTTAGTTATCAAGAAAAATAAGAAAAAAAAAATAGTAAATCTATAACTTAAATTTTGATTTTACACATAATTGTTATTTAATTTTTCCTAATTTATAGTCATATTAAAATGAACTTTTATTTTTTATAATATTTTATAGAGAAGGAAAATACAAAAGAAAATAAGTTTGGTCTATATTTCCTTTATTTTTTTTCAAAAAAAGTTCCTAATCCAAACATACCCTATGTTTGGGAGAGATTTTGAGTGTAAATTTTGATAAAGTGTATATAAAACTGTATTAAGTTTTGTTTAAATTGATGCAAATTCAAATTCAAGGTTCAAATTTATACTCCCAAACCCCGGTAGAAGATCCACAGTAAACTCAACTTCACAGTTTGGTGTTAAGTCAGGTAATTTTTCTGGAAATACATCTGAAAATTTTCTAACCACAGGTATATCAGATTGTTTCAGTTTTTCTTTTGACAATTCTTTTATATAGGCAAAATATCCCTAGTAGCTTTCTTGAATCAATTTCCTCACTTGAATAGCTGATGCAAGTTGTGGTGAAGAATGTACCCGCGAACCAAGAAATCTGTATTCTTGTTCGCCTGGAGGTCTAAAAATCACTTCTTTCAAATGACAGTCAATACTAGCATGGTTAACTGCCAATCAATTCATACCCAGAATTATTTCAAATCCCTGCATATCTAATATTACCAAATCCGCTAGTAATATCTTTCCCTGAATAGTTACTGGGAAGCCCTTGAGTACCCTCCTACATTTCACCACTGATCCAGTCGGCGTAGCAATAGCTAACCCAACATCCAACAACTGTGCCTCATACCTCATTAATTTTGCATATACCGATGAAATAAAAGAGTAGGTGGCACCTGTATCAAATAAAACAACGATTGTATATGAGAAAGTGGAAAGAGTACTTGTAACTACGTCTCCAACTGCATCGGCGTCACTCGACGTCAATGCGTACACTCTCGCTGGTATAGTATTTCTCTGTTGTCCTCAATGGGGCACCTGATAACCAACCCGGAATGGTCTGGGAGCTGGTGCCTGAGTTGGCAATCCCTGACACAACCAAGATCTGTGCCCGGGTCTCCCGCATCTGTAGCAGACATCCTCACCCATCTGACATTCACCCGGATGTCTACAGCCAAACCTAGGACAAGTAGGAACAGCTCATCCACCCTGAGGTCCACCACGGCCCGTCATCCGTCCCTGACTGCCTCCATATGGATTTCCTCTCCATGGCCCTCGGCTGGAGCTCGCCTGAAGATCCTAAAATACAGACCTCTTTCTTTGACTCTGAGCTGCAGCACCCCTCTGTATACCACTCTTAATAATAGCAGCTTTATCCACCACCTCCGCGAACGTCTGAGCCCGGAAACTTATGACTTGCTCAAATAAATTCTGCCTTGGACGTCCTTCAAACTTCCTTACTTTATTTTCTTCATCTGGTGCCAGGTGTGGGGCGAAATGTGACAACTCGATAAATCGTGCAACATACTGACATACCGTCATTTGCCCCTGAGCCAAATGCAGAAATTCTGCTGCCTTTGCGCTCCGAACGATAACAGGGAAGTATCGCTCGAAGAATAATTCCTTGAACTGACTCCATGATACCGACACTGGATCCAACCTCTGCTCCTTAATCAACCGTGCTAATCTCCACCAGCGCTTTGCTTCTCCTGTTAGTTTAAATGATGAAAATGCCACTTTTTGCTTATCTGTACACGCCAGCATTGCTAGAATCTCCTCAACATCCTGAACCCAATTCTCAGCTTTAATTGGGTCAGGCCCTTCAGAAAAAGAGGGAGGCTTCATTTGCGTAAATTGCTCGATCGTGCAGCCACGCTCTCCTCCGCTCCTAGCCATCTCAGCCATCACCTGCTGAGTGACGCTGCGTAATACGACATCTGTATCTCCACCTCCCATACTGGAGGGTCCTGGTCTGTCACCTCCAGCATCTGTACCACTGCTCCCTGGATCCATCCTGAAAATACATAGAGCATCATTTCAGTATCCTATCTCCCACACAGATCTATTCTATTAACAATGCCCCTGTTCTTACCCCAAAATCTAAGCCTACAACCCAAACACATGGCTTGTCGATAGTTTACTATGGTTTTCTTGAGATCGTCACCCTAGGAAAAAAACATAAACCACCATGAAAATCCTGTATTTAGACCACATAACAAAACCTCAAATTCTTTTCCTATGTTCTGGTATTTTCCCTGCTGCATTCTAGAGTCTACAGAACCTAACAACTTAGGCTCTGATACCAAACTGTAATGACCTGCTACCTATTAATATTATTATTATTATTATTATTATTATTATTATTATTATTATTATTATTATTATTATTATATCATAAATATCATCTATCTAGAATACTACTGAAAATACCTCAGGCTCAAAGGAGCACTGGGGAAAACCTATATGTCATATACACCTAAGAAGCGGTAACTGTAAAACTGTAAACTGTCATATATGCATATACAATACCAGAAGCTATAATATTCTGAAGTTTATTTACAACCCAAAATACCCAGTGACAATACCAAAACTTGGAAACTATCCCCAAAATCACTAGTACCAAAAATACGCATACCCTTCCCATAAGGGCAGTACAAGACAACCTCTACCCACGAGCCTGATCTGCTCGCCTAACCGGATCTCCTGAAAAATAATAAGTCACTGGGATGCATCGACGCTCAGTAAGAGAAAATATGCTATTACTAGTGTGTGTCAGCTGAGTTACACATTTATAATATTGATACTGTAACGACCTCAAAATCTCAATATAAAATGTGACATCATAAATGGAAAAAGTCAACCCGATCCCGTGGGTAACGGGGACACTTGTCAATCACAGCGGAAACCTAAGTAGCAGCAAACATAAAATCTAAATCATCCATCCATAAAGCATAATACCAGAAGCATAATACCAAAGTTATCTACATTCCAAAAATACTGTATCTATTTACATTCTTCCAAAATATTTCAAAATACATCTAGGATCCCATAATCAAAACAATTCTGATCCTAGTACGTTGCTTACCCTCCTAACGGGGTAGCTTAGTAAACTCAACAGCGATCACGACCCGCCGATCACTCAGGGTCTCTTGAAAAATATATTAAGTTTGGGGGTGAGACATTTCTCAGTAAAGGAAAATAAACTAAATACAACTGTGTGACAACATGGACATTTAAGGCAATTATACATATACAGTATATTTCATATATCCGTAAACATGCATCCTATTATACTGAATCCTCATATACTTTCATGTTTATTAACATATTATGACGTTCATAAAACATCTGTTGTAACTGATAGTACTGAAAACATTCCCAGGATGAATAGCTAGCTAATGTCATGTATTACCCCCCATGACGGGTTGTGTAGGCCGAAGGTGGGACCCGACAATGGCTGGCCAACCACTGTCGGGTCAAATATGTCTGTAAGTACGATAGGCTCGCTACACCCTGGTCCGGACTTCCAGGTGGACGTCCACACTCTATTGAAAGCCACATCGACTATCCATCTCTCATCCCCTCGTGGAGTGGTTAGCACTAATCTGAACATGGATATCTGATCTATATAGCTACTGTAACACCCCAACCCCGAGGGGTCTGGGATATTAACTTTTTACTATTGATTTATGACGAAAGCAAATAAACTCAATTTTTATTAAATCAGAGCACTAATTATCCATATTACAATCATTTATTTCAAAGAAGAAAAATTACACAAGTATAAATATCTGACATCATATTAATATTTCTAAATAAATCTTTATTTTTTTATCCCCACCCGCATGCTTGCTAAGCCTAATTTCCAACATGCTCTTCAGAGTTATCTGAAATAAAAATATGATTGGAGTGAGACAACGCTCAGTAAGTAAAAAAGATTATTATTAGTGTGTGGCCAAAATGAGATTTTTTAAAAATTTCGTAAAACAATATTTAATATTATAACTTCAAAACTGTCTCTAGAATAAATATTAATTTAAAAATTTTTGCATAAAACTTTTACCATCAACTATAATAGTAAAATTTTATAATCATATACTATAATTGTTAAATTAAACTTTTAACTTTAAAACTGTATAAATATTTAATGATAAATATACATATACTTTTCCTTATACATTTTCTTTAGATCGTCATTTAAGCACTAGAATGATCATTTTCATGTAAACTTACACTTTTCTTTTAAATCATCAGTAACTTTGTACACGTAATTAACTATGTATAAACATATATTATAAAAACCACCCTTAGGCCTGTTTGCCATAAGTCATGTTTACCCCTATGACTGGGTTGTGCGGTCCGAAAACTGGACTTAACTGGCTGATCGACCAAACTAAATCAACGTACGTAAACTTTAAGTGAGATTTTCCTTATTAAGTCCTGATCTGGAACCGGGTGTGCACTCAGGAGAAATCCACTAACATTAATAACTACTCTGTAAACAGTGTGGGTGCACTCTGATCCGTATAAACTTTAAGCTGCGGTACCGAGCATCTGTAACTTTAAACTTTCGTTACCATAAGGGGTTTTAAAATCATCTTATTATAATTTATGCAATTTAAAATAATATCGTGAAAATCTCATCTTTACTCATATTTACATAAAAAAATGTAACGTAAAAATAAACTCATGCCACACAATTTTTTTGTGTTAAAAATATATATAATTTTATTTTTGAATCAAAAGAAATGCTGAAAATTTACCCGAGGAGATTAGAACATTTTTTAACCCAAAAATAAATGCAAGTATATTAAAGATAGAATTGGTATAATCAAATACGCGTAAAAATAAACTCATAGAAATTTTGTGAAACTAATTAACATAATTGAAATTTACTTATAAAATAAACTCGGGTATGAATTTTAAATAAAAAAAAACTAGCATAATCAAAATTTACTTACCTTCTTCCTTATGAACACTGTAACTATCTCTAAGAAATGAGATCGGAAGAGTGGGTGATTGAGAACTTATTCAAAAATTCTCTCTCCACCACAAATTCTTTCACTCACTAATCCTTCTCTTCCTTGGAAAAGTATTGTAAAAAATAAAGGTTGAGAGCTCCCTATTTATAGGAAAATTTTGAGGAAGAAATGAAAGTTATAAAAGTGTGGGGAGATGGGTGAAATTATAATTTTTTAAAAATTAAAGAATAGGCAAGGGATGGTAAGGTATGGGTTGAGTATGGGATGTGGATGGAAGCCATGTGGGAGTGCTTGCCACCATTCCTATTAAATAAATTTTTAATTAATCACTTACCTAATTAATTAGTCAATTAGTTAATTTATTATTTTATTATTTTATTATTTTTCTTAATCATTATTATTATCATTATTTTTACTTTTAAACTATTTTTAGTATTTATTTATTTTATTATTTATTTTTGAACAAGAATTAAATTTGAATTTTGAAAACTCATGTGGGCCCCACACAACTTCGAGACCCGAATGGATCCTACGTAACTCGAATAACTCCTATACGATTTTATGCATCCTACAGAGCTTTGAAACTCGTGTAAACCTCCATACGGCTTCGGGACTCATGTGGGCCCCACACAGTCTTGTGGGCCCCGCATAGGATACCTATATTATTATTATTTTATCATATATTTCTACAAATTATATCAGTCAAAACATTATTTTATGTACTTATTTACATATATAAACAGTGTCTTGTGGCTCCGGGACTCATGTGGACCCCTCATAGTCTTGTGGCCCCATATATGATACCTATATTATTATCATCTTATTATATATTTCTACAAATTATGTCTGTCAAAACACTATTTCATGTATATATACTTATTTACGTGTACAAACAGTGTCTATCCTGTTTATCTTATGAAATTTCATTTTGACCAGGCTGACCTCCAGAGAGCGACTGAGCCGCAATGGTCTCTGAGCACTCGATTAGACAAGGTCTTTCTTAGGCATCAAACATAGAATCAAAGATCCTACAGAAAAACACTTCTGTATTGATATTAACTCAATGACCATTTTTATTATTTTATTATTATTGTGCTTTAATCATATATATATTTTTGGGTCATCACAGCTACGGTACCGAGCTCCTGAACTAAACTAAACTAACATTCGGATTCTGATAATATATAATACATAATCATATAGCATCGTTCATAATTGCATAAATATGACCTTGCATCGAACATTTCATAAATTACGGTCTTGCGCCAAACATTTCATAAATTACGGCCTTGCGCCGAATATTTCATAAATTACGCCTTGTGCCAAACATCTCATAAATTACAGCCTTGCGCCGAACATCTCATAATTACGGCTTTGGGCCGAACATATCATACATATCATTATGAAGATAAATCATTTATCATGTATTTCAGCATGGTAATGTACTGTATTCTTTCATAATTTCTCAAAACATATTCCATTCGTATAACTGTCATATCATGATATTCTTCTATGTAAAATAATATTCATGTCACATATTTGCTGTATAAAAACCATGCATTGTATTCTAAAATCATAGTTTCTGGCATCTCATACATATATATATGCATTTCAACATAGTAACAGTATTTTTCTCAAACGTACATTTCCTTTGTAATATACAGATATAATATATGCTTTTCCTAAAAATAAATTTTCTCATAAATAACAATAATTTGTAAGAAAGTAACTGCTTTAATTTATTCCCTTACCTGGCTACTGAGAAAGCCCCTTAAAATATCCTGATCTAACACCCGTAGGATTTCCTGATTAATACTCTAAAAATGAAAACTCTCAGTATTAAACTTCAGTATTTCTACGTGTATATCATTTCCTATAACTATTACAAAACCAAATTTAACTTAAAAAGTCTTACCTCAACTCAGGGATGATTTCTAACTTGCTTTCACCAACGATCCGCTCTGGCAGATTTGGAGAGAACTTCCTCAGGAGCGTTGTGGTGACTTTGGATTATTGATCTAGCGTAAATCTGGCCCAAAATTGATGAGAGAGAGAGAGAGAACCGAAGGGAAGAGAGAGAGAGGAGAGTGGTTTCTTAATAGTGAAGTTAAAAATTTGGATTTTGATATTTATAGAACAGGGGATTCGTCGACGAGCCACATCATTCGTCGACGAATCCTTTAATAATTTCGTCGATGAAATTCAGTCCTCGTCGACGAAATTCAGTCGGCTCAAAACCTCTCTCGGTATTTCCTCATCGACGAAATTCAGTCTTCGTCGACGAATTCTCTTATACTCTCGTCGACGAATCCCCTGTGTTCGTCGATGAGTCCTCTGGTAATTTTCTTTTCTCTTTATTATTTAAATTCCATTTTTATTCGAGTTGTCACAGATACTGTAATATGAATAAACTGATAAACTGTACAGAATATATGTAATGTCATTTATAGTATATCTGTGTCTCTGAGTTTGCTATCTGAACATACTGCTAATATAATAGTATAAACTGCTGCTGTGTGATATATCTATACATTGAAACTTCTATTGTACCCAGGGATCTGTGTATCATGATATAACCCCTCATGATAGGGTTGTGTGGCCCGTAGGCTGGATTTACTCTGGTTGGCCTACGAGGCAAGTCAATCTAGATCTGTAACATCCGCCAATCTGGCCCACTGCAATCTCTCTGGGAAATTTCCATATCTAACATCGTTTAACCGGCCACCTTAACCCAGCTCGCCGAGGAGACTGCAATCTCTCCTAGCACGATTAGATGAAATCTATATACTAGCTGAGTAATGTGGTTGCACTCTATCTGTAATAGCAATGGTACCATGCTCAGCTATATATTCTCTGTCTGTAATTTCCACAGGGATTTGATATCGTGTAATACTGTATACATATGTAAATATATATATATATTTATCTTGCTGCTTTTAACATGATTTCAAAACAACCATAATACTGTAAATCTGGTATATTTGCAATTTTTATCTGTAATATTTGTAATTTCTATCTATAATTTTTGTCTGTAATATCTGTAATTTCTGTCTGTAATATCTGTAATTTTTGTTTGAGTGTTATGGTTTAAAAATCATGTTATTCTGAGAAATACTATAAGTCTCATTCATTACTAATAATCTGTATAATTGATTATCTGTAAAGCTGTAAAATCAACATTCTATACTGTAATAAACTCATGTCACACACTCACACATTTGAGTTATCAAAATCTCATGCTCGATTTCTATAATTTTGCTGTAAAAATAATATTTATGACATTCTAGAAAAATAATCTAATCTGCATGCTTGTAAATACACATTTATAATCTTCTGTTATACATATTAAAAATATCTAGCATAGCATATTTCCCTTACCTAGATTTTGAAAAGTCCCTACTATACTCCGGCCCTATACCCGCAGGGTACCCTGCTCAACTCCCTAAAACAACATCCTCCAAAACCAAACATCAGTATTTCTTTGCATACTACATTTTTTATAACTACAGGGAAAACATATTCTGAATAAAATGTCTTATCTTGAGTTTGGGATGAATTTCGAATCACCTTCACCAGCGATCCACTCCGGCAGACTTGTAGAGAACTTTCCTAAGAGCATCGTGGTGGCCTCAGATCGTCAATCCGGCAAAAAACGGAGTCGAGATCGAAGAGAGAAGGAGAGGGAAACGTAGAGAGAGAGAGAGAGAGAGAGAGAGAGAGAGAGAGAGAATATTTCTACACTGAAAATTGAGTTAAAAATCCGAGTTTTAGCCTCTTATAGCCCCAGATTCATCGACGAGACACGTCGTCCCGTCGATGAGTCCAGTGACAAGTTCGTCGACGAACCTGCACTATCACGACTTGCTTATTTTTCCTGAATTTTTTTTTTTATATATAATATCAATATCACATATCCCATATTCCAACTCAGCAGGTCACAATCCACCTGAGCCCGTGGGCACCAGGGATATATCAGAACATAAAGCAGAAGCCCTAGCAGCAGAAAATATACAAACATGTACATCTCAATACCATATACCACAATATACTAGAGTTACTACAATCACTGTATTTTCATATATACATCCCAAAAATAAAACCTAGGGACATTTCCCACAAAATCTAACTGTCCCTACAAAACTTACCCTTCAAAAAGGGCAGATAGATCTTACTATATCAGCGGGGCTTTTCCCGCTCTCCTATCCGGAGCTCTTGAAAAGTTAATAAGATTTATGGGTGAGATACCTCTTAGTAAGGGAAATAAACTAATACCAGTGTGTGACAATATGAGTATTTTGTGTTTTACATATACCATACATAACATATTCAATACTGTTTATCAAATCTGGGAAAAATACATATATATCAACACATAGCAGAATATACTGCATTTTCATAAACATATCTCATCTCATACAATAATAATAACATAAAACAATCCTGGTAGGTTAGCTGGCTGTTGTCATGTATTACCCAAACATGACTGGGTTGTATGGCCCGAAGGCAGGACCGGACAATGGTTGGCCGACCACTGTCAAGTCAAACAGTAGTTTGTAGGTCCGATGGGTCTATCCAGACTGGTCCGTACACTAGGAGCGATAACAGCACACTTCTTGAAAATAACCACATCGACCATCCAATATCACACCACTCCGTACAGCGGCATTAACACAAATATCATGATCACAAAGACCATGGACACATAGCAACGGTACCGTGCAAATGTTAGCTTAGACCAAGCCAACCAGGTTCTGATATCATATACATATACTAAAAATCGTGATATATGGATATCTCATATCAATAATTATCAAATCAATCATATCATTTTTCACATATACATATTTCATGAAAATCATCGGCTCGTACTCCGGAATTACACATTTTATCATAGCTTGGCCCGTACACCGGCAAATCACATAGCACAGCCCGTACGCTGGCAAATCACATAGTTCAGCCTGTACGCCGGCAAATCACATAGCACAGCCCGTACGCTGGCAAATCTCATCCACATAGCACGACCCATACGCTGGCAAATCACATATACATATAAAAATATCTCGGCCCGTACGCCGATTTTCCCATCATAAAAACCTGTGCCATAATCACATTCCCGAAAAACAGTTTTTCATACATTTTATACTCATGCCATACTGAACAAATTTTCCACATATCCAACATATCATCATTTAAACAGTATTTTCCAAATATAAATCATATATAAATATATTTATTTTTCCTGAAACCATATGCTACATATATATACATGCATTTTCTCAAAACAAAACTAGTTTAGTTTATTCCCTTACCTGATTCCTGCAAAACCCTTAAGAAAATCTTCCCTGCACCCGCAGGGTTCCCAATTCAACAACCCTGGAAACGAAAACTTGCAGAATTAAAGTTCAATATTTCGTACGTTCAACATTTCCTATAACTACCACAAAGTCAAATTTGGCTTAAAAAGCCTTACCTCAACTTAGAAATGATTCCTAACGTTCCCAATCAACACCCCTGGAAACGAAAACTCTCAGTATTAAACTTTAATATTTCAACGCGTATAACACTTTTCTCAACTGTCACAACTTCAAATTTGACTTAAAAAGTCTTACCTCAACTTAGGGATGATTTCCAAATTGCTTTCTCCAACGATCTGCTCCGGCAGATTTGTAGAGAACTTCGCCAGGAGCGTCGGGTGACTTCCGTTTGTCGATCTGGGGTAAAATTGGCCCGAAATCGAAGAGAGAGAGTCGTAGGAGAGAGAGAGAGGAGAGAGAGAGAGAGAGCACTTCCAAAAAAATCTAAGCAAACTTCTTGAAGAAACTTGTACACTATTATGTATATATATATATATATATATTATATATATATATATATATATATTAATATCATACTAAAAATTAATTAAAGTAAAGCTTCTTGAAGAAGCTTTCACACGTTATATATATATGTACCTTTAACCTATATATTAAATGTATATCATAATAACTTACTTATATATATATATATATATATATATATATATATATACATACACACACACACACACACACATATATATATATATATATATATATATATATTCCTTATTATACTATTCATTTTACTTGTTAATTTAATTAATTTATTTTATTTTATTATTTTATTATTATTTTTATTTTTTTAAAATTTTATTTTTTCCGGTTACGACATGCACCCTTCGTCGACAAGTTTCAGACTACCCTAAACCCTCTCTCGGTATCTTCTCGTCGACGAGGTCCTCAAAAACCTTCGTCGACGAAACCCTTGTGTTCGTCGACAAATCCCTAATTAATTTCTTGGATTATTACATACCTGATAATCCACATTCTAACATTATGTACGCAGCGAAAAACATAAATATAATCTCCACAAATATAATACCAAAGTTTATTATTTCTATCCATAATCCAAAATAACTATTCATCACCTGTATTCTTATATATATATACATATCTCCAAAACATAACCTATACTTCTAGTATTCACAAACACCAGTGTGTTTCACAACTATCCATTTCTTAGAAGACTTAAAATATAAAACATAAAATATTTACATCCCAAAATATTATCAAAATTATACCATTTTCCTAAAAAAAAAATGCTATAACAGCTTGAGCTCTCTAAGCTCGATCTCGTGGAGGTCTTGAAAAAGATAAGTTCATATTCGGGGTGAGACACGTCTCAGTAAGGGAAGAAACAATATATTAAAACAGCGTGTGACTAATATGAGGTTTGTATATAACATATTATTCATCATTTGTAAATTATTAACATAATTTCTGAAATCATTTTCTGATCCTATTCAAACACATGCAAGACATTTTACTCACGAGATTACCTAAGGATAGGAGTGATTACCCGCCCATACAAGTAGCACCACTCTACTCTGATACATTAAGCAACCCAAGGGTCACGACTGAAGCATTCCAGAACACTCACCTTACTCAGTAAGCCCTCAAGTGATATATTAATCTCGTACTCACACAATTCATACAAATGTTTACCGATGAAGGCTCCCAAAAATAGGAAAATCTACCCACCCATACAAATAGTTTCCCTCTGCCCTAACAGGTTATGTAGCCTACTACTACACCTGATACAATCAGGACACTCGCCTTTCTCAGCAAGCACTCGAGCGAAGAATTTATCTCGCCCAAATGTAACATATTCTACTAGCATAAATACTGATAATACCATAATACATTATTTTGTTTGTCATTATTCTGCATTTATCAACTGTTCATGTTTTCATATTTTACATTTCATTTTATTCCACTTTACGTGACTCTTTCCCATTTTACATTGTTCACATTTCACATTTCATTTCCGTTTCATTCATTTCCATTTCCATTTCCATTTCATTTCATTTCATTTCATTTCATACCCAACATCTTTCAGCTATTTTACTTAACATCTTTCAGCTGTTTTACCCAACATTTTTCACCTGTTTTACTTAACATCTTTCAGTTGTTTTACCCAACATCTTTCAACTGTTTTACTTAACATTTTTCAACTGTTTTACCCAGCATCTTTCAGTTGTTTTACCCAACATCTTTCACATGTTTTACCCAACATCTTTCAACTGTTTTACCCAACATCTTTAAGATGTTTTACTCAATATTTTTCAACTGTTTTACATGGTTGCATTAACACTCACATGCAACATATTTTATATAACATTTTCATACTCAGTTCATTTTCTGTATATCCTGCATCTCATTTATATAACATATTTCCACACAACATTCCTATTTACTCATGTCACACTATTTAACAGTAAAATTCATATATATTTCCTATAAAATAAGTCAACCCACATTTAACATTTACATACTGAAAAAATACCTTTAATTTTTTACATAATTATTTTGAAAAATATTTTACTTCCATCAGTTCAATTTCACATATACATATATAATAAAACAGTCATAGGGTCAAAAAACATAATTTAAAGGATTAACATTTTAAACTCATACCGAAACATATACACGTATATATAACACAATTCATTTTCCATTAAATTCATAAAAATTCTAATTTAATATATATTTTTCCCCTTACCTGATTTCTTGAATTACGCCAATAAGAATCCCGAAAAGATGTCTGTGACGCTCATTCGGACCCTGAAATCAAAAATTCTAGTTTCATTAAATCAACCATAAATAAAATACTACTTTAATATTTCCTAAGCTCTTAAATTTCAAATAAATAATTATACCCTCAAATATAACCAATTTACTTATTTTCTCAAATCTCACTCTTACTTTGGATTGGGCTTTAGGAAAATCAAATTAGAAATTTACTTCTACCAAAATGACTATGATCGCTACTAGGATCTCGTAGTGGTGCCTGTTCGTCGATTTAAAGGCAAATTTAAGGAGAAATTGAAAAAATAGGAAAAAGTTGTTTTATCCCAGAAATAGTGTATACGCCGCTCCCACGACAAATCCATTCTAGTAAAAATGTCGGTGGCAGAGTTAGGAATCCAAAAGTACCTTCCGTTTCCCGATCGACCAAATATTCATTGCAAAATGAGGGCAAAGAGAGATGAAGATGAAGAGAAGCGACGAGAGAGTTGGTGAGATGCTTAGGGAATCATTTATACGCATATATCTAATATAACAATAATAATAATAATAATAATTATTATTATTATTATATATACATATATTTATACTTACATATTACTTTATCCTCATATATATATATATATATATATATTCTCATCATATTATTTAATTTAATTTATTTAATTTAATAATAATTATTTATTTATTTATTTTTTTTGGATCACTACGTTAAATATTAAAATATTCTGACAAAAAATTATCAAAACAATTAGAAACCATAAAATCTAATTTTTATATTTTTACAAATAGCTAAAAAATGAAAATAGAAACAAAAAACTGATAATGTAAACAAATGCATATTAATAATCTCTTTATTCACTACAAAAAAAATAGAAAACCAAAATTATAAATGAAAATGATACTCAACAAACTCTTAAATTAAATCTCCACAAGAAACAATAGTCAAAATCTCCGACCTCATTTTCTTATACTTTCTCTCAAAGCATTTAGAACTTGAAAAATATTGAGGGAAAAAAATACGAAAGATTCCAATTTTTCATGTTTGAATATCAAAAAGTGCATCAAAGAATGAAAAAAATTATCTCTCACACAATTAATATTTTATTTTTAAAAATTTTAATCATGTTAAAATAACTTTTAAATAATATTTAACATAGAGAAAAATAAGAAAAAATGAATTTGATTCTTATTTTTCTTTCCTTTCATTTGTTTCAAATAAAATTATTGTTGTAAACGTACTCTTAGACTCTATTTAGAATTTAGAAAATATGAGTAAAAGGAAAGGAAGAAAAATATAAAATAATTTGTATTTTCATGTTTGGTTTTTCAAAGAAATGCAAAATAAAATAAAATATATAACAAATTAATAAGTAAAGTTTTAATTATGCACATTATTGATATTAAATTTTATAATTTTAATTTTATTTAAATATTATTTGATGTAGAAAAAATATAATGAAAAAGCATATAATTTATTTTTTAAAATAAAATTCTTAACTCAAACAAGATATTAAACATCATAATAGAAAATTTTGAAACCCTAATCATTGAGATGTTTGGTACTAAACATTTAGATATATACATACAAATTAAGTAAAAACAAAAATAATTATTGTAGTTAAACACTTGATTAGAGACAGAAACATATGATGGATGGGGTTGCCTTCAATTATTGAAGTTGCAAACAAAGGAAATAAAATATTAAGGAAATAATTGTACCTCATGTGCAAAAATAATTAATTAATTAAATTATGGGACCCACAAATCATGATTTATTTGATTAATCTAGCGGGTCCGCATCTTCCTTTTCAGGGGCATAATCTAAAATCAAAATCAATTTCCTTTTTGACTTAGAAATTTTATTTTATTAATCTTGAATATGCTAAAGGAGGCTCTATACTCTTTCGAAGCAACAAGAAATGTACACACCTATAGTCAGTGAGTCCGTGAGTATGGATGGATGAGTCAAGTCTACTTGTGAGTTGCTCGACTTAACTCGACTTCATTTTTATTCGTGTTGAGTAATTCAATAGATAAATTTGAGTTTTGCAATAGTATTAACAAATCCAATCAAGTTTAATTGAACTTTTTATTTTTATATTATATAAATTGTGTAACATATATTTTACATATATTTAAAGAATCAAAATTAAGAAGAAAAAGAACTCACAGGCCAAGGAGATTTTGGCCCAGATATATAAAACCAAGAGAATTTGAGATCCTCTCTCGAACCAACAAAAAGATGTCGAAGAAGATAATGAAATATCAAACATGAAAAAACGTAAAAAAAAAATAGTACAAGAGCCATGCAAAAGCAGAACCTGATTTCTTCTTAAAAGGGTATTTTGCTTGAAAGACAATATTACGAAATGATTCACTATTAACCTAGTAAGGCTCGGCCATGATATGGGCCCATGACATTGAGTATTTTTCCTATGGGTAAGAAGATATTTTAATAAATTTTAACTTATTTCCTAAAAAAAAAAAAACTCATAATTCTATTTCATAGTTGTCTTTTGACTCATTCTAAAAATGAGTAGCGCAAAGGCTATCACAAGTATACGAGTTCTATCCTGTAATAATTAGTTCAAAAGACCAGATCGTCTGCTAAGAGAATGCAGATTGGTTTCAAACTCGCGTAAAATAGAAAGAAGAATATAAGAAAATAATTTATTGAACACGGTTCAGATTTGATTTCTGGGGTTTTAGGGAATTTGTGACGAAATTAAAACAAGCGAAACTTAAACTAAAACATAACATGCTTAAATAGAAAAATAACTACCATGCCATTAAACAAATGAACCAATTATGTCAACCCAGTATAATTCATTCAATGGCTCATTCAACCATTTAAAAAAGTAAATTAACTACACTTAAACAAAAATAAACTACACTTAAACAAGGTCTTAAACGAAAATGAATTCCACCTAAATAAAGTCTTAAACAAAAATGAACTAAGCTTAAACAAGTTCTTAAGCAAAAAATAAACTAATTTAAACACAATCTTAAACAAAAATGAACTAAACTTAAACAAGATCTTAAGCAAAAAATAAACTAACTTTAAAAAAAATCTTAAACTCAACCAAATACTTAAACAAATTAACACCACATTAAAATGAACTTACATGAAAATTAATCCAACAATAATAGGTTCCATTTAATATTAAAATAACATTGGAGTTTAAACAAAATAATTAATTAAAGGAACAAAAAAACAAGAGAGAGTGAGAGAAAACTAAAACAAAAATTAAGCGAATAAAAATTCTTCAACAATGAAATAAATTAAACATTCTAATTAACTTAAACAAACATGTAATTTCAACAATAATTTCTAAATAAAAACAAGGTAAACTCACAATGGCTCAACTAACAATAAATAAACTCAAACAAAATCCTAAATAAAATAACTAAACTTAACCCAATAAAAAATTTCATTGAAATAAAAGAAGACAACTAAATGTGTGTGTGTGAGAGAGAGAGGTTAAAAAAAAATTAATCTAATAAAAAGTTCTTCAATAATAAAATAAACTAAACACACTAACTTAAACAAACATTTAATTTTAACATTAACTTTAAATAAAAATAAACTAAAAGCTTAACAATGAAAATAATTCTACCAAATATTAAATTCAAAGACGAGAGAGAGAGAGAGAGAGAGAGAGAGATCCTCCAAAACCCTATCTCATACTTTTTTTTTTTTATTAATTTTTTTAAAGAATTAATAATTCTTTTTAATTCCTGCACACACACGTCCTCAATTGCATGACTACCAGCTGCCCTTCGTACATGGCCTCCTTTTTTTTTTTTTGGATTACACACCGGGTTTCCATGTGTCCGTTTTATGGTGCATGTAATTAATCTCGCGCCCCTTGAAGCCGACCCCACAACTCTAAAGGGAGATAAATTTTAGGAATCCAGAGGCGAAAAAGAACCTGGGAGGGTTTGAACACCTAATCTCGTGAGAGGCACTCCCACAGCCCGCACTACCACTTGAACTACACCCTAAGGGTACATGGCCTCCTTTGTATGCATGGGCCAGTGTCATGGTCCGACTATTTTGCATGCATGCGCCTCACGTGCTCACACCCTCCATGGCTGGCCTGCGCACACATCCCAAATTCAATGCATTTTTGTATCTCCTTTAACTTCTGAAAATTATCCTATAATAATGAAACATGAATATTCGTAAATTTATGACAAAAATAGGATAATTATCTTAAGATTATCAATTTAACTCAATGAATAAAATACTAAACATAATTAATTATTTAATTAAAATTATAACACTTAATTAATGCATTTAAATACTTAATTACGCAACTTTGACGCGTAATCATTTTTCACTTTTTTATAAAAAAAAATTATCAATGAATTAATTACATTTCTTAAAAATGCATACTCGTTTTAGTTATTTCAAATATTATATCTCACTAGAATCAATTTAAATTTTTATATACTTGACAAGACTTCAAAAAGTTTTTCCATTATGCAATTTGTAATCTTAATTGATATCAATTAAAAAATGATAAAAAAAGATTATGAATTTTGAAAGCATCATATTCATATATTCTTTTTGAGATAGTGATTCTATTTTAGAGAATAAAATACTTAGAAAAAAGTATTCTTAACAAAACTTTTTAAAGACGAGTACTCAAGCCAAAGTTGAATCGAATATTTCTTAAAAATCTTATTAAAGTGAGATAATTACACCATCTTGATTGTTTCTACGTGGCTCCAATAAAAATAATAATGTTATCGTATTCTAAGAATCGAGCAATATAAATTTTTTATTTTAAATTATCATAGTATTCTAAGCATTTACATTTGAAGCATCAAATTCTCGAGAATTTAGATATCGATAAACATCAAAGATTCTCAAACTAGTTGTTTCATTAATTGTTTCTATCATTAAGAAAAATATAGTATTAATTAGGCATCTTCTTTTATTTTTATTTTTTTGTTTTTCTTGATGCCATGTAGTAAAATATAATAGAGAATGTGTTCTCACTGTGTGGTATACTAAACTAAGGGAAGCAAACCATTCAAATATAAATAAATAAATAAAATGAATTTGTATCAATCTGATTTGTGCTTCCCACTATGGTTGAGCATAATTCGGGTTTAACCGAATTAATCGACCGAGTTCGGTCGTTTCGTTTCAATTACAGATTTGGATAATTTCGGGTATTCGATTTTTGGTTAGAATATAGGGAATCTTTAATTTGGTTAACTGAATTATCTGAATTACTAATTAATTAATAATTAAATATAAATTAGTACTATTAATGTATGATTTATATTAAATCTTAAATGTTTAATCTTAAAATATCCTTTTTATTAGTAAACCCATTTATTAATTAAGTTGGAATTGGTAAATTAAAAATAAAATTTATAATCATATTTTATTTTTATAATTAATTTAAATTTATTTGGTCAAATTCGGTTAACCGAATTACTTGAAAAATTAGTTCAGTCGGATACAATTCGGTTTTAGCAACTAATTCGGTCGATTCGATTAAGATTTAGTGTTAATCGAAAAATTCAGTTAATTAATCGAATTTGTTCTAACTGACCGTTTGTACAGGGCCAATTTTCATTAAAGTCACTAAGATGCTTGCCTACCCTAAATTTTTTTTTAATATAATAATATCAACATTATTTATGGAATTTATGTGTTTTGTGAATGGAATGCACATGCAGTGCAGTTAAAATTATTTGATGTACTTAGAAAAATTAATTTTAAATAAAAATAAAAATTAAATTAAATATTAAGGATCCCTAATTAAATTATTCTCCTAACACCTCATATTATAAAGAGTCGCTCCTACGTTTGTACACCCTTACTTTCCACACCTATTTGAGTTAATAAATATAAAAAATAAATTAATTTTTGGGTGTGCTACATGTATGTACGGTAGGAAATATAATGAAAGAAAAAATATTTATTAAATAAAAATATAAATACTTATCATAAGATGATACATGAAAGGACCATTCTCCTTAAAGCTAATTTCATGTTCGATGTATATAGTCAATGCACGGAACCTCTAGCGATATCTTTTATTTTTTTATTGTTTTAATATTGTTTTTATTTAAAAAATAATTGAATAAATATTTTGAGAGTGACTTTCCAGTAGAAATATTTTGTTGTAACAAAAAAAAACACTCGCTTGAACGGTGAAGTCAAAGGCAATTCACAATAAGACAAACACGGCAGATCGACGTGTCCTGCCTTTAATAGGAAAAGTCCATCAATTGCGTGGACACTTCTGACACGTTTTCAAATGTGAGCGCATAGAGTCTCTGTGCTGATTCAGACTCTGATGACGTGGTCGAATATGTGACGCCCGTTTCACGTTCCACGTCGATACGGGATTTCGCGCCGATTGACGACAAGCAGCTGACGCGGGCATCTTTAAAGGGCTCAAACTTCAAAGAACTCCTAAGGCCGTGTTTGGAAACGAATAATTTAAGTAATATGTGCTTGTAATGAATAAGAACTTCTATTTAAAGTACTTATCTATGTTTTTTTTTTTTTTTTTGAGATTACGTACCGAATTTACACGTGTCCGTTTTACGGTCCAAGTACTTATCTATATTATTGCTATGTAAAGATGAACGAGGTTTAGGTTCACATGTTTATCAAATAGTGACTAATTTATATACGCCCCAAAAAAAAAACTTGAAAAAAAAAACAAACAAAAAAAGTGAATGACTCAATGTAATGGGTCCATAAAAATAGAAAAGAAAAAAAAGTAACGAGTCACTAGATGGGCAATGAATCTAAACCCATCCAACTTTATTAAAAGAGTTAGGTTTGGATTGACATTTTTATAAGTGAATTGTTTTATTTCAAACTCAAATTCAGTATAAACAGAATGATGACGAGTCACTCGTCGGTTTTGACCCATTTTATCTTACTACAATAATACAAAGTAAATAACTATATATCTTAAAATTTACATACATCTCCGGTCGTTCAAATATAAACATTTATTTTTATGAAATTATTAATATAACATGTTTTTCAAAAAGTTTTAATTAAAAGTAAATTTACATTAGATTCTTGAAAAAAATAAAAAAAATTTCTCACAATTTTATTTATTTAAATTTTGAGCAAAATGCTTGCTAAAAAGATCGACAAACCTCTATCGAGATTTGATTAAAAAAAAAAACATATTTCTCTTTTGATATTTAATAAAGACAATTTTTTTTTTGAAATTTCATGTGCTTAATTAAATAGTAGATGAAATATTAGGAAAAAATAATAATTAATGGGTAACGGATCTAAACTCACCCAACTCATTTATTAAATGAGTTATGTTCGGGTTGACCTTTTTATAAGTGGATTGTTTTCTTTCAAATTCAAATTCAGTATAAATAGAAGACAGTCGACGAGTCACTCATCGAATTTTGACCCATTTTATCTTACCACAATAATATAAAGTAAAGAACTATATATCTTAAAATTTACTTATATCTCCGGTCTTTCAAATATAAACATTTATTTTTGCAAAATTATTAATATAAAGTGTTTTTCAAAAAGTTTTAATTAAAAGTAAATTTACATTAGATTCTTGAAAAAAATAAAAATTTTTCTCACAATTTTATTTATTTAAATTTTGACCAAAATGCTTGATAAAAAGATCGACAAACCTCTATCGAGATTTGATAAAAAAAAAATACATATTTCTCTTCTAATATTTAATAAAGATAATTTTTTTTTTTGAAATTTTATGTGAATCTTAATTAAATAGTAATGAAATATTCAGAAAGAATAATAATTAAAAGAATTAAGACTCAATGGAGTCCGTTTAACTCTGACTTTATTTTACAGAGAAGATATATATTGATGTTATCCCCAATTTGTTCGGAAAGTCTAAGGTGCTATGATTCAGTAATTCATGATCCTAATATTTTAATTGTTCAAATGGTTGGATAATAAATGTTCTTAAGCATTTAGTACTGTTGGGGTCTTTACCTCCTATTTTAGGGTTGTAATCAATTTTATTCGATTCGATTATTAACAAAATCGAACATTGAATCGAAATTTTTAATTTTAGAATTTCACAAATTGATACCGAATCATAAACCGTCAATTTACAAAAAGCTAAATCGTCGATTTTTCGGTTCAATTTGGTTAAACTTCTTTTGCCTATAATCAATTAAAATATTTATATTCCCTATCAATCACTATCTTGTTTACAAATTGTGTTCATTATGGGTCTTGTTTGGATGACTTCTTTAATTTGATCTGCCATTTTAATTTTTTTACATAATTATCACTATATCCTGATGGCATCAATAAATATTACATAAATAATTATATAACTCTTAACTTATATTTTATATTTCATAATTAATTTTAATTTTTAAATACAAAAAATAAAGAAGAAATTTTTTTTTTAATAAAAAAAGGTGAGCAACTTGGGACCCAATTGGAAGCCGGCCACGTGCAGTCACTAGCTGGGGGAATAATTGTCGAAAGAACGCTCAAGAAATTAATAGAAAATGAAGGCTGACGATGATGATGATGATGATGATGCCACGTCATTGTTGGATGCTTGTAAAGTGTAAACTACTTATTTGATTTGATTTTATTATTCAACTTATTATAAAACATATTTCTCAATCCTAGCTAAAATATATTTAGTTATTTATTGCTTCTTTTTTTTTTTTTTCATTTCCACTCGAAGTTAATGAACTCGGCTGACGCCACCCCTTTCTATTTTTATTTTTCTCTCTCTTTATTTTATATTTTAAGAGTGCATTTGAATAAAAAAATTTACTTAGAAAAAGTAAAAAAAAAAAAAAAACATATTTTTTCAATATTTTTTTTATTTTCTAATAAATACTATAAAAAATAGAAGTTTATTTTAATATGCTTAAAAATTAAGAAAAAATTAATATTAATAATATGTAAAATCAAATTTTTATTTATTGATTTGATATATATTTTATTTTCTTTTCCACTTTTGTTGATAAGCAAACATGAAAGGTAATTTTTTTTTTATATTTTTTGTTTTGCCTAATGTTTTTCAAATTTCAGACGAAACTAAATGGTCCGTTTGGATCAAAGATTTTATTTCTGATGAGGAAAGGAAAGAAAAATAAGGAGATATCTCCTTTTTACTTACATTTTCCTTCTATATTACATACTAACAAATATAAAATTTGATTTTAATATGACTAAAAATTAAAAAAATAAATATTAATGATGTGTAAAATTAAAATTTTACTCTAAGATTTGGTATATTTCTTATTTTCTTTCACACTTTTCTTAATAACCAAATATGAAAATATGTATTTCTTGATATTTTTCTTTCTTTTTCCTAATATTTTCTTAGTTCCAAAAGGCCGGAGCCTAAATGCTATGCAAGTTGATTCTTTAATTTTTAGATATATTTTTTTTTCTCATGCACATTAAATCTAGATATTATATTATCAATATTTCTTAAAAATCATAGTTAGCATATTTTGTGGAAGTCATTCTCCCTCGGACTTTATTAAAATTGGATTTTAATTACTTAACTAAAGTAAGTCATCCTCCTTTTCGAAGTCTTCTTTTATTTTCCCTTTATCTCGAAATCTTTCATTGATTGGGTAAAAAATATCTTTTAAAGAATCGAGTTAAATACTATATTTTTTTTAAAAAAAAGAAGCAAAACTTAGGTTATGTTTGTTTTTCGAATGTCCATTCCTAGCCATCAACTCGAATAAAATAGGAAGTAATAAATTTAAATAAAATATAATATGCACTACTAATTTGGTGAAAATGAGTTAGTTTTCAATCCGTATTTTCTTTTCTTATTTTCTTGAAACATCGATAATCTTATGAGCTATCTTTTAACGATAACATTTATGAATTATTAAAAGATATATATGCACACCTTTGCTATACCAATTGAGTATATGTGCACTAAAAATACTTTACTTTAGTCTAACCTAATAAACCACTAGAACAACCATATTCCAAAAATAAAAATAAATAGGTTACTAGAAGCTTATTAATCTATAATATATGGATGTGACGATCCGAATAATAATAGTATTTAAATAATAAAGAGGAAGGAAAATAGAAACAGTAACAAGAGGAGGAAGTCGACTTCGTTAGTGTTCGTCAACGACATTGCATTTTTAAAGGAAAAACCAAAAGGAATCATCAAGGCTTCGTCGACGAATACAAAGAATTCATCGACGAGGGCTTAAGAAAATTCATCGACGAAAACTGAATTTCGTCGACAAAGAAATACCGAGAGAGTTTTGGGCCGACTGAATTTCATCAACGAGGATGGAATTTCGTCGATGAAATTATTGAAGGATTCGTCGACGAATGACGTGACTCGTCGACTAATCCAGTTCTATAAATATGAAAAATCCGAATTTTCTTTACTTCACAACTAAGCAAACTTTTTTTTCTCTCTCATTGATTTTGGGTCAGATTTACGCCGGTTCAACATTCTGAAGTCACCACGACGCTCCTAGAAAAGTTTTCTACAAATCTACTGGAGCGGATTATTGGTGAAAGTAAGTTGGAAATCATCCATGAGTTGAGGTAAGACTTTTTAAGTCAAATTTGATCTGACGACAGTTATAGGAAATAATATACACGTAAAAATACTGAAGTTTAATATCGAAAATTTTTAGTTTCAGGGTATTGATCAGGAAATCCTACGAGAGGTAGATTAGGATATTTTAGGGGCTTTCTCAGTGGTCAGGTAAGAGAATAAACTAAAGCAGTTACTTTTCCCGCAAATTATTATTATTTATGAGTAAATTGATTTTCTGAAAATATTTACGATATGTGAATACTATTGAATAAATGCACGTTTGGGAAAAATACTTTTATTATGTTGAAACATGTATATATGTATGAGATGCCAGAAATCATGTTTTTCAGAATACAATGTATAGTTTTATACAGAAAATGTGTGGGATGAATATTATTTTACGTGGAGAAATATTGTGATACGATAATGATATGAATGCAGTATGATTTGAGAAGTTATGAAAGTATACAGTACATTATAATTCTGATAAATGCACGATAAAATGATTATTTTCAGAATGACGTATTTATGTATAATATGATAGGCGCGAGGCCGTAATTATGATATATTCGACACGAGGCCGTAATTATGATATGTTTGGCACGAGACCGTAATTATGATATGTTCGGCACAAGATCGTAATTATGAAAGATGCTATATAATCATGTACTATATGTTATCAGAACCCAGATGTTAGTTTAGTTCAGTTCAGGTGCTCGGTACCGTAACTATATAGATCAAATATCTATGTTCAAATTAGTACTAACCACCCCACGAGGGGGTGGGAGATAGATAGTCGATGTGACTTTCAGTAGAGTATGGACGTCCACCTAGTAGTCCGGATCAAGGTGTGGCGGACTATTCATCCTAGGTATGTCTTAAGTATTATCAGTATAACAGATGTTTTATATATGATATGACTTACTAGAAAATATGGAAGCATGTGATTATTCAGTATGATATAATGAATGCTTACGAAAATATGAAATGTATTGTATATGTATAATTGCATTAAATGTTCATGTTACCATACAATTGTATTTAGTTTATTTTCCCTTACAAGATGTGTCTCACCCCCAACATTAATTAATTTTTCAAGAGACTCTGAGTGACCGGCGGGTCATGGTCGTCATTGAGTTAGGGATATTACCCCGTTAGGAGGGTAAGATTTTTATACTAGGGTCAGAATTATTTTGTGTTTGACCCTAGAGTTATTTTGATGTTTAAGAGGATGTATAAAAATATAGTTTTATGATGTTGTAGTAAATTCTGGTATTATGCTTGATAAATGGATGATTTCAATTTTATGATTGCTACTGCTTAAGTTTCCGCTGTGATTGACAGGTGTCCGTGTTACCTATAGGTTCGAGTTGACCATTTTATCTATTATGCGACATTTTATGTTAAGAAATTGAGGTCGCTACAATAGATGTGCTAAAATACGCCAGTGTAATTTCTATAAAGTAGCTCATATTACAAGCTAAATACATAAAAAGTTTTTATTATCATATTTTTGATAATTATTATACCTAATTTATGAAAATTTATATAAAAATCTTATTTCTTCTTATGTTTGTATATCTGTGTTTTAAATATTAAATATGTGACAAATTAATCTTATATTTGTTAATTTTATATATATAAAGAGGACTAAAAATTCTCATAAAATCGATAATGAAGTTTTCATTTTGTACATGCTAGATCATGAATTATTAACTGCATCCAATCTCTAAAAAAAATTCCAGTTGTTCTTATCAAGTTAATTATTATACCTAATTTATGAAAAATTATATAAAAATCTTATTTCTTCTTATGTTTGTATATTTGTATTTTAAATATTAAATATGTGATAAATTTATCTTATATTTGTTAATTTTATATATATAAAAAGGACTAAAAATTCTCATAAAATCGAGAATGAAGTTTTCATTTTGTACATGCCAGATCATGAATTAATAATTGCATCCAATCTCTAAAAAAAAGTTTAATTGTTCCGAACTTTCTATTTTGAAATAGAATATTTACCGAATCTCCATGAATAGGATCAAACTTTATTCCGTAAACTTATTTTTAACATGTTTATAACTTAAAAAATAGGTATACGTGAAAGAACAAATTGTCTATAATTTTTTCCTAATTTACCCTTCAAATTTTATTACGTAACTTTAATTCACAAAACTCTTCTTTGACCAAATGAGTGGCAAGGAAGAGCATTGGGTGCATCAGTAATCACAGATCACATGTGTGTGGTAGGTCAATGAAATGGGTCCCACTTACCTCTTACGTGGCCATGATGATCATGCCACGTGGATCCAGATATGTTTGCTCGTGAAGCCGCCGCTTGGCGCACATGCTTCCAGCACGTTCGATTGAAAAAATTAATATATTTTAAATTATATTTTATCAAAATTCACATAAATCTAAGCTTAAATTTAGAATTCCATAGTTTTAAATACATAATTAATGGACGACAACCAAGAGAGATAAATGGATATAAAGTCACCTTTCTTCTAATTAAATAATTAATATTAAATTAGAATATAAGTAAAATCATATAGATAAATAATATGTGTAAAACCTAAAATATGTATCTTTTACTTGATTCGTAATTCTCATTTTCATTGATAATACAATCAAACACGCATCTTATTTTGCTTACGTCACACAAGGGTCGACTCTTTAAATTATCGTTTGAATGAGTATCATTATGTATTGATACACTTAAATACGACACAATATTAAAAAAATATTTCTCGTATATAATTTTTCCTTGATCATATCCAATAATGAAATAAATGATCTATTTATTTGGAGAAGAATCTATTTTATCGTATAATTTGGTTTTGTAATTATATGACTGAAAAATTAATTACTTATTTTATAATAAGCATAATGGTTTTTACTTTAATTACATAATTTATTTTAATAACCATTTAACCATTAAACTTATTTAGTTTTGACTTGTTATTAATCTAAATAACCTATTTAATATTTTGAATTTAATATTACAATGGTTGTTACTCGTATAACACATATATAAAAGACGTTATTAATTTTTGAATATATAGAGATTACCAATAAGCTGTCTTTTTTACTTCCTTATTCTAGTCGGTAGTATGTTTAGTTCACAAACATTTGGTTTAGAATAAGGGTGAACATTCAATTGGCTCGATAAATTCGGCTAATTAATCGAATTAATTGAAAAAATTTCGGTTAAAAATTCTCATTAACCAAACCGACCGAAATTCCATATTTCGATTAACTGATTTTAACTAACTTAATATTTTAATATATACAAAATATAGATTTTAATATATAATATATAAAATATTTTAATATGTACTACATATAATTATTTTTTATTAATTTATACTATTCAGTTAATTCAACTAACCGAATAAACCGAACCCAAAAATCAAACCAAAAGCCGAAAATCGAAATTCAACAAAAATGAAAACTAAACCAAACTGAATAAATTTTTAATCGAATCGAACCGACCAAATTTGTTTGGTTAATTACCGAATTATGCCCACCCCTGATTTAGAATGCAACTTATTAAAAACTGCAGGCGGCAAAGTAGTTAAACTATTGTATTATAGATTATTCTGCTTTATTTTTCTCTTCTATTGTGAGTTATAGTTTTTAATTTCATTTGTAATTTTATTTTAAATTAGTGGGTGACCCATTGTGGTCAAATAAAATATTTACCCAACAATTTTAACTTTTCATCTTCCTAACAAGAGGCCATTACTTGCTAGCATTCAAATAGCTGACTAAAAATACTTTTATATTGTGTTTGGGAGCATGAATTTCAAAACTTGAATTTGGATCTGAGTGAGTTTGGATAAATTTTAACGTACATTTTATATTACGTCTATTCAAATCTAATAGAACTTCAAATCTAAGATCTCTCCCAAAATAAGATTAGTCTAAATAGAATTGACTTGTCACGAGACACAAACTTTCTCGTATTTTTGTGATGTTATTTAATATAAGAAAATAAATTAAATAAACCTTAAACGAGCCATCAATAATAATAATAATTTGATATTTAAAAAAAGAAAAAGAAGGGTATATATATTAATGCCCGATACACAATAATTATGAATTATTACACTAATAACATTGATGGCCTAAATTAAAGCCAAGTCGATTCAATAAAAATAACATGTGGTTTAAACAAATTAAGTTTAAGTGGGCAAAATGCTTAAAAATATGCATCCATTGTGTATTTTCTTATTTGATAAAAAATAATTTCTTCTCATTAACTTCATTAGTTCATTACAATTAAGAAAATAGAAAAAGGAAAATAAAAAAATTAAATTTTTCATTATCTTTTCTTTCCGAACTCTATTCCAATAAATAATAAAAAATTGTTCAAATCTAATTAAACCTTTAAAAAATTTAAAGATAAAAGCATCCAAAATTAATTTTTATTAATTTATTATATTTATATTTTTATCACTATCTTTAATAATTAAATATGAAAAAAAAATATTTTTCATATTTTTTTCAACATTTTTTACCATCACATTTAGTTAAAAATAAAATTTAATGAGAAGCAAAATTTAAATAAAGAATACAAAAAATCATGAAATAACTTCTACAATATTCTATCCAATTAAGTTCCATTTTACGTAAAATGTTCCAAACGGGGCATTACAAATCTTTTTTCATTATTTTTCTTAAATAAAATCATTAATTACATGTAAATTAAATTCATAATTTGTCACTTTATTTAATAACGCAGTTAATAAACGTTGATTTGCCGTCTAAGTTAACGTCACCGTCAAAGCGTCATTTATTTGTTTATTTTGGATTGCCTTTCTTGGCATTTACCTGAGAATTCTTCACGAGGCTCCCCATGCTGGCACTAAACCCAGAACGAATTATTCCACAATCGACCGTCCACGTGGCAGCATCCTAGAAGATACTTTCTTCGAACTTGCTCGACCTTTAACGCCGAAGGAGTATATTAATCCCCTGAGCTCCCATTTCCCTCTTCACTCGAGTGAGTCGCGATCCGCCATTGCTGAGTACTCCTGGTGCGTTTCTTTAAATCAGTCCTCGTATAAGACGCATTCTTCTTGTAATGAACTTCTGCTGAGTGATTTCGTTTCCTCTTCCTGAATTCTCTCTCGCCTTACTATTTCTTTTGTTAGCTGTAGCTCTTTCGATTCCATATCTCGGCAGCAGAGCTCGATTTCTGTGACCGGAGTTCAATCGATTTTCAGGTGAGTTTTGATTCGGAATTTTAGCGGTCTTGTGATATTTTTAGCGCTGGTGTTAAGATTTGATGCTTTGGTGTTTGAATGTCCTGGAAATGTTGCGTTTGTTAATTTTGAGGTGTGTTTACGGCAATAAATGACGAGGTGGTTTCGATGTGGACACCGCCTTTGAAGTTTCGAGAATCTTGCTTGAATTTCGAGTTGATTGTCTTAATTTTGTTTGAATTTAAATGGATTTTCTTTGATGCTCCGAGATCATTGCCATTTGCTCATGCATGAAGGAATTGGAAGAACATATTCCCGAGTTGGTTTGAATTTTCCTTATAAAACAGTATTTTCACGTAGACCACAAATTATGTAGGTCGATTGAAGCTCCGAATTAGTTAACGATAGCCGGCTTCATCTAATAAGTTTTTATTAAAAATTTTCGTTTGATTTTCTCCCTTTTTCTTCTGTCGTACAGCATCTGAATTTTTTGGACCGTGTTGGTTTCATGAATCTGGCTATCCAAGAACTGTTTATCCTATTCCCGTGAATTTTATTTCGGAAATTTTCTCCTAAGTAACTCGTTTTCCAGTAGCCGACTTCGTAGTATATGTTGTATATAAATTTTATGAGGATCTTTAGGGGAAGCCAAATTTGAACCAGGTCTCTTTGGTTAATTCATTGCTTTATTTTGAGTTTGTTTGGTATTATTTGTGCATGTCCTTGTGTTTTCAGATAATTTTTTATGTCATATAGCCAAAGGCCTTGTATATTATTATTATTATTATTATTATTTAAGCGGTATTGTTATTATTATTATTATTATTATTCTCTGTATATTATTACCGGAGGGTCGAAACTTAATTCTGATTGTATAATTTTGTTGGGAGATGCATGCACACAGAAGCCATAAATAACAGTAGCTTATAAATTCTGGAATTTTGTATCCGATTTTTGTTGGGAGATGCATGTCCAGAGAAGCCATAGGTAGCAGTGGCTTATAAATTCTGGAATTTCATGTTTGGATTTTGTTTGGAGAATCGGAGATTCTTGTACAGAGAAGCCATAAATAGAAACTGCCGATAAGTTCTAGAATTTCACATCTGATTTTTTTTCTTTTTCCCATACTTATAGCGTATCCATATGCCGCTATTGTAACATAATAATAGTGTAAGGTTTACACTTCACAATAATCTTTGCCCTTTGATCTTTTATTTCCTTAATTTACTTCCACAATAATGCTCTTGACGCAGTGCCAGTTCCCCCATTTTCCTCCATTGAAAAATTTTGCACGGTTGTGGAATAGAAAAAAATCACATGTTTCCAATTTTGATAAGAAAAATATTTTTGTCGAACATAGTAAGAACTATATTACTTGTTTTCCTAGCTATTGGATAATACACTGCTAAGGATGATATCTTTTATTTCCTTAATTTACTTATTCAATAATGCTCTTGATGCAGTGCCAGCTAGCTCCTTTTCCTTAATTAGAAAATTTTGCACGTTTGTGAAATAGAAAAAGGTAGCATATTTTTTCCAATTCTGATAAGAAAAATATTTTTGTTGGACATAGTAAGAACCTTGAGACAGTTATTACTTGTTTTCCTAGCTATTGGATAATACACTGCTAAGGATGATTGCATCAGCACCATATGTGCGATGCATACCTATTGCATGGAAGCATTGTGGCAGCTGCCACCCAAATGCACGCTTAAGCTTATGCATGAGTAAGGTTCAAGGTATGTCTATGCTTGAATTTGATCACTAGCAATGCCACTTACATCGGTATTGTTTGAATTTATGTCTATCTTGTAATCAAGACTATATTCTGTGTTGGTGATTGGTTTTGTAGTTTTTTGACATGTAAGACTAGTGTTTTTTTTTTTTTAACATTATCAAATTTGAATTGTTATCTTAAATTTATATTTTGTTTAAATAATGAAATATCTGGGTTACTATGAGTTAATCAATGTGGTTTGCATATGGTGGGCAGTAGCAGGGTGTGCAAAGATGACAGTTACTCCAAATATCTCTATCAATGATGGAAACCTAGTGGTTCACGGAAACACCATACTGACAGGAGTTCCAGATAACATTGTTTTGACTCCAGGATCTGGAGTGGGGCTCACTGACGGTGCATTCATTGGTGCCACAGCTTCTCATAGCAAAAGCCTCCATGCCTTCCCAATGGGTGTTTTAGAGTAAGTGGAAAGTATTCTTCAAAATTTATGGTTAACTCTTAATATCCTCTTTAATTAAGAATAGATTTAATATTTTTTAGCAAAAAAGAATTGTTTGTTTGTATATTAGTGTTATATAAAAGATAAAAGGCATGATGCATGTATGATAATCAAGTTGATCTAAGTCTAACTTTATGCTAACTATGGATTTCCAAACTATAAAAACGTTTGTGTGTTTAGTAGTATCCTATATTGATACTTGCATGCAATGGAAACATTGTCAGGTTTTCAGTAGGTATTACAGGGTGACTGACATGGAAATCAGTATCATATACTAAAATGTTATTTTTTCATTATCTACAGGGGTCTCCGTTTCATATGTTGTTTCCGATTCAAGCTATGGTGGATGACTCAGAGGATGGGCATGTGTGGGAAAGATGTCCCTCTGGAGACCCAATTTATGCTTGTGGAGAGCAAACATGGTGGTGAAGGAGATGATCTAGATGATGCCCCAACCATCTACATGGTCTTCCTTCCCCTCCTTGAAGGCCAGTTCCGTGCTGTTCTCCAAGGCAATGAAAGGAATGAAATCGAGATTTGTCTTGAGAGTGGTGAGTAGACTATGGCCAGCAAAAGTATCTGGTGTGGGCTGTACGCACCGTGCCATGTGGACCTAAGCTAAAGTCATATTTTCTGTTAATTCACTCCCCTCCCATCTGTCATTTATAAAAGGATATGGAGTGGAGCTGTTATTAATGTGAACACAATGAAAGCGGAGAAACCAGCCACACAGTCAATTGAATCAAATTAATGGAGATAATAGCTTCTGGAGAAGGAAAAAAATGGAGTTCGAAAGAACCGAAACGACTTTGTTTTTTGTGGTGTGATTTTATTTTGCAGGGGATGTTGCTGTCGAAACAAACCAAGGCCTTCACCTTGTCTATATGCATGCGGGGACCAATCCTTTTGAAGTCATCAACCAGGCTGTGAAGTAAGGCCATCACTTAAAGTTTTGTTTTCTTTTTTGCGTATTTGCAGTAAAATGTTTTTTGGAAATCACCAAAGCTGATACCTTCATAAAATTTCTTTTCAAAATATTGATTTGGGTTAAAAGTAGTTCTGGTAGAAATTGTTTTATCATGAGTCAACATCCAGCAACATTTGCTTTCTTATGTATCAGGGCTGTAGAAAAACATGTGCAAACTTTTCTTCACCGAGAGAAAAAAAAGGTAACTGCATCTAGTTAGTTTTTCCTCTTAACTCAACTGGGCTGTGTGGCCTGACTGGGTTTCTGAATGCATTATGTTAATTTTGTGATGGTGTAGTTGCCTTCTTTCCTTGATTGGTTTGGCTGGTGCACATGGGATGCTTTCTACACTGATGTTACAGCTGAGGGCGTCAAGGAAGGCCTTAAGAGGTACTTGAGAAAAGTTGGTGGTATTTTATGTATCTTGTAATTAAAATGCAAATCAAAATGCCGAACTGAAATAACTATTAGAAGAAGATGCAATTACTTAGGTGCATGCTTTGCTTGTAATTGCAGTCTGTCAGAGGGAGGGACTCCTCCGAGATTTGTAATCATTGATGATGGTTGGCAACAGATTGGTAATGAGTCCCAGGATGCTAATTGTGCAGTACAAGAAGGAGCACAGTAAGATCTCTCTCTCTCTCTCTCTCTGTTGGTTTTGTGGGCATGCGTGGGGGTAACAAAAAAATCAGTCAAAAGTGAAACAAAACAATCTGATGTATGTAGAATTGAAGTGTCATCCTCTCCCCTACACATGTAATACACACTTGCTTACAAAGACATGGTGGATTTAACATTGTTAAAACTACTAAAAATAGGAGGATTATTATTAGATTTCAATTAATTTTTTGAGAGATTAACTCTCCTTTCCTTTTGAATCCTATACGCAAAATCCAAGAAGTGAGAAATAAACTATTTGATGGATCATACATGGACTGAGTTCTGTTTCTGATTATTTGTTTTTGCAAAATTATGGTGCAGTTTTTGAGTGTACATATCATGTGATCAGATGAGCTTAAAGGATAACCTGTGTTTCTTTTCTATGCCCATTTATAATTTTTATGGCAATGTTTTGTTTGACTGTATCACATGGTTTTGGAATCGTTGTTGAATTATCTTCTGCAGGTTTGCAAGTAGATTAACAGGAATCAAAGAGAATGCTAAGTTCCAAAAGAGTGGCCAGAGCAATGACCAGGTTCCTGGTCTGAAGCACGTTGTAGATGATGCCAAGCAGCATCACAATGTGAAGTAAGTGGTGATATTTTCGTTCATTTAATGTTCTCTTTCTCTTATTGATTTTTAGTTGCTTTTGCTGCTAGTGGTGCATTTTCATGTTTAATTTTTTTGGTACGAACTTTCTCTTGGTATTATTTTCTTTTTCATGTATAGTGTCTTAACATTTTAGCAAGCGAGCCAGTGACTAAATTTTTACTCATTAACCTTCTATTTTTCTGTTAACTTTTATTGTAAATAGTTTTATCATAATGTAGTGCGATGTCCAGAAGTAAAATCGTATATATCTATGGCAAGAAGCAAATGAGTCAAAATTTTTCCTTGATGCTTCCCATTCTATTCGTTTCTTACCTAAATTTTTGTTAAACTATTGACTGGCTCAATGTCAGTAGCACTGCAAAATCCTGAAGAGGAGGAAATATAAATTTAAGAGGAGGGAGAAACAAACTGTTTCTAATTGTAGCGAAGATACTAGAATATATAGTTTGATTCAACATTTGCCAGAAAATTGTGCACGATTATGAACAACTCACAGGTTCCCTATCCATTGTTTTGCTTGTACATGTATGTGTATGTAATTGTAGCGAAGATACTAGAATATGTAGCTTGATTCAACATTTGCCAGAAAATTGTGCACAATAATGAACAACTCACAGGTTCCCTATCCATTGTTTTGCTCGTACAGGTATGTGTATGTGTGGCATGCTCTGGCAGGTTATTGGGGTGGAGTGAAACCAGCAGCTTCTGGTATGGAACACTATGACACTGCATTGGCATATCCAGTTCAGTCCCCAGGCGTAGTTGGCAACCAACCAGACATTGTCATGGACAGCCTGACAGTTCATGGCCTAGGACTGGTGCATCCAAAGAAGGTTTTCAACTTCTATGATGAGCTACATGCCTACCTGGCATCATGTGGAGTAGATGGAGTTAAAGTTGATGTGCAGAACATAATTGAGACACTTGGTGCTGGCCACGGTGGTCGAGTTGCTCTCACCCGTAGCTATATCCAGGCTCTTGAGGCCTCCATTGCACGGAACTTTACTGACAATGGATGCATTGCATGTATGTGCCATAACACTGATGGACTCTATAGTGCCAAACAGACTGCTGTGGTGAGAGCCTCTGATGATTTTTATCCTCGGGACCCTGCTTCCCACACCATCCACATTTCTTCTGTGGCTTATAACACCCTCTTCCTGGGAGAATTCATGCAACCTGACTGGGATATGTTCCATGTAAGTGAAAAGCAAATTATGGCTTTCCAGTAATTACTTGGATGAATTTGATTCTTATGTTGCATTTGGATCTTGGATTTGGATACAATTTTGTATTACATCTTATACAAATCCAATATAAATTCAAACTCAAAACCTCTCCAAACATAGGGTAAAGTGATTTTCTGTCATGAATATGTGTCTTGCAGAGTCTGCACCCAGCTGCTGAGTATCATGCTGCTGCTCGTGCCATCGGTGGATGTGCAGTATATGTAAGGTATTGCAATGTTTGATTTGGTCAGATTCCCTTCTGAGTGGAGAAGCCAAACAATTCTATTATAACCTAGATAAAAATGTCTGAATTGGATCTTGTATGTTCTTCCCTTCATAAACAGTGATAAGCCAGGCAACCACAATTTTGAGCTTTTGAAGAGGCTGGTGCTCCCTGATGGATCAGTGCTTCGTGCCCAACTGCCTGGTCGGCCAACCCTTGATTGCCTCTTTGCTGATCCAGCTAGAGATGGGACCAGGTTTTATATTTCATTATTATCTCATTGCTTATTTTTAAATGCCTTTCCTTATTAGAATATGTCACTTTGTGAGCAGTACATAATAAAACTTATGCTGCACAGCTTGCTTAAAGTATGGAATGTGAACAAATGTTCTGGTGTGGTTGGTGTGTTCAACTGCCAAGGTGCTGGTTGGTGCAAAGTTGCCAAGAAAACTCGCATACATGACACTTCTCCAGGAATCCTCACTTGTTCTGTCCGCGCCGCTGATGTTGACCTCATGGCCCAAGTTGCTGGAAGTGATTGGAATGGGGACGTAGTTGTATATGCTCATAGATCAGGTATATATTTGCTTATTGAAACTCCTCTCCACATAGCATACTAATGTGAGTTATAATAATAGGAGGATTAAGTAGAAGCAATATTTTTCTCGAGATTATTGTGCTTTTTTCTTTATTAAGTATGCACTGAAATAAATTCACCTTTTTCAATTAATTGCAGGAAGGGTAGTTCGGTTGTCCAAAGGCACTTCACTTCCTGTGACCCTAAAAGTTCTTGAATATGAGCTTTTTCACTTCTGTGCTCTTAAGGTAAAACCATTTCTAAGAGCATATATTGACCTTCTCTTCCTTCAGATGATCTATTACTTTTGACAAATTCTAATGGGAATGATTGATCTGATGAAAAACTATGGGTGCAGGAAATAGCAAACATATCATTCGCGCCCATAGGTTTACTTGACATGTTCAACACTGGAGGAGCTGTGGAGCAATTTGAAATCCATTCAGGTGCTTGTGTCAAGAATCTGGAGCTGTGGAATGGTGAAGTTGAGTCGGAGCTGAACCCCACTTCTCTCAGCGAGAGGGAATCTGCAACTGCAACCATTGTGCTCAAAGTGAGGGGATGTGGGAGGTTTGGTGCGTACTCATCTCAGCGCCCACTACAATGCAGGGTGGGTGGCGCCGAGAGCAACTTCGATTATGACACCACCACCGGATTAGTCACGCTGAATATTCCGGTTCCCGAAGGGGAGATGTACAGATGGCCTATAGAGATCCAAGTTTAAAATTTAAGCGGAGCTTAATTTTACTGCGCAAATGGAATTGCCATCGGAAATGTATCCACGCTATTTGAGGTGATCGAGTCAGAAAAGCTTTTTCCACAATTGGTGATGATTATGATAATATGCATGTACACCTGCAGAGAGTGTTGAAGGGCTTTTGGGGATCTTTGTGTTAGGTTCATTTATATGTAACAAAAAGAACTACCTAGAATGCATTCACACTAGGTTTTATCTTTTGATGCTGTCTTCTTCGTGATTCCATTTTTTTTTTCTTCCCTCTGATCACACATTCGCAATGATTCAAGTTTTAACTCAAGACCATGGCACTGCATGCTCCTTGTGCTACATCCATTTTGAGGGACTACAACTTCAGCGTTTTGCAGGGGCAAGAAATAATTGACAGAAACGAGAAGGCCAACATCAGCCTCTTTCCGCACAATTAGGCTCTCAAGTCTCTTCTTAAAAAGTTCTTCCCCATCTCACCATTGTCACACTTTTCCATAGCTATTGATCTCTGTCACCGCAATTTCACATAACTCACCATGGGTTAGGCCAAATTATAAGAAGCACTTTTTTCTATTCACTGCAATAATATCTTTGATCCGAATAGACTAATAAAGTTATTAACCACAAACATTTACTAATTATTTCTAAGAATAGCAAATTTTACACAATAAAATTTATAAAATAATCAATGCTTTGTATGATTTATTAATTTTACAAAAGACTACTTTTTGATATTTATACTTCAATAATTATATGAAAGTGCTAGATTAAGGTCCCTGGGTATGATTGGAACGTCTTCATAGGTACAAACTCCAAAAGGATTAATACAATGGTAGCAAAAAATATTTGACATTGTGTTTGGAGATTAAGAGCATGAATTGTGAATTTGAAATTTAAATTTATATTATATTTAGTTTAAATTTATAGAATTCAAATTTAAGGTCTCTCAGATGAAGGTTTTTCAAGTTTGAGGATGCAATACACAAATGAAATTGTAAGAAAACTACCGTAATGTTTAATATTGGTGGTATGAAGAAAATACGAAGGTGGTTTCGTTTGCTGTACCAATCCTCAACTCGAGGTCCTCCTCAAATAACTAATTGCCACGTGTCGTCTATCAAACTTTTCGCGCCATAATTTTCCAATGTAGCATATAGACATGGCAAATATAAAACCTGAACAGTCGGTCTCACCCTGCACTGCCGCACCTGCACCTCTCTGTCTCTGAGGTTCTTCTCTCTCTCTCTCTCTCTCTCTCTCTCTCTCTCTTTGCGATTTGGGTTTGTAATTTTCATGCAACTAGTTAGCTGAAATTTTCGTTTCCTAATTATATCATGCTCTCTCTGATCTTTAATGGACACTGTTTCGTTAGTTGGGGCAGACAAACGCAGTTTTGTTGTGATTGAAATAGTGGAATTCAAGTATTTCAAAGGGTTATTTCGCAGACTTTTTTTTTAATATGTTTTCTCAATATTTTGGCATTCACAAGTTTTTCGTCTCAAGAGATGATGGTTTCTTCTTGGTGTTTCAACTTGCGCTTTGCCATTCAGAATTTCAGGAAATGATTATTATTTAGATTTCCGAGTTCTCGTCGGGTTTCAAGCATAGGTTCTGAAAAAGGGTTTTATAAGATTGATGCAGTGCTCTGTTTCCCGAGTGGTTTTGCGAAACATTTTTTATGGGTTGTGAATGTTTTTGTTACTTGATTAATAGGTAGGGTCTATACTTCTTTGGGGTTTCTTGTGATAAAATCCATCTCTGTTACTTGAGAAACAAAGAGAGTCTTTCTAGTGGGGATCTCTGTATCTTTCTGTAGGCTTTGTGAAATGAACCATTGCTCTGTTTCTTGGGGTTTCTTGGGTTATACATTGGATTTTCAGTATATCTCTTGAGCGTCTGGAGAGAGTAGTCTTATTTCTGAATTTCTGTAATTGTCGTCACTGTTCTTATGATGAATCATTGTTATGTTTCTTGAATAATCCTGCACTTATTTTGCAGTTCTTGGATTCTGCAGGGTGAGGCCTTAGCAGGTTTTGTACTTTTTGGCTGATTTTGAGCGCTGTGAAAGATAAGTTTCTGGAATTCATGGCTCGAACTAAGAAATTGACCAAGATTACTGGCAATAAGATTGAGGGCATAGATGCGGGAGATGGATCAAATGGCAACCAGTCAGAATCAGAGAGAAACAACGGCGAGGAGAATGACTTGATTTGGAGTTTTAGAACCTTACGGCCTTGCACAACAAAAGGGCAGCCAAATGGAAACACCACAGGAAAGAAAGCAATGGTAAAGAAGAGTGGCTTAACAATTAGTTTTGGAGTTGGTAGAGGCCAAAATGCTTCGAAGAGAAAAGCTCCTCCAGAGGAAGAAACAGTGGAGAAGGCCAGCACTCCAAGAAAAAGGAAGAGACTTGCTGATGAGGAAATAGCTGAGGCATTCATGCCATCTGCTGGGAATGGTTTGTATAATCTCCGAGCAAGAAGAGGGGTTCCTTTCTTTCAAAAAGTTAATGTAACTGAGAGTAATTTTGGCAAGGTCATTGGGTATAGAGTAAAGGTGTACCAGTCTGGTAACAAGAAATGGTGTACTGGGAAAATTGAATCATATGATGATGAGACAAAGCACCTCAGGGTTTTGTATGATGATGGTGATGCGGCGCAATTGAATATTAAGAAGCTGCAATTTAAGATTGAAGTTATGCCTGGTGAGGCCTTTTATCTTAGTTCCCAAGGCAAGCCCAACGCAAGAACGAAAGTAATGGGGTTAGATAGGGGTTTGATTAGCAGAGAGGATGTTGATGAGGGTTCATCTGCGGTAGGTAATTGTAAGCCAGTGGGAAAATATCCAAAGCCGAAGATGGAAGCTGCAAAAATGGCTGCCAAAAAGGGTAGCTCAAAATTGCAGAAGAGCAAAGATTCTGTCTACAAGGGGGACGGAAGCTCAGTGAAGGGTTTGTTTGGGAATGTAGACACTGAACCAGAGAAAAAGCATTCAAAACCAGGGAAGGGAAAGGCAACAGAAGTCGCAGAAAAGAAGATCTCTAAGTTGGAGAGAGGAAAAGTTAGCAGGAATGAGCTTTAGGATGTGAAGGAGGATATGCTGAAGGCTGCAAAGAAGAGGGGGTCAAAGTCCCAAAAAGGAGAAAATATTGTTAATGGGAGGCTGGAAGGCCGAAAGAAGAGTGGGAACTCCAGGTCACAAAAGAGGGTAGATATCAAGGTTGAGAATGGAGATGTTGAAGAGTCAAGAGATTTTGCTCGGGGCAGAAACCAGTTAAGCCTTAGTGAAAAATTCAAATATTAGGAAGAAAATGGCAACGGAAGCAAAAAAAAGGCAGTTGAGGACAGATGAGAAGACGGAAGAAGTGAATTATGTTACCAATTAGTTTGCTTTGACTGGTTTCAGCAGTGAACTTCTGTTCTTTGTTATCATCTGCTGCTTATTTGAAATAGTCCTTGTGAAGTTCATACTTCACATTTTTGTGAGGCTGTGGGTATTGTTTCATCCATTTTCTTTCAATTGACAGTTACAAAGTGAGTTTGTGTTCTCAAGAAAAAATTGACTGGTTTTAGCAGCAAAGACAGTTTCAAATAAGCAGCGTCTTTGTGCAGGAATTAGCAGAATGATGTACTAGAATGGTGCAGTTCATACTTCATATTAGGTATGAGGCATGACTCCATTTAGCACTTGCATTTTATTTTGGTAAGGCTGCGGATATTGTTTCTTTTCTTTTCTCTCAGTTAACATTTACAAAATGAGTTTGCTTTTTGAGAAATAATTGACTGGTTTTAGCAGCAAAGTTCTTAAAAGCTGCTCCATCTTTCCTCATTGAAAGGATTTGCCAATCACCACACACTTTTACATGGGTGAGTATTTCTATTTATAATAGTATTGAATTGTAAAATCTAATTATACAGCTACAATAAAGGAAATAATCAAAACAGGTTTGTGTAACATCTCTTACAATCAAGGAGGAAATTCAAAACAGATTTGTGTGACATCAAGGTAAATAGCGGCCGTGAAACACTTTTGGTGAATATATCAGCGACCTGCAAATTTGATGAAACATATTGAGTGCAAAGGGTGCCGGCAACAAGAAGTTCTCGTAAGAAATGGTAGTTAAGGTTGATGTGTTTGGCAGGCTTGTGAGAAACAGGATTCGAGCTTAAGAAAATCGCACTTTTGTTGTCACAGAGTAACAAGGGCCGATGTATGAGGGTGACCTTGAGATCACATAGGAGATGAGTAAGCTAAAGAACCTCAGCAGTGGTAAAAGTGAGAGCATGGTACTCAGATTCGCAACTGGAGCAGGAAACTATAGGCTGCTTTTTGGCACTCCAGGAGACAAGATTGTCCCCAAGGTAAATGCAGCCTTCTCTCTTCCTCTTGTTCCTTCACGTAACTTTCCCGGTACATGCGTTCTGCTTAGAATATTAGCCACATCCCCAGCAAGGATTACCATAGTCAGAGGGTTGTTCCATATAAACATCTTCACAAAGAACACCATTAAGAAAAGCATTCTTGACGTCAAGTTGACGTAAGGGCCAGTGATTAGACATGGCTAGAGAGAGAACAACCCTGACAATGGAAGCTTTGACCACAGGACTAAAGGTGTCGGTGTAGTCAAGTCCGAGAAGCTGTGCGTAACCCTTGGCAACAAGGCGAGCTTTGAAGTGATCAATGGAGCCATCAGAATGATATTTGGTCCTGAAAACCCATTTGGAGCCTACAATATTTGTATTGGGTGGCCGAGGAACAAGAACTCAAGTATCATTTCTGAGTAGCGCTGTAATTTCTGAATCCATAGTGGCAAGCAATGTAGGATCCTTAGCAGCAGAGAGAAATCCTTTGGGCTCAGAATACTGAGCAAGGCATGTAGAAGGGTTGGAGGTTACACGATGCTGAAAAGAGCCAGACGCTTGGGCTTGAAGATCCCAGCTTGAGCTCGAGTGACCATAGAGTGACGAGCAGGTGGAACTAGATTAGACACTGAGGAAGATGGACCAGATCCAGTGGAGAGATCTCTAGAGCCTGAGGAATCATGAGGCTCACGTGCAGTAGGATCCAAAGCAGAGGAGGATGGGCCAGAAACTTGCATGGACTCAGAAGCGGGAAAATCATCACAGATGGTGCAAGGGTCAGCAAGGGGCCGTGTATTAGTGAGCATAGGAGATGGACCCATTGACATAGCCAAGAAGTCCCTGGCATTCAAGAAGCGGAATAAGCTGATTGCGCTAGAGAAGATAGTTTGAGGAAGAGAGTTTGATGGTCACCATATGAATCATGGTGTTGAAGGAAAGGAAAGAGTTGGAAGAATCGGCAGCCATGGGGATCGGTGGGAGGTAGAACCCATGGGGGCTCTGATACCATGAAAGGATTTACAAATCACCACACACTTTTGCGTGGATGAGTATTTTTTATTTATAATAGCGATCAATTGTAAAATCAGATTACACAGCTACAATACAGAAAATAATCAAAACAGATTTGTGTAACATCTCCTACAATCAAGGAGAAAAATCAAAATAGATTTGTGTGACATCTCCTACAAAGAAGGAGGATTTTGTGTAACATCTCCTACAACCAAGGAGGAAGATCAAAATAGATTTATGTGACATCTCCTACAATCAAGAAGGATCCCATGGGTCAATGGAGGAGGATTTACAGGGATTCTCAATACTCACTATGTGTTTGTGATTGTCACATAGACAAAGAGGGAAAACTTCATTGAGCTTCCTATATTCTGTTTTGTCCTTTTTCTCCAAATCTAAAAGCATGCCATGTCTGTTGAATTTTTTTTTCATGTGTACCTTATCATTGCGGTTAACATCGTAGGTTAATATTAAAGAATAGGACTAAAAGGGTGTAAGAAACTTAGTCTTTCATATTCAGTTACAGTTTGAACATATAAAGCAAACAATGATGAGGGATTGAGGGTTTTTCGTCACGTCTTTTAATTTGTTTCCTCGGTCTAGTGAAGTTTACTAATTTGGTTTAGTAAAAACGTCATACATGATTCATGGCCTCTCTCATTTGTCATTGCTTGTGATTTTAATTGATAATTTATTGAACTCCTCTATTCATTTGGTGATTTTGTTTTGCAGATGATTTCAATATCGAAGAAACAACTGGAATGGAATATACAGACTTGGCGGTTCATATACCATTCTAACATTTGAAAAATTTTGCAATTTTTACCAATTCTACAAGCATGTAATTGCTTCCTGTTTTGTGCTTCCAGTGTCTAGTATTGATAAATGCTAAATTTTCTGCTTAATCAATTGGAGCTGAGTCTTTCCTTTCCCCTTTTTTTTTCAGGGTTATGATAACCCATAACATGTTTGGTGCATAGTGTTCTCATATCTTCCACCTTGATCCCTTGTTTTTTAAGACTAGTTGGTGCACAAGTGAAATTATCTAGGTTTTATGTAGGTTGGTCTTGTTGAAAATTCTTCATTGAATCCTTTGCCCCTTATGAGCGACCGTGCCTTGCAAGTTCACCTGATGACACATTTGTTTGCTGCCTAAACCAAACAGTGTCTAACATAATGTCAACTAAGTGACCTGTTTTAAGCTTTGTTTCTGCAAAGGCTGTTTCAACTAAGCTGGTGAGATTGTGAAAGCTTTGACAGCTAAATTAGCTATTGTGCAAATATAATGAACATGGCCAAAGATATGAGAAAACGAATTGAATGGGTACACTGATGGTCGCATGCCAGGAGGAGAAGGGCCACAACCTCTCATGTTTTCGAGTGAAATATCGGTAGGAGTTGGGCAAGGTTGGGGTACAAATGTAATTAGAGCAAAATACTTAAATAGGTTACAAGGATAAGTCGGTAGCCGTGTGTCTTTCAGCAGTGAATAGTAGAATATGATCATACAGTGGGATAATAATAATAATAATAATAATAATAATAATAATAATATGTTCCAAATTGTATTGAAGGAAGAATTCTGTTCCATTAGATTGCACTGTAGCTTTTCATGGCTGGTAATGGTTTTGGCACAAAACATTTGCCCCAGAAGTGTTGTATCTTTGTGCCCGAATCATGTTCTTGCATTTTCAATATATCCCCCAGCCCCAGGCTTAGGCAACAACACTCACTTGACTCTGCGTTACCATTCTCCTTTCCCGCAACTGTTATTTCTACTGTATTATTCAGCAGAGGACATCTTACAAGACAAGAAAATGTCAGCAAACATTTGGTGCTTGCAGACATCACTTATAGAGCTGCTTCATGCTAGGATTTTTTTTCCCCCCCAAAAGGCCTGCCTATGTGCGTATATGATACACACATAATAAATATATGTCTCTCCGCACCTAACTTGCAGATCTCTAAAATCACTCCAAACCCATCACAGAGTCAAACTCAAAACCCTTCCCAGAACACAAGAGACCCCCTTTCTTTACCCACTTAGCAATTAGTAGCACACAAACAAGAAACCTGAAACTAGAAACTATCTCTCTCTGCAAATCCACATGCCCAAGATTTGCAATTTTCATTTCCACCAGTACCAAATGAAAATGGAAGCAGGGGGAAAAGTATGAATAGGCAATTTAGGAAAAATCTTGGAAGGGGTTGTGGTTTGTGGTCGAAGTGCTTGAAAAACCGCTTTGAGACCTCAATCCGAAGGGGAAGGAATAAAAAGACATCTATGTGCGTATATGATACATAAGAGCCTGGAGAAACACATGTTATATGAGGAAAATTGATCATATCACCAATGGATGTGTATGCAGAAAACATGAACTGGCATGCATGAGTGGTGAGCAAAAGAATGCGAGTAATGAGATGAAAATAATATTATATGGTATGAATTTCTCCATGTTTTCCCACACAAAGCATTGGAATTTCATCCAAACAACAGATATGAAAGAATAAATATAACCATGAAGGTCATGTGGATGGCCCAGGGAATTCCAATGAACAGCAGTATTTGGAAATTTGAGCACTAGAAAATCCCAAGAAATCATCTGGTCCATCTCCCTGTATCCTGATCAACTAATATTTGCTATCTTATTTGCCACATTTGTTCCTTGAAATCTGTTCAATGAGGGACGTTCTGCTTCTGCTTTCTTGCTCTTACGATTGTCTCTCTTAGTAATGGCCCACACTAATTAAATAAATTCCCAAATTAGGTACATTTGGATTTAGGAGGCTCCTGTGTTAATGAGCACGTTTTCCCATAGCAAGTCACCCTTGAGAGAGCAACATCACATTCACCAGTAATCCCTACAAGAGCAAGTGCCATCAACAAATTTGTGGAACCTAACCCGGTCCCTTACAATGATCTCTCGCTTGTACACTTCACTGATGATCTTTGTCACTTCATGACAGTCATCACAAACCCTTAGATTCTTTACTATCCTAATAACAACTGGTGCTTTAGTCTTCAATAACCCATAAGCAATTGCCAGCCTCTCACTATGCTCGCAGAGAGCAGTCTCTTTCTCTTCCTCACCGAAATCGTGCAATACTGCTGAAGTCCATGGTTTGTGACCAGCCTTGCGCACCCGTTCAGAGATTTCTCTCAGAACCTCCCTTATCTCCTTCATCTCAGGGTGTGACCAATCCCCCAGGACAAACTCATGCACAAATCCATCAATTTCAATGGAGCTGCAACCAGGTGCAGTCTTAATGCCTCTCTCTTTCATTTTCTTCCTCACATGGCTTACCTTCTCCCAATCCAAAACTGACGCATACAGATTTGAGAGGAGGATATAGTTCTCTGCATTAAGTGGTTCTAATTCTAGAAGCCGCTCTGCAACTATTTCACCTTTATCCAAAACCCTATTCTTCTTGCAACCCACAAGTAGTGTTCGCCATATTATTGGGTTTGGTGCAAGTGGCATGGTTTCAACAAGGATGTATGCCTCATCAACAAGGCTGGCTCGGCAGAGTAGATCAACCATACAACCGTAATGCTCCATTGATGGTTCAATACCTGCTTTGAGCATGCCAGACCAATATCTCCGACCCTCAGAAACTAGCCCACTGTGGGCACAAGCAGACAGAACACCAATGAAGGTTACATGGTTAGGTTTCACCTGTGAAAAATCACCATGAGCATTCATAGCAAGTCAGCACAAATCAAACTTCTAGTATGACTATTTGAAGTCCATTCAATTCGGAAGAACCAAAAAAAAAAAAAAAAAAGTTACACCAGAAAACAATTCCAAGGCAGGCACCATCTTGATGCATGCATAAGGTCATGTGTACATCAACTATAGGCTTTAACAACATGTGGAGTGGATCCCACTATGGTAGATGCCTCTATTATAAAACTAAGATTAATAGCAATTAAACACACTCTTCTATGTTCTTACCTTGGCTTCCTCCATCCTAGAAAAGGTCTCCAATGCATCCTTGGCAAGCCCATGAATTGCCAATCCCACAATCAACGAGCTCCATGCTTTCGTATCTTTCACTGGCATCTTACTGAAAACGTCCTTTGCTCTCTCTATACAACCACATTTTGCATACATATTGACCAACGCGGTGCTAAGCTCAAGATCAGTTTTGATTGAATTCTTCTCGACAAATGCATGCACCCATCTTCCAATATCTAAAGCCCCCCATGCTGCGCAGGCAGAAATAACGCTAACCATTGTAACCTCATCTGGAACAATACTCTCCTTCTGCATTAACCTAAACAGACTCAAAGCCTCATTCACTGACCCAATTCTCGCATACCCACTAATCATCGTACTCCAGGCAACCAAATTTCTCTCAGGAATTTCATCAAACATATTTCTTGCAAACCCAATCTCTTCACATTTCGCATAGAAATTGACCAACGCGGTCTGCACAAAGGGGCTTGTGAGCAACCCAGATCGCAGAACACCGGCATGAACCTGCCGTCCTTCTCCGAAGGCCGACACCACAGAGCACGCCTTAAGGACAAAAGCCGCGGTGAAGGTGTTGGGGTTGGGGTAACCCCTTCTGATCAATCTTTTGAAGAAGGAAAAGGGTTCTTTTGATGGGCTTTCAATTTGGGAATAACCCCTTATCATGGAATTCCAAGCGAATATGCTTGGGTTAGGGATTTGTGAGAAGACTCGTCGCGCGTAGTCGATGTCGCCAAGAGGAGAAAGAGCGCAGAAGCCGACTAGTTTGCTGAGAGGGAAGGAGATGGGAGCGACGGGAAGGAGATAAGTGAGGAGACGAGCGTGGATTTGGCGGAGGATTCGCATGTTTGGACATTTTTGGATCAGAAAAGCGAGTCGTTCTTCTTCTTCCAGCTCTTCTAGCTTTGGTTCTTGAGACTTGAGAGTGATTTCGAGAAGTGTAGTTCGGTGTTTGGAAGACAAGCCGTTTTAGCGGGAGGCACGGAAATTTTGAAAACGGCAATTTAAGTGGACGAGCATAGTTTTGCACTCGATGCACTTGTTTAATAATTAGACCAAACTTTTCTTATGAGTGATTTTGTTTTAGACCAAACTTGGAGGAAGGATTTTATTTGAGAAAAAATAACAATAATTTTTTTTTTTATTATGTTTTGTATTCATCAAATTATATTAAAAATAAATATTTATTTAAATATAATTAGTGATTAAGAAAAATTGAATGTTAGTCTTGTGTAATTTTAGTTATGTAAGTAGGAATATTGAAGAAAAGAATAAAATTGATAATCAACAAATTAATACTACTAGCAAATTTTGATACTTTGAATCTATTATACAAGTAGAGGGAGAAATTGAATAAAATGTAATACAAAGAGTTAAAGTAAGTTAGGTAAAATAAAGTAACGTTTCGAGCATGCTCTATGATCGTAAAATGCTTTTAAAATTAAAATAAAAAATTTATATATGATTGTTTCAAGATCAACTATGTTGTATAGATCAAAATGTGGGGTAACTAAAAAACAACAAATCCAAAAAATAAAAGTTGTTGAAATGCGAATATTAAGGTGAATGAAACCGGAGAATTTTGATTTGCATAAAATATGGATAAGGCATGGAAACCATTAAACAACAAGAAGAAACATGCTAACGGTGCTTGGAAAGGCATTACCACAAAAGAAGTATTCTTCTGGAAGCATGCAATGATAAACATAGGGAATGGTCACAAAGCCTCCTTCTAACCAGACATTTGGGTGGCCAACAAACTGTTGAAAACCTTATTTCCAAACTTTTTTTGAATGGGCGATTCATAAAGAGGCCAAGGTAGCATCTATGGTCAGAGATAACTTACGAAAACATAGCATGGAACCTTATCTTCACTAGAAGAATCAGAGCTGTTCATGCAGTGGAGCTGGAGGGTCTGCTAGACATTCTAAGGAGTGCCATACTTATAGCAAATATAGTAGATGTTTGTTGTTGGAAGCATTCTAAAAGTAATACATACACAGTGGCGAGTATGTACAATGCTAGCTATACAGAGTTCCAGCTTGGGGATGCAGGCAGGGATTGACTATAAATTATTATGGAACAAGTTCATCCTGACAAAAGTATCAACGTTCACATGGCTCATCGCCCGAAACAGAATTTTGGTTGGGGATAACTTGAAAAAAAAAGATTGGCACTTTCCATCCTTCTGCCACTTACACAAACATGATTAGGAAAGTCTGGAACATTAGTTTCTTCATTGTGATTACTCATGGCATATCTTGACCATAATCCTCAATCGACTGAAGCTGCAATGGATTATGCCTTATTCTTTCATGGAACTGCTACATGGTTGGTGTCTTTTCAAGTCTAAGGATGCAACGAAGCTTCTCATGCTTGCTGTGCAGTCGGAGTGGTATGGGAGACATGGAAGGAGAGTAATACTAAAATCTTTAAGGATCAATCCAACTCGCCTACAGAAGTAGTTTCAATAATTCTGAATAATCTGTTCTTTTAGAGTCATGTTAGAATTCATCTGGTAGAGTTGGTGTGGGGAGAATTCAATCAACTGTTATTTTTCCAAGGGAAATATAGAGAAGAAAAAATGTTTTCGCTTCAAGAGGAATGTACATAGTGTTGAGAATTAACAACAAATTTCCGAAACCTATTAGAAACAAAATAGAGAAAGAATACACGCAAAAAAAGAAAAAAAAAGTCAATCACACGCACAAAACAGTATTATGTGGTTCGATTATTTTGCCTACGTCCACAGAGTTGTAGAAATTTCACTATTATCAGGAAGAAAATACAAAGAGTGCGGCAGTATAATAGTACTCTCTCTCTCGATCTCTCACGAAGTGTGACGACTTAACCTGATGACCCAAAAAACAACCGTTTTATATGCTGCGCATAAGGTTCCAAATGCGTTACAAAACGGGCCCAAAAAATTTTCCTGGCGGCAACCCGCACGAGTACAGCTTGGGCCGCTTAGTCCATAAGTGTCGTGGCTTGGGCCTTACGGCCCAATCCTTCGCTCCATGGAGTACTAAGCCTTAAGATAAAAATATCTCATTAAAGAAAAATCGAGTCATCATTTAGATCAAACGCAATTAGGCTTCACAAAACCCAACACGTAGCGGCTTCCTCACAATTGGTGTTAGAACCTTGTGAGCATCCAGAAGAGAATGACACCAAGAATTTTACGTGGTTCGGTCAAGAACGACCTATGTCCACGGAGCACACACTAACTATTCAATAACTCGTCGGAAAATGTTACAATTCTCTCTCTCTCTCTTCCTCCCTTCTTCCTCACAGCTCTCTCTGCACTATGCTATGCTGTGCTATTCTGAGCTATATAAAACATCTTCCACAACCCTCCTTTTATAGGGCTAGGATTAAATTACAATTAAGATAAAATTTAATCAAGAATGAGAGTTACAATAAAGAGATAAATTGCACCATAAATTGCACCGCGTGAAATTAAATTCACCATGCGTTTTCTGACTCAGTAATGTCGCGTCTCAAGCTGTGTTTCTGGCTCCATCTCTAACAATCTCCCACTTGGAAACAGAGACACCTTCTCAACCAGTATCATGAATAAATGATGTGCTCATATTATGTCTTTAGGCATGAAGATCAACTGAAGTTGAACACAACTTCAACCCCTCTGTAGTCGCCACCTTCCTATCTGCTCAATTTCTGTGGACTAATCTGATGGCTGTCATCTTCACAACTGGTGTAAAAATGCCGGTGTAGTCAATCCTGTCCTTCTGTTCGAAGTCTTTAACTACCAACTGAGGCTTGTACCTTCTGGAGCCGTCATGCTCCTCTTCGATTCTGCACACCCACTTGTTGTGAAGGCATTTGGGCAACTTCCACATTCTGTTGGAGGTGAGGGACTTCATCTCATCTTTCATCGCAAGCTCCCACTTGCTCGTATCTGCCACCTGACATGCTTCATCATAGCATTCGGGCTCTCCTCCATCTCTAGGAAGTAAGTAATCAATATACCTTCTGTCTGGTATATGTGACCGAGTAGCTCTCCTAATCTCTGGACCTGGAGTAGGAGACAGTGGTGCCACAATCTGCTCCACTGGTTCCTCCACATGAGGATTCTCGGTATTCTGCTGATGTGTCCCAACACATTCACGGGTGTTTATCTGGAAACTAACTCTCTTATGTTTCCTGACTATACAATCCTCACACATGTCAACTTGCACTGACTGTAGACCACTCAATTTTTACTTTGAGTGCATCACCCTTAGTCCCTTCTCGCTCATGTGACCAAGTCATTGGTGCCAGATGTTGTTGTCGCCATTTCTTGCAGCAACTGAAATAGACATGGAGGCATTGGAGGTTAGAAAAAGTGTTCCACTTTTCTTACCTCGTACAATCGTTAGTACACCCTTTGAGACTTTCCATTCATCACCAATGAATTTCGTCGTGTATCCCTCATCTGCCAGCTGACCAACTGAGATCAAATTCTTTCTCAGGTCTGAAATATACTTGACATCCTTTAGTTTCCATACTGATCCGTTTATACTGATTTTCACAACTCCCTTGCCGGTTACGTCGCAAGGTTGATTGTTGTCAAGGTACATCTTACCAAAATTACCTGGTGTATACTCCTCTAGACAATCTCTGCAGCATGTGGCATGAAATGAGGCTCCGGAGTCTATGACCCAAGACTCCTGCTTGCTCTCCAAAGAGCAGATTAACATCTCATCATTCTCGGAAGCAATATTTGCTTCTGTCTTTGCCCTCGTCTCGAATTCTTTCTTCTGACTCCTACACTGGTTCCTGTAATGATCGGTCTTTCCACAGTTTCAGGACTCAATAGCTTTAGTGCTCTGAGAACCTGTGTCCTGAGTACCTCTGGGATTTCTCGGCCTAGATTTGCTGCGGTTGTTTGATCGTCCATGCCTATTTCCTCTACCTCGATTCTCCATGTTCAAGGCTAAACTCGAATTGGAGCTATGGTTCGGCTGCATTCTTATTTCCTCCGTCAAAATCATGTCGACGACCTCATCGTATGCAAGCTTCGATTTTCCTGCGGAGCTACTGATGGCAGTGACGACACCATTCCAATTTTCAGGCAGCTGACTAAGAATCAGTAGAACCCGAATCTCATCATCAAACGTTATCTCGACTGAGGCGAGTTGATCAGACAACTCATTGAAGTTATTCAGATGCCTGCTGAAACTCTCACCTGCAGACATGTTCATCGTAAATAGTCTTTTCATGAGAAGTACCTTGTTTGTGACTGAAGGCTGCCCTTACATATTTGAGAGCGCATCCATCAGAGACTTGGTGGATGTTATATGCTTGATATTGAACGTCACAGATTTCGACAACGTCATTCTAATGGCTCCGAGGGCTTTTCGATCAAGCAACTCCCACTCATCCTCGTTCATGGATGTTGGCTTACCCTTCAACGGTAAGTACGATTCCTTACCAAACAAATAATCTTCTATCTGCATCTTTCAGAAACCGAAATTGTTCCCGTTGAACATTTCGATTTTTGAGCTCTTTTCATTTGACATCTTGATTTGTTAATTTAGAGATAGAGTTAGCTCAAATGGATAGCATGGATGGATCCAGAACGATTGAAAACCCTAAAAATGGTTTGAGTCGCTCGAAAAACAGACCCAAAACTACCCCGAAAAGCTCAGTCAAAGTTTTCAGTCAAACCTGGTCAAACTGATGATGTGGCGCTGACGTGGCACTATGGCGTGCTGCTGACATGGCAGTGGGGTCCACCTGCTGACGTGGCAGTGGAACCCACTTGCTGACGTGGCAGTGGCTTGTTGACGTGGTGCTCGCTGACGTGGCTCTCGCTGGCGTGTCAGCTGATGTGGCGCGTGACGTAGCGTGGGCGTTGATCTGAGCGGCAAGTCAGATTCGGGTCAACAATTGGGTCTGGGTTAACTCAGGTCTGAGTGACTAGCCGGTTCGGGTCAGGTAGAGGACCGGGTCGGGTCGAGGCGATTCGGGCGAGGAAGTCGCGTGCGGCGCGTCTTCGGCGTGTGGAGAGGCGTCTTGCTCCAACAATACGTGTGGGAGCGTGTGCGGGCTTGTCTGAACTCCGTTCGAGCTCTGGCGAGCACCCTTCTCTTCATCTCGACGAGAAGAATACGATGGTAGCCTTAAAACACAATTTTGATCTACTAGACAGAGCTCTGAATTTCTGGATCACTTCCAATCTGGCTTTTCTGCTCCAACCAGGTTCTGATACCACTTGTTAGGACCCTGTGAGCATCTAGAAGAGAATGACACCAAGAATTTTACGTGGTTCGGTCAAGAACGACCTACGTCCACGGAGCACACACCAACTATTCAATAACTAGCCGAAAAATGTTACAATTCTCTCTCTCTCTCTCTCTCTCTCTCTCTCTCTTCCTCCTTTCTTCCTCACAGCTCTCTCTGCACTCTTTGTGCTCTCTTTGCACTGTGCTATGCTGTGCTATATAAAACATCTTCCACAACCCTCCTTTTATAGGGTTAGGATTAAATTACAAATAAGATAAAATTTAATCAAGAATGAGAAATACAACAAAGAGATAAATTGCACCATAAATTCCACCGCGTGAAATTAAATTCACCACGCATTTTTTGACTCAACAATGCCGCGTCTCCAGCTGTGTTTCTGGCTCCATCTCTAACAATTGGAGTATCTGCCAGGGGACTTAGCTTCTTCTTTTCTTATTTCTCTTTCTTATTGTTCAATATTATGTATCTTTTGGATGTTCGACAGTCTCTTTCTGATGTTCTCGAGTTCAAACTCCTTGCTTGAGCTCATTCGTTGATCTTAATAGAATATTATTTTACCCCTTAAAGGAAAAGAGAATAAAGTAGCATGATGATTTTTGAAAGGAATTATAAGCTATATCCTTGGCAAAAAGAACTACCGAAAGTGAGTTCAAATGTATTTCATTATGGCTACTTTTCTCCCTTTTTTTCATTGTCTATCTAACTTATATTTTAATTATACAAAGAGATTTTGTTTTTCTATCTTAACCTCTCAGTCCAGCCCTAAGACGACAAACAAGTCAAGAGCCAAGTAGCAACTGAGTGCCAGTCCCAGTCATAAACAATTTTTTTAATTAATGCCACCCAACATGTTCGCCTAATTAATTAATGATTGCAAAAGTGTGTCCATCCAATGAATAAATTATAGTACATTTGTTTTATATTTTTTATTATTTCAATAAATAAATTATAGTAAATTTCTTTTTTCTTTTTAATTATATCACGTGCCCATATTATATTTCAGGACTATTTATCAAATGAGTTCTCTCTAAAGTCTCGCCCCCTTTAGGTCAAAATGGGTCAATGGGCTTTGTGGTGACAGACCTAATTTTTAAGGAGTCTTTATTTAGTTGGCCAAGAGAAGTAACATGCATATATGTTACTTGTGAATTGAACCAATATTTATATAAATACTCAAGCCTAGTCGGGCCAGCTCAAGTGGTAAGGGTGACTTGTGATTTTGGTGATCCCAAAGTCACGGTTTTGATTTGTCCTTGAGATATTACGACGGTGAATTACTAGGAATGCGTTAATAGGCGGACGACTTTCACCCCCTGAGTTTGGTGTCACACCATGGTATCAAAATGGCGTGCTAGTGGCTGGAATCACTAGGTTATAAAAAAAAAAAATTAATATTTCTATACTCAATAATTTAAACTAAAATTAATTTATTTAATTAAAAGAACATAATGTTTCATAGACCACCTAGTTAATTAATATTTTAAAAATAATTTATTAGTTAACTATGTATTGCTCATGGAAGGAGTTAGCTTCTTAATAGGTAATTAGCGAGATTGATCCCTGTCATTTTAATAGATTTAAGCTAAATCCATTAAAATTGGTAAAATAGTTAGATGACCAACCATGCATTCCTTAACACAATAATAATAATAATAATAATAATAATAATAATAATAATAATATTTTAATATCACTAATATTTAGCACACACGCATGATGTCACTTTTTTTTATCGCCTCTTTCATCCCAATTCTTTAACACAATACAAACACACACACACACACACAGCATGTCACAAGATTACTATGGCCTCTTTACTTAAACTATGTCGCTTTTGACCTCACACAAGTATATATGATACGATTTTAATGAAAATTATTGAATATATAGATGAAGATTTAACTAAAACACACACATAGAGAGAGAGTCGCATGTCACGGGATTACTATGCCTCCTCTACTAAAAGTATTGCAGTCACATGACACAATTTTAACCAAAGGACACATTATCCTATCATTAAGAGAGAGAGAGAGAGAGAGAGAGAGAGAGAGAGAGGCGTGATGACATGCTAAAGTGATTCTTTTGTCCATGCATTCATCATGGGGAGAGTAGAAATTAATAAAAGCAAATGAATGAAGGTACGTAGGACTATATATATATATATATATAAATGGAATGATATAATGGCAATGATAAATACAAAGTCTGTAAGTTACAAGAAGCACTTTAACCAAACCTCTACTCCATCCCCCATCTCTCTTCCTCTGCCTCACGCAATTCTTAATTTGTAACTCACATATAATAAGCCAATCCCACACGCTTTCATCCAGCAAATCCCATACTAACACGTGTCCTATACGTACGTATCTTAATTAAACAACTGCATGCATGCATACGTACTAGGGGTGTTGCTGGCCCTCTCTGCACCACAAACCTAATTGGTATATATACTTAATTAATTGGCACTCCATTCCCACTCATAATTATTAGAGGTCTCGGTTCTCATGATCATGTTCTTTGAATGTTCTTGCATGCATCTTTGGAATAATTGATAATTAATAATTGGTGAATACAATTTATCGTACGTGCCCAATTCGCAATCCCATTATATATCTAGAATATAATGCATCATGCATGTATATATGTATGATCCCTTAGTTAATGGCTGCATGTAACATATATTAATTAATTAATAGTATCTCTAAAATCTCTTTTCGTGCTAAAAAAAAAAAAAAAAGGATATATATTTGTATATCCCTTTGTGCCGCGCCTATTTAAAAATTTAAAAGATATTAAGAAAAGAGAAGAACAATGTAAAATGACGATTTGTGACTTTGGTGACCCCAAGGTCACATGTTCGATTTCTCTTTGAGAATTTACCTTGATAAATTACCAGAAGTGCGTCAATGGGCAGACGGCTTGCACTCTCCCAAGTTTGGTGCCGCACCATAGTGTCCAAAATTGGAGTCCTTGGGTTATCAAAAAATACATGCCAAAGTATTTTGCTTTTCTTAACATTTAATTATATTTGAATATATTTTTAATTTTAACAGTATTTAGTTAATATACAAAGAGAGAAAATACAATGTAAGTTTTTTTTATTATTTTTTTTTCTTTTTCCAAATAAGATCCTTGATTAAAATGGACTTACTAATGTTTTTAGGGTATGTTTAGATAGAAATTAAAGTTTGTAAACTAAACAAATTAAGTGGTATTAATCATCATAAAATGGACCACTATCTCTAAATAATCATTTAATTTCGAAAATGTATAAGAATCTAATCACTACCCCCTAATGTTAAAGTGGTAAACATACTAATTGTCTATAATCTCTATGGACCATTGTCCTCAAACCTTGAATAATAGGAGCCCTATTGAATAAAAGGTTATCTAACACATCTTGAAAAATACTCCTACATGTCTCAATTTGCCCTTTAGATCTTTTTTTTTTTTCCAACAAATTATTAATTTCTATACTGCTATCATATATACTTAGCATCTAAAACAAAATAAGTAAATAATTAAATATACAATCATCATCATCATCACCATTCTCATGTTGTAGATGACGATAGAATCATGCTTAATTAAAATGATGCTTAAAAATGCAAATAAATACGGGTTTTGAGCATAAATGTGGACTATGGAATAAAGCTCGATCGATCTAAGCTACCTCCTCATCCTTATTTTAAATAGGCCAGAATCAAATCCATAATAGTTTATACATTTATATCTATGATTGGTGCACGATATGCAATCGTGTAATATTGACAATCATTATGATCCATTCTTAACTAGCTAGCTAAAACAAAGTTAGCATTTGACTTTAACATGTTTAGTGAAGGACAATTCTTGCCTTAGATCACCGGGGGGGGGGGGGGGGAGTAAACCAAGAGGAACTAGGAATCCATGATGGGCTAACAAGGTGCCTCCATATAATACTTAAGAACCAAAGAAAAAGGAATTTGAGGTAAAATGGAGTTCATCCTCAAAAATAAAATAAAAATCCTCATCAAGGTAAATTAAGTTGATCATGAAAAGTATGATAAGGAACGCTACTAATTGATGGTGCAACCTTTAAGTCAAATATGCGGGGATGTAAAAGAAAATCCTATTTTGGTTAATGCTTTCTCAGTGATTGAAGTATCTTCCTAATCTCCCTCCCTTTGGTAATAGTATCCTCACAGGAGTGAATCAAAGCATAATGGTTGTGTTAGGGGTCATTAGTCAAAGGTCTAAAGTAGTCATACATATTTCGCACAAAAGGGGAAAAAAAATAATTAAGTACTTCCAAACGAGTGTAAGAAAGAGAGAAATTAAAAGAAAGAGAGGGTGTGCATAGATTGACTCTGAGCGAGGGCAAGTAGGCAACATGTGTCATTAGAAGGTGATGAAGGGCATTGAGCTTTAGATGTGAAAGGGAAAAATAGAGGGAAAACCTATATTACAAACAAACTTATTACGATCAACAAGATCAACCTAACACTAGTTGTCATGATCGGTCTATATGTGAAGCCAATTAATAACCAAGGAGCAACATATATATATAATCACCTCTATCGTTTGATGTGACTTGAATGCCCCATGCTCATATTAAGATGGGGTAATCAAAAGATTTTTTCAATTGCAATGAGGCAATATAAGATTTTTGCACAAGAAATACTAGGATCAAGCAAACTTGGTCTTCTATTGCAAGACCAACAATTAAAAGCATTCCCTAGCCTGATGCTACCCAAGTTAATCTTGCTAGTACGTAGAAAATTACACATGAGTTATCTCTTCCTCTCCCTAAACTAATGAAAAATTTTAGCAAGCTCACCCCTTTAAGAGAGAGAGAGAGAGAGAGAGAGAGAGAGAGAGAGAGAGAGAGAGAAGCAATATCACCCATATTTAATCAGAGCATGTTGACCTAACCTACAAGGAAAACATAAGAAAGAGAAGGTGTCACCATGCCATAAGGCTCTCCACTTTGTGAGGATAAGGGGAGGGTCATCACAATGTACACAACCCTACCCCTACTTTTATGTAGAGAGATTGTTTTCTTGGACTCAAATCGAAAAAACAACATGCCACAAAGGAGCAACCTTGTTGTTGATTCAAGGATTATGATGTTTGGGAGGCTTGATTAGGTATAATAAACTAATGATAGTATGCAATCCATTTGCTAGATCTACATCAATCTTATTCCCTTCATCTAAGGTATCTCACCGCCTTAACTAATTAAGGGAGTGTAGAGACATCTATTAGGAGCATATGATTTGCAACCTAGCTCTTACCTAACGTATCAACCCAATTGTTGGATAAGTTCCAAAATTGCTTAGTCTAATAATAGTGTGTAGGCTCGAGTATTGTGTTTTACTTGGCCAATAGGTCGAGAACAAGACCCTTGTGCATTTGGGAAATTGGAACCTTCTCCAACACGTAAAGCCCTCTCAGAGGCCCACTGACAATCTAGTGTAACTAGAAACTGAAGGATTATTATGTAAAATCACGTGTAGAGATCATGATCGAATCTCAAAATTAAATCATGAACTCAACAACAAACTTTTTTTGATTATCCAACAAAACCAAATAGATTTTATTTTTTTCAATACAATTATCTCAAAAAGAGAAGGTAAGTTTATGCTATTGGCTTGTGTACATTCTTTACTCGATCCTTGCATAAGAATTACTGCTAATTAATTTAATTATCAAAGAGGTCCTCAAAGGTGGCTTTGGCCTTCCAAGGCATGCATATTTCCTTAGTGTTTCGCCTTACAAACTAATTAGTTAAGGATAGGTCATGGGTGCGCTAGTCAAAGATAAGGTAATATATTATTTGATACCCATGTTATCATAAATAATTTCTTTAACCTACAGATAAGATATTATTGCATACTTTGAATCATTAGTATTCCTAATTATCTTTGATCGATCTATAATAATCTCCCTTCACGTAACTATCACATATTAATTAATAACTAAAATCAATAATGATGGAATAATAATCAGTATTTGGGGAGGATGTACAACCACATAATTAAATGAAGAAATTACCCAAGACAAGAAGCAACTCATCTTTTCAATGCTAATTATTGAAGGCAAAAATTTCATTGAGAATTGATAAGTACCATAAATTAATGTACCTAACCAAATCACAACCTCCCATAATTAGCAAGTTTTTTTTTTGTCACAATAAATTAACTAGATAAAGTAGATGTTTAAATTAGGTACGTAATTAGAGCGTGTTATAAGACTTAACAACAAGCGGACTTACATATATTAAATAATGTTGAATTCATGCAATTACACATGTGATTGCTCTGAGTACAATATTAGAATTTCAAATTGGACGAGTTTAATTAATTATTAACTACTGCATGGTCGATTGTGGGGGCATTAGCAATTGTTATCCGCTACCATATTGAAAATAAAATAAAACTCTTAGATGTGATTCAAATCAAGAAAATCCTTTAGAATTAAGAAAAAATATTAGGTACATACACTGATTATATATATCCCAAATCAATATGATTTTGCAGTGTGTTTGTATTTTAACTAAACTCTATAGGCAGTCATAATTATTTTTGTACAAGTAGTAAAATTATATTAGTCATCCCTGTACGTGTACCATGCTTAGTATTTATTCTAAAATATACATATATATATATATATATATATATGAGTTCACATGCATGTACATACACATAGATACATATGGATGCAGCAAAATAAATTCAATCCCCTAATATTTCATGAGTTAATTTTAATACTCACGAGCATACTGCAGTCGTATCCGTGGACTCAGTCCTTAACTCAATTTCTGTAAATAGTCTGCAAAGCTCCAACTGCAGTCTTCTAGTCTGACCCCAACTTCCTTACTGACTTCCATGACCTTGTTTATGATCCAATCCTTATTCCTTGTTTTGCCTGCATTTAAATTAAATCCCAAAAAAATCACAATTACAGATGCTTGGAAGACTTACTTATTTAATTGTAGGGTTCTCATATGTTTCAGAGGTGATGGTGATCCTTAAGTTGGGAAGAGATCTCTTGTATTTTTTTTTTATTTGAGAGGATGATTTAATTTTTGCTTGAATTCTCCTATTTTAATGACATTATCTTTTTTTTTTAAAAAAAAAAAAGAAAAAGTATTCCATGTATACATCACCAAAGAGTCCTCTCTCTCTCTCTCTCTCTCTCTCTCTCTCTCTCAACAGAGTTCTATAAATATCCTTGATCACTTCCTTACCTTCATCCATTTTCTTCCATCCCATATACTTCTCTCCAAACAAGACAGAAAATAATAGTGATGGGACTGCTTATGCAACTAAGACTACCCCACGTCTTATATTTAATCATCATCATCATCACCACCTTCCTCTTTTCTTCTTCCTGTTACTATGGCAGCAGCACTGCCGATGTTCTGCAAGTATTGAACAACCCAATAGCTGATGATCTCAACAACAACAAAAACAATCATAATAGTGATAATTACTTAATATTCAACGAAACAGATGATGAAGCTGCTGCTGCTGATGGCGATTGTTATCATTATTACGATCCTTTTTCTGAACAAGCAGCAGCATTGCCCAGCTGTTCGTATAATTTGCTCAGCACAGCATCCCAAGATGACGATTTAGTCAATGAGAACCTCATCGCAAATGCGTCCGTTAAAATAGTTAACGTTGCCAACTTCGAAGACGAAGCCCATGCATCAGCTGATGCCACTCAGGTACGTCCTTAATTAATTAATTGATTAATTTCTTATGTATGTATGTGTTTAATTGTGTTCAATCATATATGTGCATATAAAATGAGTATGCTGCAGGCATTTAAGAAGGCTTGGGAGGAAGCGTGTGGATCATCATCGAAGGGGGCTGTAGTTCTTGTGGTTCCCAAGAACAAAAACTATCTCCTCAAGCCTATTAGGTTCTCAGGACCTTGCAAGTCCCATCTCACCCTCCAGGTCAGATTCTTTATGTTTTATGTGTGTGTGTGTGTGTGTGTGAGAGAGAGAGAGAGAGAGAGAGAGAGAGAGAGAGAGAGATTCTCAAAGCTACAAGGGTTTTGTTTTAGAGAAATGCATGTTAAAAACATCCGGATTGGAGAGAAAAAATTAGGTACACCGCATTTACTGATGGTGTAGTAGGACCAATTCAATTTTACCGTATATATGATATGTGACATTACTATAAATAGTTATAAATTTCTAATGACGCAGATACATGATATATATATATATATATACACACGCGCGCGCATATATGACTTGTAATGTGTACCTATATCTTTTTCGTGATTTGAAGGTATATACCGTATAGTCGCAGGGGTAAGTTTTACTCTGAGTATTTGGCACAAATTTGGAATCACATATTTTGAAAATGTCATATAATTAATTGTTTCTTTTATTTCTTTGTTTGTTTTTTCTTTTTAGATGGAGGGTTTGATAATGAATCAACCAAACTCACTTAATTCGAAACCATATAAACACAAATGAAGAATCATATTTAGGACATTTGAGTTATCGACTTGGCAAAAAGGAGAAAGAGAAAAAAAAAAAAAAACGTGCCCTCCCGTCGCAAGGTTCTCTGTTTTATAAGGGTAGGGAGAGGATTGTGACAATGCACACAACCTTACACCTACTTTTATGCAAAGGGACTATTTTCTTATATTTGAACCCATGACTAACCATACACATTACAAATAAAAAGAAAAAATGAAATCAATCTTACTGTTGATCTAAGACTATCCTCACAAATACGATATGTGCTTTTATAAAAAATGTGTCTAGATATATGGAACGATCGAAGCATCTACGAACACATCAGACTACGAGAAAGATGAGAGATACTGGCTTGTATTTCAAAGTGTTGAAAACTTGGTAGTTGAAGGTGGTGGAACCCTCTACGGCAATGGCATGATATGGTGGCAAAACTCCTGCAAATTCAATAAAGCTCTTGTAAACCTCTATATATATATTCCTTAAATTTAACCAATTTTCAGTCTTCCATATGAATTCAAATATATGCTAATGACATTTTTGTTTTCTTTCTTTTATTGATTTGCAGCCTTGCAAGGATGCACCCACGGTATTTTAATCAATACAATTTTGTACTAAATTTTGTTCAAACTATATAAATTCAAGTTAGAATTGAGAATTTGATAGCCCAAAATGTACGGTACGTACTAAATTGTGTTTTTCCTTTTGGGAATTAATTTTTGGGTGCAGGCTTTAACATTCTACAAGTGCAAGAACTTGGTGGTGAGGAAGCTGAAGATCCAAAATGCACAGCAAATTCATGTTGCTTTCCAGAAAAGTTCACATGTTCAAGCCTCCAATCTCTTCGTAAGTGCACCAGAGAACAGCCCCAACACTGATGGCATCCATGTCTCCAATTCCCAAAGCATTCACATCTCAAGCTGCCTTGTCAGCACAGGTAAAATCAGAGAGAGAGAGAAAAAAAAAAAAAATACTGTTATTTATCCTAATTTATAAATGGGTAATTTATACGATCGACAAGTCACTAAACTTCGGTCCGAGAGAGAGACAAAATTACTATTATTTATCCTAATTTATAAATGTATAAATTATACGACAAGTCCCTAAACTTCAGTCCCGAGAGAGAGAGAGAGAGAGAGAGAGAGAGAGAGAGAGAGAGAGAGAGAGAGAGAGAGAGAGAGAGAGAGAGTCAAAATTACTCTTATTTACCCTAATTTATAATTGGGTAACTTATACAACAAATCACTAAACTTCGGTCCGGCCTTAAGTTTTAATTTTAGCACTCTTTGAAGTTCATATTTTGATTTTGATAAAACCCATTCGAATATGCAACTTAGAGGATGAAAGTGTTACAATTAATTAAAACTCTACTTCTATATAATTTAATGAAACTTCAGTGAATAATTGTCATGTAAACATTTGGCTTTCATAAATTATTCTTATGCCAAAAGGTGACGACTGTATTTCAATCGTAAATGGATCAAAAAACGTACAAGCTGTGGACATAACCTGTGGACCAGGTCATGGAATCAGGTTCTTTAATTTCGAACTCTTAACTCACCAATTCATTAATCATGGATTTTAATTAGTATATATGCTTTTGGTCACTCAAGGTTTGTTGTGTGTGTGTGTGTGTTCTTTGAACCCATGCAGTGTAGGAAGCTTAGGAGCACACAATTCAAAAGCCCATGTCTCAGATGTGACAATAAATGGAGCTAGGCTTACGGGAACCACCAATGGAGTAAGGATCAAAACATGGCAGGTGAGATTTGAAAATGCACCCAACCAAAAAACCAAACACAAAGCAAAACAAACATGGCAGGTGAGATTTGAAAATGCACCCAACCAAAAAACCAAACACAAAACAAAACAAAAACATATATGTGGTGGGTCCAAAAATGTTTCTCTTTTGGGGACAAAAATATATATAAATAATAAAATATAAATATTTTTTAGCTTTTGTTATTTAATACTAGTAGTAATTGTTATTAAATAACATCATTTACTGTAAAGTTTTGATTTTCTTTTTTGATGACCGAAAAACCTAGGGTTGTCAGACCCTTCGAACCTTTATCTCCTTGTCAAATTCAGGGTGAACTGACCACGTTTGCCATAGCTAGCACTAGGTAATTCAGAAATGATCCAATAGAAAATCAAACTCAGAACCTCTTTCAATCTCTCATCGATCTGTCCTTGCCACTGAGCCGCACCTTAATTTTTATGTTTGTTTCTTTTGAGAATAGGGCAAATGAGTATTTTTAATAGGGAAAACTCCCTAATTTTTTAAAAACTTCTCTTTGTTTTTAAATTTCCAATGAAGACACCTGCCTCCACTACGTATATGACATATTTTATTTATGTAGGGAGGGTCTGGAAGTGCAAGCAACATCAAATTTCAAAATGTTGAAATGGATAATGTTCGCAACCCAATAATCATAGACCAAAATTATTGTGACCAAAAGGAGCCATGCTCAGAACAGGTATATTTATTTATAGTTAATACTCATGTATGATACTTTTTCATAGGATTAACTAAAGCTTAATTAATAAAAGTTACAAGTCATGACTCGTATGCAGGCATCAACAGTTGAAATAAAGAATGTGTTGTACCAAAACATCAAAGGAACAAGTGCTTCTGAAGTAGCCATAAGCTTTGGGTGCAGTAAGAGCATCCCATGTGAGGGGATAGTGTTGCAAAATATTAGTCTCAATAGAGAGGGAGGGGGAACATCCACTAAAGCTTTGTGCAACAATGTTGAGTTCACTGAAAAGGGGATTGTTTCCCCACATTGTCCATGATGGGAAATTAGGAATTAAATTTTATTGGAAGGTATAATCATATTGGATAACTAAAAACAAAAGTAGAAATTATATAGGGGATTAACCTCTTTAAGTGTTCTTACGTTTATTGTTGAAATGTGAGATACGTGGTTGGTAGGTCCAATTATTGTTGGCCACTTGCCTTCATACAAGTTATCAATAGCGAAACTTGATTATAATCCATGTTACTTGTAGACACCAGGCATAGTGACACATGAAGAGGCGAGCCTCCTTTATAATTTCTCTATTTGGAGGTAATGTGAGATTTATTAGGGTTAAGATCATTGTATAGATACATACATAAACGCATGCATATACTAATGTATGAATTATGTGAAAAAATAAATTAGAGTTCCTTACTGTTAAAGTAAGTGTTGTTATACAATTTGATTGATTATATATATATATATATATATATATATGAGAGAGAGAGAGAGAGAGAGAGAGAGAGAGAGAGAGAGAGAGAGAGAGAGAGTAAAGTGGTGTCACTAAATTTGATTTTAGACTTGCATTAACGACAAATGTTGAAGCATATTGATATATAAATTGTCTACTAATTTAAATCCTCCAATCACAAGATGTCACATTAACATTTGAATCCATACAATTAAGAGTATTGCTTGGTATGGATCTTAAAGATATGAGTTCCATTTTATTTTAGTGGGTCCAAACATTAATACAACATTTTGATATTGAAAGATTTCAAATTTTTGATGGGTGGAGGGGACTCGCTCAATCACTGGTTGTGATTGAATTCAGTGAGGAAACACTCAATTGCACACAAATACTCTTTGATTTCAATAATAATCTGAAAAACACAAAGAGTTCTCAAAATACACAATTTCTTCTCTCACCGGTTACTCTCCCTCTTCTACACCGCATATATTACACACACACACACACACACCTCCATATATATAGCCATGGATAAGGATGGTAGGTGGAGATCAAATTCAAAAGAGGTGGGCTGAGGTTGGTGGAGATGGCTGCCTACTTCTCTACTACAGCTCAACAATTTCAACAAAATTGGGCTGGGGTTGGTGAAGGTAGCTGTCCATCAAGTTTAATATTCAACATCCCCTCTTAAACTTGACTCTCCTGACTTTATCATTTCAAGCATTGTCTTCAGTCTTGCAAAAATATCATGTCTGAGTGGCTTCGTAAAACTATCAACAATTTGATCATATGTTTTGCAAGACATCAGCTCCACTTCATTCTTCTTGACATGCTCCTTAATAAAATGATACTGTGTATCAATATGTTTACCTCTTTTCATGGAAGAATGAATTCTTCGCAAGTGCAATCGCTGATCGTTTTTCGATGTAAACTTCTGTGTCCTGATCCATATACCATGAAAAATAGTTAAGCCGGTAGCAACATACTCAGCTTCACATGATCGTATCATTACAATGAGTTGCTTCTTTAATGACCATGTAAACATTGTATCTTTATGAAGAATGTGAATCTAGTCATATTTTTTTTTCTTTCATCAAGATCCCTTCCCCAATCACTATCTGAATATCCAATAAGTTTGTAGTCACCTCTTAATGAATAGAACATACCATCAATGATGGTACCATTGACATAGCAGAGTATCCTCTTCGCTGCATTGAGATGTGTAATGATCTGTTTTTTTCCATGATAATAAAAATCGATATAATAAAGCTAGCAGATCATAATCAACCTGAACCCATGGGTACCAATGATACAACAGAAATACAACACAGAAGCCTAAGTAGTAGGAAACGTAAAATCATATACATCTCATATTACCATTCGACACAATACCAGAGTTTACTACAACCATTATATAGATACACACATCTCAAAAGTATCCAAAATAGTACTAGAGTCGCCACCCAAAAATACTTCTGACCCTAGCAAGTACTTACCCTTTAGATAGGGTAGGACTAACGTACTTTAGCGCTGTGGAGCTTTATTCGCTCTCCTATTTGGGGCTCTTGAAATGTTCATATAATTTGGGATAAGACACCTCTCAGTAAGGAAAATAAACTAATACTAGTGTATGGCAACATGAGTATTTCTGTGTTATACATAAAACCATACATAAACATATTCAGTGAAACTGTCTGTATCATATTTGGGAAAACATATATAATCATATATAACATGACAGAACATACTGGATTTCCATAAGAATAATTCATCTTATATAATAATAATACAAAAACAACCCCGGAAGGTTAGTTGACTAGGATCAGGTCTTACCCCCACATCACTGGGTTGTGTGGCCCGAAGGCGGGACTTGACAATGGTTGGTCGACCACTGTCAAGTCAAAAGTAAAGTCTGTAAGTACGAAGGGTTTGCCAAACCTGGTCCATACACCAAGGCCGCCAACACTACCATAAACCACATCGACTATTCATCCTCATGTTGCCCCGTACGACAACGATAACCCTAACATTATAATGATCATGATCACATAACTACGGTACCGTGCTTGTGTAAGCCTAAACCAAGCCAACCAGATTCTGCTAATATATAACATATTTCAAATTGTGATACATTACTATTCCATAATAATAGATGTTAAATCAATATCATCATATCACATTTCATAGCATAATATGTAAATCTTTGGCCCTTACGCTGGCATCTTGTATTTTATTAATCACGGCCCGTACGCCATATCACATATCAAATAAAAGGCTCGGCCTATACGTCAACATATCATATAAAAGGCTCGGCCCGTATGCCGACATATCATGTGAGAACATCTTCGGCCCGTACGTTGGTATATCATATAAAAACTCTCGGCCCGTATGCCGGTATATTATATAAAAACTCTCGGCCCGTACGCCGGTATATCATATAAAAACTCTTAGCCCGTACACTGGTATATCATATAAAAACTTTCGACCCGTACACCGGTATATCATGGTAAAACTTTGTATCGTTTAACATTTTCCCAAAAAACAGTAATTCATAATAAATTACTCATGCCACACAAAATGGATATTATACATATTTAAAACATATCATCATTTACAGCAGTATTTTTCCCAAACATAATGCTAATATATATATATATATATATATATATTCCTGAAATTAAACGTTGTAAGATTATACATATATTTTCATAAAACAATTAGCTTAATTTATCCCCTTACCTGACTTTTGAAAAGCCCTTAAAGTATATCAATCCTACACCCACAGGGTTCCCTATTCAACACCTTGGAAATAACATCTCCGAGAACAAAAATTCAATATTTCTTCAACTACTACATTTTCCACAACTGCAGGAAAGTCAAATACTGAATAGAAAGTCTTACCTCAAATCTGGGATGGATTTCAAACTAGCCCCACCAACGATCCACTCCATCAGATTTGTAGAGAACTCTTCCAAGAGTGTCGTGGTGGCCTAAGATCATCAAACCAGCGAGAATCCGACCCAGAAACTTAGAGAGAAGGGGGTGGGGGATGAAAATGTAGTGAGAGAAAGTGAGATTTGCAAGTTTCTGCACTGAAATCTGAGTTTAGGGCTATTTATTCACTAACCTTCGTCGACGAGCCACGTTACCTTATCGACGAGGTCACGAAGGAAGTTCGTCGATGGACATTTACTTCTCATCGACGAAATTTAGATATGGGCAAATAGTCTCTTGGTATCTTCTCATTGACGAGACACGTCCTTGTCGACGAGCCCCTCATGTGTACTCGTCGACAAACTCCCTGTGTTCGTCGACGAAGCCCTGTTAAGTATTTTAAACACAATTCCTTTTCTCCTTCTTCCATTATTTAAATATCATAATTCCCCAAGTCACTACATTCTCCCCTCCTTATAAAAATTTCGTCCTCGAAATTTGTTATTCATATGATTCATCTTCCTTTAAAGGCAAAACGGTCTACTTATTTTATTACTTACCCTCACTTATGGTGGAGGAATACCGTGGTTATATTCAAAGTCCTGGGAGATTACATATACAAAATAAAATTCTCCCAAAACTTAAAAGACTACCTATTAACTAAACCACTACATGTACCTGCAAAAGAAACATTACCTACTATTACACTTTCCTAAATAATTGTGGATATCTCTGCCTTATCTGTTCCTCGAGCTCCCAAGAAGCTTCTTCTATTGCATGATTTATCCACAAGACTTTCACCTGAGGAATCCTCTTATTACGTAATTCTTGTTCCTTCCTATCTAGAATCTGTACTGGCACCTCCTCATAAACTAGTGAATCACTGAGTTCTAATTCATCAAAACTGATCACGTAAGAAGGGTCTGGATCATATTTCATCAACATAGAAATGTGAAATACGTCGTGAATCCTAGACAACACAGGTGGCAAAACTAGCCTGTAGGCAACCGGCCCTACTCTCTCTAGAATCTCGAACGGGCCAATGAACCTAAGGCTAAGTTTACCTTTCTTCCCAAATCGCATAACCCCTTTTAACGGAGTTATTTTCAAAAATACATGGTTACCCACATCAAACTCTGATTTCCTGCGGCGGGTATCAGTGTAATTCTTCTATCAGCTCTGAGCTGCACTGATTCTATCTTTGATAAGTCGAACCTTATCATACGCTTGTTATACTAACTCTTGCCCTACAACTCTCTGTTCATCCATCTCTTCTCAGTATAAAGGAAAACAACATCTCCTACAGTAAAGCACCTCAAATGGTGTCATGTCAATGCTGACTTGATAACTGTTAATATACGCAAATTCCACCAGCGGCTTAAAGTCCAACTACCCCCAAAATCTAGCACGCATGCTCGAAGCATATTTTCTAATATCCGAATCGTCCTTTTAGTCTGCCCATCTGACTGAGGATGGAACGTCGTGCTAAAAGATAACTGAGACCCTAAAACCTCCTACAAGCTTCTTCAAAATTGTGACGTGAAACGTGGGTCTCTATCTGACACTATAGATACTGGAACACCGTGAGAACATACTATCTCTTGAATATATATCTCTTTCAGTCTGTCCATGGAGTAGCGGATCTTGATGGAAAGGAAATAGGCGGTATTGGTCAAACGATCCACAATCACCCAAATTGCATTCTGGCCATGCAACGCTGAAGGCAGCCCTAAAATAAAATCCATAGATATATGATTCCATTTCCACTCTGAGATAAAAAGTGGTTGCAAGTGGTCTGCCGATCTCTAGTGCTTAGCTTTTATCTACTGACAAGTCAGACACTGAGCTACATACTCAATAATTTCTTTCTTCATACCACTCCACCAATAAGATTCTCGCAGATCTCTATACATCTTTGTACTTCTAAGATGAACTGTGTACAAAGATTTGTGAGTCTCCTCTAAAATGGTCTTCCTGATGTCAGTGTCGGCGGGAACACATTATCTAGAATGGAATCGTAAAACTTTGTCATCTGTAATACATAATTCCTCCGCCTGACCATTCTACACTCTGACTGATACCTCTGCTAACTTTGGATCAGCCTTCTGATCTCTCCACAACTTCTAGTAAATTCTTAGTTCATGCCATAATATGATTAGAAATGGTATGTTACTTGGATTTGCAACAATTTTCAAATCTAATTTGCATTATCCCCTCCATTGTGAGTTACCATGAATGCCAAGAATTAATTCAAAGGCACTACCCATTCTCCATAGCACATCTAAATCTTGATTTATATTTGAAAACTTCTTTGTTAAAAAAATCTCATATTCAAATCCATTTACACGTCTACCTCTCATTGTATAGTTAGACCTAGTTTGAATTTAATTAAGAAAAAAACAAATAGAATTAATCCCAACTCAGTAAATTAAACCTGCTTTCTGATGACAATGATTAATTAAATTAGCTTGTAATTATGCCAAATCACTAGAGAAAATAAAATTAATTGTGTTGTTCAATCCGTTCATATATAAAGAAGAGGAGGTAGGCACAAATCCTATGAGCTGGGAATCATTGATTTAGTCTAACAGTAAGCTCAATTTAAGCACTATATAATCAAGAAACCATAAGAAGGTGGCAGACAAACCTTGCGGGCAGTAGTGGGTTGCGACAGCAAACTCCGACGACTCCTCTGCCTCTAGTGACTCACACACAGCAAGTCGCACGGTAGCAGACTCCAAAAACTCGAGGAGGAGGGGCTCTGTGCAAGGAGGAGGGATTCTGTGCAGGGGGGAGGGAAACGAATGAGGGATTTGGGGATTTTTGTGCAAAGGGTCAAGGGTTTTAGTTTGCTTAAGGGTTGTAGTGACGGTTTGAATAGTCACTAAAACCCAACTGCTAGTGATGGTAAACTGTCACTAAAACACAATTACAAGTGACGGTTGTCAGCCGTATTAGTGATGAAAATTTTCATCAGTAAAAGTCAATAAATCATTGTTAAAATTTTCGCGCAATAGTTTGAGTGGGAATCCTCCTTTTAGTGGCAAACGTATTAGTGATGAAAATAAGATTCGTCACTAATCTCTTGATTATTAGTGACAAATTTTATTTTTTTATCACTAATAGGTCATTATTTGTGACGGTTTTTGTACCGTCACTAATACTTTTATCACTACAAATATCTTTTTTTTTTTTTTTTTAGGTGAATCATGATCGAATCTCAAATTAAATCGTGATATCCAACAAAACCAAATGGATTTTTGATTTCTCAATACAAGTATCTCAAAGAGAGAAGGTAAAAGTTTATGCTATTGACTTGTATACATTCTTTACTTGATCCTTGGAATTACTACTAATTAATTTAAGTATCATAGATGTCCTCAAAGGTGGCTCTTCCTTCCAAGGCATGCATATTTACTTGGTGTTTTGCCATACAAAGTAATTAATTACAGTCATGGGTATGCTAGTCAAAGATAGGTAATATATTATTTGAAAATAAAATAAAATTATTACTTATATGCTATTCAAATCAAGAAAATCCTCTAAAATTAAGAGAAAGAAAATTAAGTACACTGTTATATACACCAAATCAATATAATTTTGCAATGTGACTGTATTTTAACTAAACTCAATAGGCAGTCGTAATTGTTTTTGTACATGCTCTAAAATTATATTAGTCATCCCCGTACCTGTACCATGCTTAGTATTTACTCTAAACTCATTCAAAATAAATATAATATATATTTGAGCTCACATGTATATACATATACATACATACATATGGATGCAGTAAAATAAAAACAACCCATGTATACATCACCAAAGAGCCCTCTCTCTCTCTCTCTCTCTCTCTCTCTCTCTCTCTCTCTCTCTATAAATATCCAATTCATAATCGATCACTTCCATACCTTCATCCATTTTCTTCCATCCCATATATTTCTCTCCAAACAAGAAAGAGAAAATAATAGTGATGGGACTGCTTATGCAATTTAGACAACCCCATGTCTCTTATTTCATCATCATCATCATCACCACCACCTTCCTCTTTTCTTCTTCCTGTTACTATGGCAGCAGCGCTGCTGATGTTCTGCAAGTATTGAACAGCCCAATAGCTGATGATCACAACAACAATCATAATAATGATGATTACTTAATATTCCACGAAACAGATGATGAAGCTGCTGCTGCTGATGACGATTATTATTATCATTATTACGATCCTTTTTCTGAACAAGCAGCAGCAATTCCCAGCTGTTCGTATAATTTTCTCAGCACAGCAGCCCAAGATGACGATTTAGTCAATGAGAACCTCATCGCAAATGCGTCTGTTAAAATAGTTAACGTTGCCAACTTCGAAGACGAAGCCCATGCATCAGCTGATGCCACTCAGGTACGTCCTTAGTTAAGTAATTGATTAATTTCTTGTGTATGTATGTGTTTAATTGTGTTCAATCATATATGTGTATATAAAATGAGTATGCTGCAGGCATTTAAGAAGGCTTGGGAGGAAGCGTGTGGATCATCATCGAAGAGGGCTGTAGTTATTGTGGTGCCCAAGAACAAAAACTATCTCCTCAAGCCTATTAGGTTCTCAGGACCTTGCAAATCCCATCTCACCCTCCAGGTCAGACTCTTTATGTTTTATGTGTGTGTGTGTGTGTGTGTGTGTGAGAGAGAGAGAGAGAGAGAGAGAGAGAGAGAGAGAGAGATTCCCAAAGCTACAAGGGTTTTGTTTTAGAGAAATGCATGTTAAACATCTGGAAAAGAAAAAACCAAATGAAGAAATAAAAGAAACAATTAATTATACTACACTTTCAGAATATGTGATTCCAAATCGGAGTTAGGAGTGGGAATTACTCCTGTGAGTATCCAGTGCACATTCAAATCACAAAAAAGATATTAGGTACGAGTCATATATATATATATATAAAAATAAAGTCCCACTCCTAACTCCCACTCCTATGAGTATTCGGGATAGATTTGGAATCACATATTCTGAAAGTGTAGTATAATTAATTCTTTCTTTTATTTCTTCATTTGTTTTTTTCTTTTTTTGATAGAGGGTTTGATAATGAATAAACCAAACTCACTTAATTGGAGACATGCAACAAAGCAATTCTCACTGAGGATGACCATATAAATATGAATGAAGAAATTTTAGGATATTCGAGTTATCAACTTGCAAAAAATGAGAAAAAAAAAAAAAAGTGCCCTCATATCACAAGGTTCTTATCTTCAAGCCCATGACTAACCATACCGATTACAAAAAAAAAAAATGGAAATTAATCTTATTGTTGATCCAAGACCGTCCTCACAAATACGATACATGCTTTTATAAAAAAAATGTCTAGATATATGGAACGATCGAAGCATCAGCAAACATATCAGACTACAAGAAAGATGAGAGATATTGGCTTGTATTTCAACGTGTTGAAAACTTGGTAGTTAAAGGTGGTGGAACTCTCTATGGCAATGGCATGATATGGTGGCAAAACTCCTGCAAATTCAATGAAACTCTTGTAAACCTCTCTCTTCCATTTTATAATATATATGTACATTTATTAAATTTAATCAAGTTTCAGTCTTCTATATGAATTCAAGTATATGCTAATGGCATTTTTGTTTTTTTTCTTTTATTGATTTGCAGCCTTGCAAGAATGCACCCACGGTATTTTAGTCAATATAATTTTGTACTAAATTTTATCCAAACTACATAAATTCAAGTTAGAATTCGGAATTTGATAGCCCAAAATGTAGTGTATGTACTAAATTGTTTTTTTCCTTTTGGGAATTAATTTTTCGTTACAGGCTTTAACATTCTACAAGTGCAAGAACTTGGTGGTGAGGAAGCTGAAGATCCAAAATGCACAGCAAATTCATGTTGCTTTCCAGAAAAGTACACATGTTCAAGCCTCCAATCTCTTAATAAGTGCACCAGAGAACAGCCCCAACACTGATGGCATCCATGTCTCCGATTCCCAAAACATTCACATCTCAAGCTGCCTTATTAGCACAGGTAAAATCATAGAGAGAGAGAGGTCAAATTCTCTATCTTTTTATTTCATCAATTTACAGAGGTATTTACAAATATATATATATATATATATATATATATATATATATATATATATAAAGAGATTAACAACTCTTACAAATTTTATGACTACAATCATGTTAAAATAATATTTTAGGAATTATAGTCATGGTTAATCTCTTGATGGAAGGGATTTTGCAATTATGACTATTTCTATAATCTCCCTGGTTGGTTTACTCTTATAATCTCTGTGATTTGTTTAACAACTCACATCAATACTACCCCTTAAGTGGAAGCATCTAACTCTTCAATGTATTACTTGTCTAGTGAGTTGTAGAAATTCTTACTTGACACGGCCTTTGTAAGAATATCTGCCAGTTGGTTTTCGGGCTTCACGAATGGAAACCGAATTATTTTAGCTTCGAGATTTTCTTTGATAAAGTGTTTGTCAACCTCCACGTGTTTGGTACGATCATGCTAGATAGGATTGTGAGCAATGGCAATAACTACCTTGTTATCGCAAAAGAGATTCATCTCAGAGGTAGGAGCAAACCCAATTTCAGTTATAAGTCTTTAGCCATAGGAGTTCACAAAGTCCCTTAGCGATTCCACGGAATTCTGCTTCAACACTTGATAATTAATGTCATCACCTTTTGCTTCTTACTTCTCCATGTAACAAGATTCCCCCCAACAAACATGAAGTAACCTGATAAGGTGGATCTTCTGTCTATCGCATTCCTTGCCCAGTCTGTGTCTATATAACCATTAACTCTGAGATGGTTATTTTTCAAAAATATAAGCCCTTTTTCCCAAAGAGGATTATAAGTATCATAAAATCTGAATCACTGCTTCCATATGATCCTTGCTAGGTTAGTGCATGAATTGACTTACTACACTTACTGCGTAAGCAATATCTATATGTGAGAGGTAAATAACTTTACTAACTAATCTCTGGTACCTTCTTTTCTCCATTGGCATTTGTCTTGGATATTCACCGAGGTTGTGGTTTTGAATGATTGGAGTGTCTATTGGCTTACGATCCAACATTTCAACCTCAGCTAGCAAATCTAATACATATTTTCGTTGGGAAAGAAATATACCTTGCCTTGATCTAGCAACCTCTATTCCTAGAAAATATTTAAGTCCTCCTAGATTTTTCATCTCGAACTAAGTTGCCAAATTTTTTTGAAGCTTAGCAATTTCCTTTGTATCATCTCTATTGTGATATGTGGCTCACATACTGAGTGGAAAGCATGCACAAAGGGAAAGCATAAAGGAAATCAACATGTAGCAAGGGAAATCATCGATGGTAGCATTGTAATTGTCAACAGTTTGAAGTAGTGCTTGAGAGAATTAACTCTTTGCCTGAAACCGTTGATGGTTTGGCTCAAGAAACCTAGCGCAGATTTCAAATTTGAAAGGGATGTTAAGTTGGTTTGGGAGTTTGGAGGGAACACCTCCAGGAACTCTATATTTATGTCATTTGTGATGTATTTTTAATGGTTCGTGTCTTTGACACAAGATAGTAAGAAAGATTGTCGATTGCTCACGTGGATGTAGGCATTACTAAACCCCGTAATCCTTTGTCTCTTTTGTTATTGCTTTCATATAATCTGTGTGATTGTGTTGTTCTGTAATTTCACCGTTGAGTGCCGTGATATATCCTTGTATTAGTCCGCTGTGCATTCAATTTTATACAACAAATTGGTATCAAAGTATTGTTGCAATGGCCTCTGAAACTTCGTCTGCAAAATTTAATGTTGTCAAGTTTGATGGAACCAAAAATTTTAGTTTATGACAAAGAAGGGTGAAGAATATTTTAGTGCATCAAGGTATGGTGAAGGCCTTATTCGAAATTCAACTAGAAAGCATGGATGAGGCATGTTGGAATGAATTGGAAATGAAGGCAGTGGCTATTGTCAGATTCTGTTTGACCGATGATGAGTTGTATCACGTCATAGAAGAGGATTCTCCTGCAGCTGTTTGGAAGAAACTTGAAAGTCGATATATGTCTAAATCTTTTACGAGTAAGTTATTTCTTAAGCAAAAGTTATATTGGCTTAAGATCGTGGAAGGTTCATACTTCAACTAACACATCAATGTATTTAATCAAATCATAAGTAATTTAATGCGGGTTGATGCGAAATTTTAAGAGGTTGATAAGGCGTTGATGCTACTAAATTCCCTACCAGCGTCTCACATGTATGAAGACATGGTTACGACTCTAACATGGGGTAAAGAATCCCTGGATTTGGAAAAGGTAACAAGCACGTTACTGGGGCTTCACCAAAGAATGAAAGTCAACGATGAGATTTTACATGGTGAAAGGAAGGGTAACCATGAACGTGGGTGTAACACCCCGACCCCGAAGGGCCTGGGATATTAACTTTTTACTACTAATTTACAGCGGAAGCAAAATAAACTCAATTGTTATTAAACCAGAGCACTAATTATCCATATTACAATCATTTATTTCAAAAGAAGAAAAATTACACAAGCATAAATATCTGACATCATATTAATATTTCTAAACAAATCTTTATTTCTCTATCCCCACCCGCATGCTTGCTAAGCCTGATTTCCAACATGCTCTTCAAAGTTATCTGAAATAAAAATATGATTGGAGTGAGACAACGCTCAGTAAGTAAATAAGATTATTATTAGTGTGTAGCCAAAATGAGTTTTTTTAAAAAAAAATTTCGTAAAATAATATTTAATACTATAACTTCAAAATTTCTTTTAGAATAAATATAATTTTAAAAATTTTTGTATAAAACTTTTGTCTTCAATTACAACAGTAAAATTTTATAATTATATACTATAACTGTTAAATTAAACTTTTAACTTTAAATCTATAAAAATATTTAATGATAAACATACATATACTTTTCCTTATACGTTTTCCTTAGATCGTCATTTAAGTACCAAAATGATCATTTTCACGTAAACTTACGCTTTTCCTTCAAATCATCAGTAACTTTGTACACGTAATTAAATATGTATAAACATATATTATAAAAACCACCCTTATACCTGTTTGCCGTAAGTCATGTTTACCCCCATGACTGGGTTGTGCGGTCCGAAGACTGGACTTAGCTGGCTGGCCGACCAAACTAAATCAACGTACGTAAACTTTAAGTGAGATTTTTCTTATTAAGTCCTGGTCTGGAACCAGGTGTGCACTCAGGAGAATCCACTAACATAAATAACCACTCTGTAAACAGTGTGGGTACACTCTGATCCGTATAAACTTTAAGCTGCGGTACCGAGCATCTGTAACATTGAACTTTCGTTGCCATAAGGGGTTTTAAATCATCTTATTATAATTTATATAATTTAAAATAATATCGTAAAAATCTCATCTTTACTCATATTTTCAAAAAAAATGCAACGTAAAAATAAACTCATGCCACACAATTTTTGTATTAAAAATATATATAATTTTATTTTTGAATAGAAAGAAATGCTGAAAATTTAACTGAGGGGATTAGAACATTTCTTAACCCAAAAATAGATACAAGTATATTAAAGATAGAACTGGTATAATTAAATATGCATAAAAATAAACTCGTGGAAATTTTGTTGAACAAATTAATATAATTGAAATTTACTTATAAAATAAACTCGGGTATAAATTTTAAATAAAAAAAAAAACTAACATAATCAAAATTTACTTACCTTCTTCTTTTACCGTGTGCTACGAACACAATAACTATCTTTAAGAAATGAGATCGGAAAGAGTAGGTGAGTGAGAACTTACTCAAAATTCTCTCTCCACCACAAATACTTTCACTCGCTAATCCTTCTCTTCCTTGGAAAATTGTTGTGAAAAATGAAGGTTGAGAGCTCCCTATTTATAGGAAAATTTTGGAGAATAAATAAAATTTATAAAAGTGTGGGGAGATGGGTGAAATTATAATTTTTTTAAAATTTAAAGAATGGGTAAGGGATGGGCAAGGTATGGGTTGAGTATGGGATGGGGATGGAGGCCATGTGGGAGTGCTTGCCACCATTCCCATTAAATAAATTTTTATTTAACTACTTACCTAATTAATTAATCAATTAGTTAATTAATTATTTTATTATTTTTCTTAATCATTATTATCATTGTTATTACTTTTAAATTATTTTTAGTATTTATTTATTTTATTATTTATTTTTGAACAAGAATTAAATTTAAATTTTAAAAATTCATGTGGGCCCCACATGTTCTTGTGGGCCCCACACAACTTCGAGACCTGAATGGATCCTACGTAACTCGAATATCTTATACGATTTTATGCATCCTACATAACTTTGAGACTCGTGTAAACCTCCATACGGTTTCTGAACTCATGTGGGCCCCACACAGTCTTGTGGGCCCCGCATAGGATACCTATATAATTATTATTTTATCATATATTTCTACAAATTATATCAGTCAAAACATTATTTTATATACTTATTTACGTATATAAACAGTGTCTTGTGGCTTCGGGACTCATGTGGACCCCACATAGGTTTGTGGGCCCCACATATGATACCTATATTATTTTCATCTTATTATATATTTCTACAAATTATGTCTGTCAAAATACTATTTTATGTATATATACTTATTTACGTGTACAAACAATGTCTATCCTCTTTATCCTATGAAATTCCATTTTGACCAGGCCGACCTCCAAGGAGCGACTGAGCCGCAATGGTCTCTGAGCACTCGTTTGGACAAGGTATTTCTTAGGCATCAAACATGGAATCAAGAATCCTACAGAAAAACACTTCTGTATTGATATTAACACAATGACCATTTTTATTATTTTATTATTATTGTGCTTTAATCATATATATATTTTTAGGTCATCACAGTGAGAAAGGAAAATTCAGAAATAGATCAAAGTACAATAAGTCTCGATTTCAGTCAAAGAAGAAGAAGGATATTTGGTATTTTAAGTGCAGTAATAAGGGGTACATAAAACCAGAGTGTCCGAAATGGAAGAAAGGAATGTTGAAAAGCAAGAAGGTACTTCAAAATCAGCGAATCTAGTTGAAGAAGGAAATTTAGAAAGAAGTGATGGTGATATACTTTTAGTTTCATTGGGGTTGGATTGCCTTGCGAACTCGTGGGTTCTAGATTCGGCATATTCCTATCACATGACACCAAATAAAGAATGGTTCAACACCTACAAGTTAGTTAATTCTGTATATGTTCTAATGGGCAATGATGTTTCATGCAAAATAACTGGAATAGGAAGTGTGAGAATTAAGATGTTTGATGGTGTTGTGAAAACTTTACGTAATATAAGGCACATACTGGACCTAAGGAAAAGTCTAATTTCGTTGGGTACTTTGGATTGTAACAGGAATAGTTACAAGTCCAAAAGTGGGATTATGAAAGTAAGCAAAGGCGCTCTAACGGTGATGAAAGGGCTTAAGTTAATTGGAAATATTTATGAACCACTGGGTACTACAGTTGTTGGTGGAGTTACAGTTGTTGATTTTGAGTTTGATGAAACTGTTTTGTGGCACATGTGATTAGGGCATATGAGTAAGCATGGGATGAAATAACTTCATAGGAGGAATCTCTTGAAGGGTATGAAAACATGTAGGCTAAATTTTTTCAAGTTTTGTATTCTTGGGAAAGAGAACAGAGAGCAGTTCAAATTAGCCACACACAAGACGGAGGGTATTCTTGACTATATTCACTCGGATGTTTGGGGGCTGGTGAGAGTAGCATCATGGGGTGGATATATGTATTTTGTGAGTTTGATTAACGATTACTTATGGAAGGTCTGGGTGTACTTCATGCGGCACAAGTCAGAAATTTTTGCCAGGTTTAAGTTATGGAAAGTTGAGGTGGAAAACCATACCAAAAGGAGAATTAAAGGCCATAGGTCATACAGTGGGACTGAGTACATTGATTCAATGTTCATAGAGTTTTGTGAGCAACAGGGTATAAGTATAAATTTCACCATTCACCAGACACCACAACAAAATGGTGTGGCTGAAAGGATGAACTGAACTCTGGCTGAGAAAGCTCAGTGTCTCAGGTTGAATGCAGGGCTAGCGAAGAAATTTTGGGCCGAGGCAGTGAGTATGGCATGTTTCTTGATTAACCGATCACCAAGGGTATCACTAGAGGGGAAAGTTGCAAAGGAGGTTTGGATAGGTAATGCAATAGACTACTCTGGTTTGAGAGTATTTGATTTTCCAGCATGTATGCACATTTCTAGTGAGGAGAGATCGAAAGTTTGACGCAAAGTCTAAACACTGCATTTTTCTAGGGTATCAGAAATGTGTGAAGGGGTTCAAGTTGTGGGATCCAATGGCAAACAAATTGGTGATCAGTAGAGATGTAGTTTTCGATGAGAAAGTTATGGTGAAGATGAAGAGAAATAGAATCCAAAAAACTGGAGCAGAGATGAGCATGTTGTGCAAGTGGAATTAGAAACTCAGGGCAATGACGATAGTCCCCATATTGTAGGGAGTTCTAACTCGAGAAACCAGTAAGTTGACAATATTCCTATACGGAGATCCAGGCGCACTATCAGGCCACCAACTAGGTATGTATTTGTTTATTTGGTATCTTATGCTTTCATTACCAGTTGCAAGGATCCAACTACTTTTAAAGAGGCAGCGCACAGCCAAGAGAAAGTTAGATGGATAAGTGCTATGATGGAGGAAATGGAGTCGTTGCATAAGAACTCTGATACAACTTGTTGACCGTCCTAGGCCGTGGAGTATATACGTGTAACAACCTACCTATTTTGCCATATATATATATATATATATTCATAATAATAATAATAATAACTTTAACTTCCTGCTCAACTGTCAAGATCATGATCAACTTAGACCCATGGGTACCAGGGACATACCTATCATACAACTCTGATACCTAAGCAGCAGAAAACATAAAATTATATATATGTCATAAAACACCAGAAACCATACCAAAGTACTACTAAATCTGTCGTATACGTATATATATACAGTCATCCATAAAAGGTCCCAAAAAGTATCCCTAGGGTCTCAATCAAAAATCCATCTGACCCTAACTCAACTACTTACCCTTCTGACAGGGTAGCCGAATCAGTCTTTACTGCCGCGGAACTCTATCCTCCCCTCTATCTGGATTTCCTAAAATATTTATAATGTTAGGGTGAGACACCTCTTAGTAAAGGAAATAAACTAACATCAATATGTGGCAACATGAGTATTAAACAGTACATAAACTATAACTGGTAAAATTATCTGTAATTTTTTAAATAAAACATAACATGTCTTAACATAACATATCATACTATATTTTTATAACATGTAAATCTTCTTTTATAAATGTACAATACATGAATTAATTCCCAAAATGGATAGCTAGCTGATGTCATATTTTACCCTCATATGACAAGGTTGTGCGGCCCGTAGGTGGGATCTAGCAATGGTTGGCCGACCATGCTAGATCAAACATAAGTCTGTAAGTACGATGGGCCTGCCCTACCTGGTCCGGACTACTAGGGGAGCGCCTACACTACCATGAAGCCACATCAACTGCCATCTCCCACACTCTACATAAGATGTGTGGTAGTACTAACATGAACTTCTACTTGAACTTGAACTTGTAACTATGATACCGTGCTCGTGAAATCTAAATTAACCATTCGGGTTCTGATAACATATAGTACATTTCAAATACTGTTACATGACTGTTTCATATTCATAATAATACTTGACATGATAATATTTTCATGAATTTAACATATCGTACATGATTACGGCATCTACGCCAACATAATTCACAGCATCTACATCGGCATATCATAACATGTAAATCATGGCATCTGTGCCGGCATATCATAACGTGCTGAACATGAAATTCTTGTAATGTTTAACATAATATTCATAAAATCATAGTTCTTGTATTGTTTTCATGGTTTTCCTAAAAACTGAGTAAAACATGCTTATTCTAGAAAAATCATAATATTTTGATATAACATAATTTCATGAAAATTATACTCATGCCACACAAATATGAATAATACTTTTATGCATAAACCTTATCTGAAATCATATTTCCTAATAATTAACATTAAATCCATTTTTTTGTTCAACAACAACATTCCCAAACACTGTGCAAATACATACATAATTTCTGAAAATAAATGCTGTAATATGGTAAATAATTTCATGAAAAATACTGACTTAATTTATTCCCTTACCTGACTTACTGTGAAGCCCACAAAATACTCCAAATCTACACTTGTGTGTTCCCCAATTCAACACCCTGAAATTGCATTTTCCCCAACCAAACTTCAGTATAATACTATCCAAAGCATTTTTCCTAGTCCAACAATACCAAATAACTTATAAAGTTTAAAATAACTAACTTACCCAAATTTTAGGATGGTGCCCAAGTTGGCCAAACCAACGAACTATTCCAGTAGATTTGAAAAGAATCTTCCCAGGAGTAGCGTGGCGGCTTCCGATCATCGAAACAATGAAGGACGAAGCCAGAACTTAGATAGACGGAGGGGGAGACGTTTTAGAGAGAGAGAGAGAGAGAGAGAGAGAGAGAGAGAGAGAGAGAGAGAGAGAGAGATCCCTGAAGAATTTTCACGCTGAAATCCTGAGGTTTACATACTTATACCACACAGATTCGTCGACGACACACATTACCTCGTCGACGAGTCCACGAAGGGCGTTCGTCGATGAACACTTACTCCTCGTCGACGAGTTTCAGGCCTTGAAAATAGCCCTCTCGGTAATTTCTCATTGACTAGACACGCGTCCCCATCGACGAGCCCAATAGGCCTGCTCGTTGACGAGCACTCTGCACTCGTCCACAAGACCCTACTGAAACCCCTTTTTAAAATTCCTTTCCTCTCCTTTCTTTTATTATTTAATTACTATAATTCTTTGGGTCTCTACAATACGTGAGCCTCGCAATGGATATACAATATAAAGTTAGAGGGGGGTGAATGACTCTTTTCACGTATTTAAAATTTTTCTAGAAAATAAATGTCTTGAAAAGAAGCAAGCAATCATATCACAATATATAAAATATAAAATGTGGGCAAGACAAGTAAATAAAGAGTAGGGAGAGAAAAGCTTAACACCCGGGTTTTAACGTGGTTGTGCACCAAGCCTATGTCCACGCCTTAGCACCAAGCCAAGGATTCCACAATACACTATAAACGCTACTTCTCCGGTGGAGCAAACCTTACGACTCAGGTACACAAACCTACACTCAGGAACAAATCCCTACACGCTCACAAAGAGCCTTCACTTTGGTACACACAGAACCTTCACCAAGCAATTCACAAAGAACCTATTGCAATGAAGATGATATACAAAGAAACGCTCCTCAAATGAGCTGATATGAAATACAATCAAATCCTCACTCTTATCTTATTTCAAGGAATGATTCACACAAGATCAATGAGCAAGTGAGGATTGAGCACTTTGTGAATGAATAACTAAAATGCAAGTGCAAAGTGTTAGGTTTTGGATTCAAAGATATTTTTCACAAATATGATCAAAAATAATAAAAAAATCATGCTAAACAAGTCTATGGACTTGTATATATAGGCAAAAATCCCTTATAGTCATTAACTAGCTGTTGGGAGCAACTTCCAAGCAAAGCTAGTTGTTTTCTAGCCGTTACAGCGCTGTTCACGAGACCACTGGTCGATCATTCACCTTCTCTGGTCGACCATTCACCCCACTTGTCTATGAGGATCCTTTGGCTACTAACTTAATTTAGTCAACCATTCCCGTGTTCTGGTCGATTAGTGCCCTAAATCAGAAAAAGTCATCAACATAAAAGTTGTGGTATTTTTTATTAATTTTCCAGGAACACCAAGATGGTGCTTTTTAGACTCTTTTAATAAAAGTTATGCCCCAAATACTAAGGGGTATTTAGGAAATTTGATAGGTGCATAACTGAGGTTTTAAACCTAACCAAAAAGCCTTTTAATCACTTAAAATATTCTTGGACAAAAGTATATAAAAGATATGAATTCTAGTGAAGATTAATACTTGTCCAATTCCTTTAAATATAAGATATCTTGTTTATGAAAATACATTCGAAAGCTTCTTTTTTTTTTATATCTTATATGCTTAGTATGTCCTTTATGAAAATATACTTGACTTTCTTAAAACAAAAATGTTTGAAAACATGTCCCTTTAGAAAACATATTTGAGTTTAGGATTTATTTGACAAACTCTTTAATTTAACTTTGAAAACCATGAATGTTAGTTTGTGACTTTAATGCAATCTTATAAACTCATGTGTCCTAGTATGCATATACATTGCTCAACTCTTGCTCAGAAATCATGCAGAAACAAAACCAGTAAGAGTTATAAAACATACTACCTCACACAACCCTTATTAAAAATAATTCTACAATTAGGTTTCCTTTGGTTATGCTTGGGTCCTTCCGAGTACATGTCCATTTGATCTTTCCTTCTTGACGTCTACTCAGTCCAATCTTTGCCTTTGATCCAGTACTTCATGTATGAGTACTTGTACTAAACATGATCTGTAAAGATAGGAAAACATTAGGAACAACATATACGTTAATATCATCAAAACATAATAAACAATGATAGTGTAGCCACCAAGGCTAACAAAGGTATTGGAAAGGTTTAGCATGACTAATGCAAAATCAGTAAGTACACACCTTTAGAAAATCACTTTAATTTGTCTATCGCACAATGCCCAAGGATGGATGATGATATATGGGACATATCAAATGTCCCCTATGGTAGTGTTGTGGGGTATTTAATGTATGCTATGATACATACAAGACTAGACTTGGCACATGTAGTCAGTGTGGTAAATAAGTTTCTTTCAAATTCAGGTAGATAGCATTGGGATACCGTCAAGTGGATTTTCATATACTTATGGGGTACTTCTAACTATGACATCACGTTCGGCAAGCAACAGAGTGATCCGTCAGGTGTGGGATTTGTTGATGCAGATTACGCAAAAGATTTGGATGACTGAAGGTCTACAATGGGGTATGTATTCACCTTTGCTGAAGGACCTATTTGTTGGAGGTCCATGGTATAATCTTTAGTGGCATTATCAATAACTAAGTTAGAGTATATGGCAGTCGCCGAAACTGAAAATTTTGGCAGAAGCCATACTTCTTCATTGCCAGAATGAACCGTCCAAACCATGCTAGAGGTGATTGTTTTAGTCCATACAGTGCTCGCTGCAATTTGCAAACAACTTCAGCTTTTGAAAATGTTGTGTAACCTGTAGGAATATCCATGTAGACTTCCTCTTCAAGATCACTATGAAGAAATGAGTTCTTTACATAAAACTGACATAGTGGCTAGTCTAAGTTGGCTGCGAGAGATAACAAGACTCTGATTGTATTTAACTTGGCTAACGGAGAAAATGTTTCTTGATAATCTACGCCATACGTATGAGTGTATCCCCTTACTACCAGCCTCGTTGATGTAGGACGAGCATGGTTAGCCTAATCCTACAGTTAACCCTCAAGCAAGCACATACATGTGAACACTTTGGTTCACATGTTGTAAGATTTTTGAAAAAGTGTATTATTTTGTCCAGAAATCAAGTCCCAAGTGGTCCTTTATCCAAGAATCAAGTTTTTATTCGAAAAGATGTTATTTTCAAAATTAAAGAATGCAAGTCATAAATTAATAGCTTAATATTCTTACGATTGATATTTGCAAGTAACAATACTGAAATCTAAGGATTCAAGTGGACTCCTCTAATATAGGATTCTAGGCTTCAAGCAATGACTTACACAATCCAGCAAAGAATTCAAGAAAAAGTAACGAGTTTACCCAAGAGAATCGTTGGATGATTTGGCGTTGTTCAACACGAGCTTGGATGATTTTATGTTGTTCAACATGAGCTTAGACCACGCCGGGAGTCCTTCAATCAAGTTTTGAAACACAAAGATAAAGGTGGGTATGGGTGTGTAGAGAGAGGAGGCCATGTGGGTGAGAGAGGGAGAAGAGGATGATGGTGATGTTGGATAAAGTGGTCTCTCACCACTTGATCTCTAGAGAGAATGGTGTAGCCTCACACTATGCAATCACAAGATTGGACAAAGCTTCAAGCTTCAACAATGGAGTTTTCTTCAATATTCAAACATAAAACTAAATTATAGTTCTTATAACGAGAAAGGATATAAAGACTAGTATGGGGGACAAAGCATTAAACACTCTTAATAACTCTCACACTGAAGACAACCCAAAACATTTAATACTTACTAAAAAACAAGGAATTCCAACTCATTGGCACACAACTCAAGCTTATTTATCTTGCACTAATACAATTGAAATTTGAAACTCAAACATGTGCCAAAAAGGAGCCAAAATTGTGTGGCCTATGGAGCATAAAATCGTATGGGGCCCATATTCGTCTTGGGGCTTGATCTTGCTTTAACATCTTCACTTGGGTCTTCATGCACCTAATAGTCTTCAAGAATAAATATCTATGTCTTCAAATCTTCAATCCATGAGTCCATAAAGTCTTGACATAAAATGTCCAAGTCCAAATTAAAGTGTCCATGCAAAATATAAAGTCCAACATAAAGAATCATCTTCAAGAATGCATCTACAAATAATAAAGTCTTCAAAAGTCTTCAAGTAGTTCCATGTATACCTACAAAATAATTATGAAAAATAGTGGACATCGGGAGGTCATCCACATGTCACCGTATCGGCCAAGGAGATAGTCAAAGCATGTTGATCCCCATCATCTCTCTCGGGTCCAAAATAATTCTTTTCCAAAGAATGAGAAGTGATTTACTATGAATACAACTCCGAGTTGAGACAAAGGAGGTCCTTTTTAAGTATCCAACTCCTCTAAAAAAGTGGCTTGCCTCTCCACTTGACCAAGAACTTTTGGTATGATCTAACTCATGTGAATGTAGTCTTGTCATCCAAGATCTCTTCAATCTCATCAAGCATCTTTAGTATGGGCTAAGGTGGAGGTAAAGGCAACTTTGGGTTTTCATGCTCATGAGAAGTGGGGAATATAGTAGGATCACCTAAAAAGTTAGAATTAGAAGGCTCCACAAAAGATGATGCTTCAAGAAAAGGGGTTAGATCTTCAACATTAAACACATTGCTTATCCCAAAATCAATAGGAATATCAAGCTTGTAAGCATTAGAATTAATTTTCTTTAAAACTATGAAAGGTCTCATATTTTTGGCATGCAACTTTCTTACCTTTCCTAAAGGAATCCGCTCAGGACAAATGCGAACCATAACCATATCACCTTTTGAAAATTCTTGCAACCTGCAATGTACATCAGCACTCGATTTATAATGCTTATTGTTCAAGTTAATTTTCATTCTTATTTTAGAGTGTAAATCATGTATGTGCTTTGCAAATGCATTAACTTGCTCACTCACTCTAGCCTGTGGGGGTAATGGGATGAGATCTATAGGCTTCCTAGGTTGGAAACCAGTGACAACCTTAAAAGGACTCAATCTTGTGGTTCTATTCACTGAACTATTAAATGCAAATTCAGCCATAAGAAGACACAAATCCCACGAACCTATGTTTTCACCCACTAGACATCTCAATAGGTCGCCCAAGCTCCTATTGACCACCTCAGTTTGCCCATTAGTTTGGGGGTGGTAGGTACTAGAAAACTGGAGCTTCGTGTCTAACGTGGCCCACAAGGTCTTCCAAAAATAACTCACAAATTTCAAATCCCTGTCAGAAACAATGGTCTTGGGAAAAACCATATAACCTTACAACTTCCCTGAAAAAAATAGTGGCAATTTTATATGCATCATGTGTCTTGTTGCATGGAATAAAGTGTGACATTTTAAAAAATCTATCCACAACAACAAACACATAATCATTTCCTCTAGATGTCCTAGGGAGTCCTAAAACAAAGTCCATACTAATGTCCTGCCAAGGGGTATGAGGTACAGGTAAAGGAGTATACAATACAGTGTTTTGCTTCCTACCATTTGCATTTTGGCATGTACTACAATGAGACACAATTCTAGCAACATCCCTTTTCAAACTAGGCCAAAAGAATCTATCCTCTACCATGGCAATCTTATCTCTACCAAAGTGACCTACAACATCATCAACATGCAATTCTCATATCAATTGGTCACATATAGATGTAAAGGGTATGCACAACCTAGTCCCTTTAAATAGAAATCCACCATGGATCACAAAATCAGGATAGGGTCTAGAAAGTCCCTATAACAAGTTAGAAAAGATATCATAAAATTCATAACATTGGGAATATTCTCTCTTAATGCTCTCAAAGTCTATGACTCTCACCTCTAAGGTCTCTAAAGTGGCCACAACTTCGTTCAAGGCGTTAGTAGCCTTATTCTCAACACCAGCTCGGTGCTTGAGCACAAAAGTGTATTATTGAATGTATTCAACCCACTTTACATGCCTAGTATTCAATTTATTTTGGGTGCTCAAATATCTAAAGGCCCGATGGTCATAAAAGTGTACAAACTCCTGTCGGAGCAAGTAATGTCTCCAATGCCTAAAAGATTGAACCACAACATAAAATTCTTTGTCATATATGGAGTAACGTTGTTTTACATCATTCAATTTCTTACTAAAGAAGGCAACAAGATGGCCCTCTTTACTAAGCACTCCTCCTATACCTACGCCAGAAGCATCATAAGCAACTTCAAACAATTTTTGAAAATCAGGAAGGTATAGCATAGGTGCTTTAGTCATTATGTCTTTTATGTCTAAGAAAACTTTTATTGCAACTTGAAGCCATATGAATTCACCTTTCTTAAGACACTTTGTGATGGGTGCCATGATGGTACTAAAATTCTTAATGAACCTTCGGTAAAATGTGGCTAACTCATGGAAGCTTCTTGCTTCATGAATGTTCCTAGGAGTATGCCAATTTTGAATGGCCTTGACTTTTTCTGGGTCAATAGAAACTCCACTTTCAGTCACAAAAAATCCTAAAAAGATTACCTTTGAGGTCATGAAAGTACATTTTTTCAAGTTTGCATGAAGTTTTTGCTCTCTTAACACTTCAAATACTCTTCTCAAATGAACTAGATGCTCCTTCCCTGTTTGGCTATAAATCAGGATATCATCAAAATAGACAACAAGGAAGTGCCCAATGAAAGGTCTCAAGATTTGGCTCATCACTTTCATGAATATACTAGGTGCATTGGTGAGGCCAAATGGCATCACCAACCACTCATACAAATCATCTTTGGTTTTAAAAATAGCTTTTCATTCATCTCCAGGTCTTATTCTTACTTGGTGGTATCCACTTTTAAGATCAATTTTGAAAATATTTTGGAACCAACCATTTGATCAAGCATGTCATCAAGCCTAGGTATGGGAAACCTATACTTGACGGTGATCTTATTAGTTGCTCTAATATCGATACACATTCTCCATGTTCCATCTTTCTTAGGAATGAGAAGGGCGGGACATGCCCATGGGCTCATACTCTCTTAAATAAAACCCCTACCTCTCAACTCATCAACTTGTCTTTTCAATTCATCATGTTCTTTATGATTCATCCTATAATGAGGTAAATTAGGTAAAGATGATCCTGGAACAAGGTTTATGGCATGTTGAATGTCTCTCATAGGAGGCAATTCATTTGGAGGCTTAGAAATAACAACCTAAAACTCAGAAAGTATGGGTGACACCTCAAGTGGTGTCTCATGTTTAGGAATGGAGGAGTCACTTTCTTTAGTCACCACAACATAGACAACTTGTGTTTCTTTGCTTTCTTGTTCAAATTTATTTTTATTTAAAATGTGCAATGAATTTCTAACCTTTTCTTTTCCTTTCAAATCTTACTTTTTCTCGTCTTACTTGCCATTTTTATCAATTTTAAGCTCAACGAGACACATGATAATCTTTTTACCATTACACCTAAAGGTATAGGTGTTGGCACGCCCATTATGTGAAACATCAAGGTCATAAAGCCAAGGTATTCTTAAAAGAATATGTGCAACATCCGTAGGAAGGACATTACACCAAATTTCATCTTCATAGTTCGCAATTTTGATAGGAACTAAGCATCTATAGCTCACGGGCATTGTCGTTGCATTTACCTAAGCAACATTGTAAGGATGGGGATGAAGTTCAAATTTGAAATTCAATTTTTTCGATGCTGATTTTGAAACAACATTCATGCAACTCCCTCCATCCATGATTATTTTGCAACTTTTATTCCCACACTTAATGTAAGTATGGAAAATAGAAGTGCGACACCAATCCTCTTGTTCTCGAGGGGTCACCATGATGCATCTCATGACATTTAAATTAACATTTTAGTTTTCCTCAATTGACAACTCATCCTCACTTGCTACTTCCTCCGGGATATAAGTTTGTTCTTCTCTCGAATCTTCCTTATCATCCTCTCTTTCAATTTCCAAATTTCTAGTTGGGCATTGTTTAGCAAAGTGGCCTCTTTTGTGACATTTATAGCACACATCATTCCCAAAAAATTGTTTTGAGGATCCATTCATGGGTGCCTTTCGCTTGTCCAATGGTTGTTGGACGGTGAGATTGCTACCTCTAGAAGTCACTTGACTCATGTTGGGGGGTCTTGAAAACTAAGGTGTAGTCCTAAGAGGGGGTGAATTGGATTTAAAAATTTTAATTCCTTTTAAGAATCCTCAACCTCTTTTACTTCTTTTAATGAATTCTTGACTTCTTCTTAATTTATACAATACACAAAAAATACTTAAGTCCTTATACAATTCATAAACACACAATTTATTTAACCAATCAAGTAAAAAACCAATCAACCAAACCTATCAATTTTTCCAATCAACCACAATATCCAAACTAAGATATAAGATTTAGCTTTTGTTTGTTTGCAGCCCTATGATAATAAATTTGCTTTCTCAAAATGAAGTGCAATATAAAATCCAATACTCTTTTCAAAAGCTTAGACGTTAAATAAACTTTTAGTTAAAGAGTCTTTGGGTGTTTCACCAATCAAAGTACTCCCTTACAGTTTCCACAAAGTATGGATTAACCAACGTACTCCCTTTCGGTTTCCGCAATCCCAAAAATAAATTAAGCTTAAGTTTATTTAATATCTAATCCACGTAGTATATATAATTTAGAAATTTAAAACATCCACCCAATTTATATATGCTGAAAGTAAAGAGCAAGGGAAAGAGAGAGTGAGACCACAGTTTTTATGAGGTTCAACTTATCCCCAACCTACGTCCTCGCCTTTGGCAAACCACAAAAAGATTCCACTAAATCAGTTCCTTTTCCGGGCGGAACAACACCATTTACACACTCCTTTAGTAGGCTAGAGAGCCCGCCTCTCCAAGTGATATCCCCTCACTCGGTCACTCCTTCAATTAGGCTAGAGCTCGCCTCTCTAAACGATACCCCACGGTTAGCCAACAATCCAAACACCTTGGAATCGTCAAAAATACTGCAAGAATACAAAAGAGTAGTGCGTACAAGAACACTCTCAAATAGAGTAAATTAGTACAAATTCAGCACTATGTACTTCAACAATTTAAATACCAATATTAAATAGAATTGAAGCTCAAGTATAGATTCATCAATATTCTTCTTAGATGAGAATTAGCAATAGGAATAGATTAGGAAGATCAACTCTTTCAGAAATTCAGCAATATCAGCTGGGCAAAGATTTGAGCAAGAGAGAACAATCGGTTTGCAAGATAGCTTTCAGCAAATTTTTCAATTCCTTGGCTCTTGGTGTAGTTTGATTTGTAAAACCATGTATTTATAGAGGTTTTAGGAAGAGTTTCCTTATTCCCCACATTACTTGGAGTGTCCCCCAAGTTTTTATAACGTTTACCTTTGAAAAATTAATTTTTAGAAATTTTCCCGTTGGAGTTTAAAATTCAAATTTCCGTAGAGTTAGTTGACTGGACAGGCGACTGAGTAGTGTATTTCATAGGGTCAATCGGTTAGATAGGCCACTGAGGCCTTTCTGTCTACCATAAATTAATTTCATTAAATCATCAGTTGGCAACCACGTTCAAGAATGTCAATCGGCTGAGTAAGGTCAGTTTATTCGGTCAGTCGGCTGGGCAAATTATTTAACCATTGTATTCTTGTCAGTCGGCTGAGTAAACCTAATGTAATCTGGTCAGTTGGCTGACCAGTTCATTTTTCTGATTTTTCATTTTTAGTTTTCAAAATTAGCTTTGCTCTCTTGATTTGATCTTTCATAAAACATTTTTCGGGGTTCTAAAATAGGTCTCTAAGTCCATAAATATCCCCTAAAGAGCTTCAACAATATTTCAAAAGATATTTAAACATTAAAGCACTTACATAAAGACTTCTAAGTCATTTGTCATTCTTAAAGACTTAAGTCTTCACGCTTTGTTGTGCTACTTGTCTTCAAGCTTTAAAATACTTTGAGCTTCTCATTGAGTTCTCTTTAATATCCATGCTTTCATGATCTTCAAGATTTATTCTTTGAATCCATGTCATTTAAGCTTCATATGATCATCCTTCTTTGAAGTATAAGTTTGCAATGGATCCTTGACCTTGCATTTACATGCTTGATCCTTGTAAGTCCTGAAATATCATTACTTAATCAAATATGTTAAGTTTCACTTGTTTGTTAGCATCAAAACAGGATGTTAAGCCTTGTAAGGCCAACAATCTCTTCATTTTTTATGATGACAAACAAGAAGCAAAAATTTGAGTAAGCCTTAAAAAGACTCCCCCTTACAATAAGCAGCATCTTAACAATATTTGTAATTTTAAAATCAATATCAACACCAATTTCAATATCATACAATATCATGCTCATTACATCATTTAAGTTTAAGATCTTACAATGTCAAGTACTTCTATCCCTTTGTCAAATACTTCTCCCCCTTTCGCTACAAAATTTCAAAATTTTTCAATTTTTGCTCAAAAATTCTCTCACTTTTGACATCAATCAAAAAGAGTAGGATATCAAAATATAAATCATATTTTGAGCATATGAATATCAAACATGCATATCAAGCATATGATACTAATTGAGATTCTCATTAATTCTAATACCAATTGAACTTTTGAAACCAATTGAAACATTAAAGAATAATACCAAATGAAAATTTATGATACCAATTAAATAAATAATTCATGATACCCATTTAAAAACTAGGGAAAAATCAAGCAATGAGTCATAATACTCTCCTTGAATTTAATACATTTAGATTTGATACCAATTATGCTTTATAAATTTATCGTCCATGTTTCAAACATTTGATTCATATCATGTATATGCTCATGGATATCAAATATCAAATATCAATATTATATCAATATCACAACATACTAATGGATATCATTATACTTTTCATGCTCAAATACCAATTTATGTATTCATAGATACTAATACACTTTATAGATACCGATGTTAATGTCACATTATGCACAGCTTATGAATACTAAATTATTTAGATGCAAATTTTTCATTTATCCATGTTGATCCATCATAAGCATTAATTTCATATTAATATATCAATATCACAATTCATGCTTCAAAAATCATGCTTAATAATTTCTTGCTTAGATTTTCAATACATAGTGAGCCATTAAATCATCAATCATTTTCATTGTCTTTAGAGTTTTCAAGACACCAATTTCAAGATATACAAATGTAGCATATCACTTTCATATAAGCATGGAGTATATCATATCATGTGCATTGTATTATACTTTTGCTTGGATTGTTCTTATGTTGCTCAAGTATTTTATTTCAAACTTGTTTAACAATTTTACCTTCAATCAGTCGGCTGAGCTTATGTCCAGTTGGCTGACCTATCCTTTCTCCTTAAGGTGTTTGTTCAGTCAGTCGGCAGAGCTTATGGTCAGTCACCATTTCTCTACCAAGCTCTCTTCTTTAAAATACTCATCTACCTTGTGTTTGACAGCGAAGACCCACTTGCACCTAACTGCTTTCTTTCCTTTGGGTAGTGGAACCAAAGTCCATGTTTGATTCTTTAGTAGTGCCCCCATTTCTTTCTCAATTTCCTAAGTCCACTTGGGATCTATTAATGCTTCCTGAACTGTAGTGGGAATATGACATATGGAAAGCTCATGTGCGAATGTCTTGAGAATTTTAGGTAGCTTTTCGATGGAGACATAGTCGGCAATTAGATACCTCGACCTCCTTTCCTCAATATCTAAAGAGTATTTGTTTGCGTAGTGGCTTGCCACGTTATGCTTGAAAGGTAAAATATACCCAGCAAAAGTATCAATGTTATTCATAAATGAAGGCGTAGTGGAATTGCTTACCTCAGGAATATTCTCAAAAAATGGGTCTACAGGCACTGAGAGATGGGGGGATTCTACTTCGTCTCCTGATGGTGTGGGCTTAATTTCTGAAGGCCCTCTAGATTTAGAAGATATGTCTAGCCTTAGCGATGTATCAGTTGATTCCTCACCAGTTATTGGTGTGTCATTTTGATATTCAAGCTAGTCAAAACTCAACCAAGTCAACTCTTCTTCTAGTGTCTCCCCCTAAAGGGAAAAATTGGATGCCAAATAAGGATAGAACATTTCAGGCTCTATAAAGGTGAGATCTATAGTCACATAGGTACTCTTGGTAGCGAGATCATAGCATCGGTAGCCTTTTTTATGCGGATCGTAGCCCAAGAAGAAGCATCGAAGAGCACATAGGTGAAGTTTGGTGCGCTGGTTCTTAGGGAGGTGCATATATGCCACACACGCAAATATGGGAGGAGGGAGCATGAGGGTCGTAGGTAGGGAGACTGAGGCTAACAAGGAATGGAGTGGGGTCCTAAAATTTAAGATTTTTTTTATGGAATTCAGTTGATTAAATGTACAACAGTAGTAACAACAATGGGCCAATGTCGTGCGGGGACATGAGTGCTTGAAAGGAGAGCTTGTACAGTTTCAAGAAGATGTCGATTCTTTTGTTTAGCAACCCCATTTTTCCAAGGGGTCTGGGGACATGAGGTCTCGTGGATAAGACTATAATTTTGAAAATAGGAATGAAAGTGGTGTTTAACATATTCACCACCATTGTTGAAGCGGAGAATCCGGATCGTAGCAAAAAACTGAGTCTGATCCATAACATAAAATGACTGAAAAACATGAAACACTTCATATTTATGTTTCATCAAATATAGCCAAGTCATTCGGGTGCAGACAACAACAAATATCATAAACCAATGTACACTAGAGATAGTGGATATAGGGAAGGGTCCCCATACATCAAAATGAATTAAATAAAATGATGCATCACTTTTATTCATGCTTAATGGATAAATAGCATGATGACTTTTGGCTAAAAAGCAAGTGTCACATTTAAAACGGATGTCCCAAATGACAATGCCACAGCCAAACCTGTCGATCTTTGAAATCGGGTGGAGAAGATACATGATGCGCACAACCCAAACTGAAATATTCCATGTAGTACAATGTCCCCCTCTTAGTACCACAACCAATGATATCCTTGGTGAGAATATTCTGAAGAAGAAAAAAATCGGGATAAATTAGTGCCACACAATTTAGCTTTGTAGTAACTTGGCTAATAGATAATAACTTATGGGATAAATCAGGAACAAGCAGAGTGTTGGATAAATGAAGAGAGGGTGATAGGGACACAGATCCAGCCCCTATGACAGGTAAGACCACTCCATTAGCATTCGAGATGCTAGTGTGCCTTGGATATGAGCGGTGGGAGAAATTTGTAGGATCAAAAGTCATATGATTCGTGGCCCCAAAGTCAATGAGCCAAGCACGACTATTCACATCGCGGTGATGACTAAGTAAGGCATGACCAAGGTTACTTGGGTCTGCAAAAGAGAAGGTATCAACACCATAAAAATAATTGGTAGCAACAGAATCCCAAACCAATTTGGCTGTGGGAAATCTAATGAAATTGTCTATTAACATTGGATCCATGGCGTTGATCAGCTAGCCTTTGACAATGGCATTGTTAGTGTGCCACTTGCAGAAGAATGAGTCAGTTGGAGATGGGAAAGGTAACTCACCATTGATGTAGCCCAGCTTGTCTTCGCCAGAGATGTACATCTCGACAACTTGGGACCATAAAGCATAGTTGGAACCATCTAACTTGATGCCAATCGGGACAACCACAGGTTCAAAAGGCATGGTTGGGGCCTGAGATTTGGACAAGCCTTCAACCTTATTGGTGGTAAATAATTCAAAGAGGAGCGTATTAGGATTGGTGGTAGAGTCACCGAACTTTGTAAGAATTTCGTCATCGTCTCCCATATGAGAAGGGATCGAGCGCAAGGCGGCTATGGGCTAGGGGTCGGCATGAACCAAGAGCCAGATATCGTATGGCTTTTTTGCCATGTCAAATTCCCTATCTTTTTATTTCATCAATTTACATAGGTATTGTACAAATATATATATATATATATATATATATATATATATATGTGTGTGTGTGTGTGTGTGTGTGTGTGTGTGGGGCTATAATCATGCTAAAATCAGATTTTAGAATCATAATCATGGTTAATCCCTTAATGGAAGGGATTTTGTAGTTATGACTATTCTTATAATCTCTTTAATTGGTTTATTCCTATAATCTCTCTTATTTGTTTAATAACTCATGCCAACGAGAGAGAGAGAGAGAGTCAAAATATTGTTATTTATCCTAATTTATAAATAGGTAACTTATACGACAAATAACTAAACTTCAGTCCGAAAGAGAGAGAGAGAGAGAGAGAGAGAGAGAGAGAGAGAGAGAGAGAGAAAATTATTGTTATTACCCTAATTTATAAATGGATAACTTATATGACCAGTCATTCAACTTCGGTCCCGAGAGAGAGAGAGCCAAAATTACTATTATTTACCCTAATTTATGGGTAACTTATACAACAAGTCACTAAACTTCGGTTCGGCCTTAAATTTTAATTTTAGCACTATTCAAAGTTTAAATTTTAATTTTGATAAAACCCATAAGAATATGCAACTTTGAGGATGAAAGTGTTACAATTAATTAAAAATCTACTTTTGTACAATTTAATGAAACTTCAATGAATAATTGTCATGTAATATGTTTTACTTTTGTAAATTATTCTGATACCCAAAGGTGACGACTGCATTTCAATCGTAAGTGGGTCAAAACACGTACAAGCTGTGGACATAACCTGCGGACCGGGACATGGAATCAGGTTCTTTAACTTCAAACTCTTAACTCACCAATTCTTTAATCATGAATTTTAATTAGTATATATGTGTTTTGGTTACTTAATTTTTTTTTTTTTTTTTTTTTTGTTCTTGAACCTGTGCAGTTTAGGAAGCTTAGGAGCACACAATTCAAAAGCACATGTCTCACATGTGACAATAAATGGAGCTAGGCTTACTGGAACCACCAATGGAGTCAGGATCAAAACATGGCAGGTGAGATCTAAGTTATGCAACCAACCAAAAAACCAAACACAAAACAAAACAAAAACAAAAATAAATGTGTTCACTATTTTAAAAGTATTCCTATATATGTGGTGGATCCAAAAACGTTTCCAGGGGCCAAAAATATATATAAATAATAAGGTATAAATATGTTTTAGCATTTGCCAAGGCAAATTGTTATTAAATAACATCATTTACCATAAAGTTCTTTTTGATGACCGAAAAACCTAGGGTTGCCGTACCCTTTGACTCCTTGCTAGCACTAGGTAATTCATAAATGACCTAGTGAAAAATCAAACTCAGAACCTCTTTTAATCCTTCATTTGTCCTTGCCACTGAGTCGCACCTTAATTTTTATATTTGTTTCTTTTGAGAATAGGGAAAATGAGTATTTTTAGTAGGGGCAACTCCCTAATTTTTTTAAAACTTCTCTTTGTTTTTAAATTTTCAATTAAGGCACATGCCTCCATTGTGTATATGACACATTTTATATATGTAGGGAGGGTCTGGAAGTGCAAGCAACATCAAATTTCAAAACATTGAAATGGATAATGTTACCAACCCAATAATCATAGACCAAAATTATTGTGACCAAAAGGAGCCATGCCCAGAGCAGGTATATTTATATATAGTTAATACTCGCATGATATTTTTTCATAGGATTAATTGAAGCTTAATTAATAAAAGTTACAAGTCATGACTTGCATGCAGGCATCAGCAGTTAAAGTAAAGAATGTGTTGTACCAAAACATCAACGGAACAAGTGCTTCTGAAGTAGCCATAAGCTTTAAGTGCAGTAAAAGCATCCCATGTGAGGGGATAGTGTTGCAAAATATTAGTCTCAAGAGAGAGGGAGAGGGAACACCCACTAAAGCTTTGTGCAACAATGTTGAGTTCACTGAAAAGGGGATTGTTTCCCCACATTGTCCTTGATGGAAAATTAGGAATTAAAATTTATTATAAGTTATAATCATATTGGATAACTAAAAACAAAAGGAAAAATTATATAGGGGATCAACCTCTTTAGGTGTTCTAATGTTTATTGCCGAAATGTGAGTTACGTGGTTGAGGACTTTCATTAGGGCTTCCTTGTGTGCTTCCGAGCTCAAAAGTAAAAAGAGTACCAATATATGAGCTGAAAGTTTATTGAGCTACTCTACCACACTGTATTTAATTATGTTTAATGATTCTCATGAATTCTGCAACATCTTTGGGGAAACGAGCTCTCTGATTGCCCTGCTTATTTCTGCCTGCTTCATTTCCTTATGTTTTTTCTTTTTCTCTAAATTTTATAGGGTGTAGACTCTCCCATTGCGGGTTACCCCGCTAACACCAATAGCATTATTGGTGCTCTCCTTGTATGTAACACCACCATCCTTGATTTCGTACCCGTATCTCCAAGGTACCGCCTTGCTATTCTGATACGGAAAGGGACATGGGACCGATATGGTGAGTTTGGCGAGTGCCCTGCCTAGTTCTTCCGAATTTGAAGAATTCTTCTATATACTTATAGGGATGAAAGGCTTGTTCGTGTACTGTGGATATTTGGCCATATTTCCTCCCCTTCCTACAATATGTACTGTTGTGTCTTCTCCTTCAGTATATATTTCTATCCACCCAAAATCCGTGAGGTTCTACATAAACTATTGAAATGTCTTGCAACTCTACATCGACAAAATAGTTTTATTCTGACAACTGTACCTCATTCCTCGGGAAAAATTGTTGTATCTCCGATTATTCTTTCTTGGCATAGCTTCACATAGATCTCATCGAGTGGCAACTGAACCTATTCCACCTTTTTCCTTTTTGATCCTACCATTTTCCTCCCCTATGGCATTCACTGCACTTCCCCCATGATTAGGCAGTGGATTGTCGTGCACATTAGGTTCCTTGGTGTCAAACACTAGCTAGTCTGTGTCTCTCTGTGCCTAAACCCTATACTTGAAAGACCAGCATCTATCAATTGTGTATCCAAAAGCATTGGCATGGTATTCGCATCGAGTGTCTAGGTCGTATCATTTAGGAAAAGGCAGATGCATGGGTACCCCCGGGATAGGGGCAACTAGCTGCCTTTCGACCAATTATGGGAATAGTTTTGCATAGGTCATTGGAATAGGCTCAATCTTCCTAGTCTCTCTGGTAAATATTTTCTCTGGAACCTACTGGTTCTTTTGCCTTTGGGCTAGGGAAGGCCCAATGGGAATCATGTGTGGTCATGCACCTGGTTGTGCTATATTGTTGACCACTGGCTTGAAAGTTGTACTTTTACCTGTCCATCTGGTTCTGTTCTCCTGATAAAAGCAACCCTAAATCATTTGGGTTTCTCCCTCCTTTTTCTTGTCTACCCATTTCTTGGAAACGTTATGTTCAATACATGTACTCTTCATTATTCCTATTCTAAAGGCGCTCTCAATCCTTTCACCTGTGGTTACCAGATCTGAAAAACTTTATAGGGTGCCTCTAATTAGGTGGCCGAAGTATAGGTCCTCAGAGAGTCTTGATAAATAAAGAGATAGCTTCCCTATCTTCTACTGGGGTGCACCTGAGCTATAGTCTCCCTCCATCAGTAAGCGTATTCCTTGAATTTTTCATTGGTTTTCTTCTCCATTTTTCCAAGGTCAGCCTGTCTGAGGCCATCTCAATCACATGTCTATATTGGGCTATAAAATCATGAGCCAAGTCTTTCCATTTTACGGATCTTGGTTCTGTCTAACTGAATATACCATCTTACGACAGCCCTAGTTAAGCTGTCTTGGAAACAGTGAATTAGTAGCTTGTCATTATTAGAAAACGCGACCATTCTCTAGTAGTACATTCTCAAGTGAGTCAAAGGGCATCTAGACCCATTAAACTTTTCAAAGTCAGTGATTATAAATTTTTGCGACAAGACCACATTCGGTACTAAACACAAATAAAAAACTTCCATTGATCCAAACAAATTGGTTCCTTACATGGCCTGTAGGCGCTTCTCTAGTACCTCGTATTTGTGGTTAGCTTCCTATCTGAGAGTCTATTCTTTCGCCATCCTAGAATCTAAGATCACAATTGGGGGTGTCCCAACAGACGGGAACCACAGAATTGGCATGGTGGGCACAAATAGTTGGGCACTCAGTCCTGGGCCAGTTGCCATGTTAGCGGTCTGGGATGACGGGTGCCCGTAAACGAGAGTGAACCCTAATGGGTATAAAGGTTCTTCCTCTGTTATGGCCTCAGAAACCTATGCAGCCTTCCCTTTCCTTGCAGTGATCATTAACTCCATCAATTTGTTCATCTGTTCCTTAATTTCCCTAACATCTTTGTAGTGATCCAAAAAAAAATTAATTAATTAATAATTATTAATTAAATAATATAATATAATAATATATTAATATTGTGACGACCCCAAATTTTACTTCTCTGATACCTTAATTATAACGACCCGAACCCAAAGTGGGGTACTAGGTATCCTGTCCATAATTCCTTATCAAGCACGCAACGAAAAACATAAATACCACAATTGCTATACCAAAGTTCTAATACCACCATAATTATACATATACCTTAAAAATCCTAATTATTTACATCCCAAACAATCAAAAACATATCTACATATACATACCAATATCTCACGAAAACTTACCTACATGATACTAACTAATCCCGCCCCTGAGCTCTCTGGGCTTGGTTCCTGGTACTTCCTGAAAATGTTAAAATGCTGGAGTGAAACACTTCTCAGTAAGGTGGAATAGATTATTATTAGTATGTGACAATATGAGTTTTAGTGTGGCATAAGCTCATCCTTAAATAATTAACTTTAACTGATAAATCATGTAAATCTAAACTCACATTTATATATTTGAAAACACATGTTTTCTTCTCAAAATAAGCTTTATCATAATACATATTTTTCTGCATATGTAAATCATTAATATATATATATATATATATATATATATATATATATATATATACGTAAGAAATTTTCCTCTGAATGGACAATCATATTCCATCATGTAATAACCCCACATGATTGGGTTGTGTGGCCCAAAGGCGGGACTTAGTCATGGCTGGCCTACCACCAGGCTAAGTCAAAATTCCTTACTTCAGTATGATTTGCCTACCGCAGCTAGGTCCAAACTCCAAGGGCGTTCCACAACACTTCGCAGGGTAAATCGACTTCCATTACCAACACTCTTTCTAAGCAGTGTGGTTGCACTAACATATCATAATAGCTACGGTACCATGCTTTGAATCATAACTAGTCCATCAGTTTTCTACTACCATATAATACAATTCGCATAAGTCATCTGAACTCGGCACACGGCCGTCTGAACTCAACACACAACCGTCTGAACTGTCATTTCATTATTCCACATTATTCATAACATTTTCTAGAATCAGCATAAAATCATACTTGTTCTATATCATCATAGAATATTCTAACATGTTTATTTATACAGTAAAAAGAACCTTACTCATGCCACACAATTTGAGTGAAAAATCATAATATAATAACTGCCTGGGAGAAATATATTTTTGCTGAGAAATAAATTTATAGTCATCTCTATGATTTGTTAAAACTCAAATATCTAATTTTTCCCAAATGTGCACACACATACACATATACATAGAAAATAAATCAAATTATCATTTTCATATGTGAGAGTTATGGTGTATTCCCAAGAGGGGGATGAATTGGGTATTTAAAAATTCTTTCTAGGTCAATTTATCCATATTTTAATTCCACAATCAATATAACACAACTTAGGGTCTTTCTAAACAAGCATGAATCCCACCAATAATAATGTAAATATTTAAAATAATTATAACATTCAACACAAATTGAACATAAGCATACAAGTGCGGAAAGTAAAGTACAGAAATTAAATAGAGTAGGGAAGAGGGAGCGCAAACACAAAGTTTTTAACGAGGTTCGGCAACTCTCGCCTACGTCCTCACCTTGAACAAACCACCCAAAGATTCCACTATCCGCTCCTTAAAACTAGGATAAAGCTTCCTGTTACGATCCAATTCTTACCAGGGCGAAGTTTCTTTTTACAATCCGCAGCTTACACAAGGCATAGCTATCTCTTTAAAATTAGCTGCTTACACGAGGCGTAGCTACCTTTTCCTAGTTCACAACTCGAACTGTAAATACAAATGATATGGAATTTTACATTCAAGTAAAATGCTTCTAAAATAAGTTGATTTGTACAAATAAAATTCTTAATGCACTCTCAAATGATTTTCAAATGAAACTCGGTAGAGTATGATAAAACCTCTCAAAAAATATTTTGCAATTAATTGAGTGAGTGAATGGAAAATGATTTTCTTTTCATATGACCTTTGATAAATCAAGAAGTCTCTCAAGAAATTAATATATGAGTTAAAATATGCTCAAATCTTTTTGTAATACTCAACAAGAATTTTTTCCAAAATTGATATTTCAAAGAAAGAGTAGGAGAGTGAATTTCTTCAAGATTGACCTTTAAAAAGCATCAAATAGAAAGAAGGCTTTCAAGCAATATATATTGGTATAAACATATTCTAAAACTCAAGACTTGCTTGTAAACCCCAAAAATAATTCCCCCAAAAAGATTTTCGAGAAGAAGAGTAGGAGAAATAAGTTTTGATCTTCAAAAATGGAGTATAAAATATGTTTGGGAAAGAGAGAATATGCAAGAATGCTCACAAATGGTTTTTCTAAAATTTTACAAGTGTTTGGACATGTATTTATAGGCTAAATTGGAGATATAGCAGTTTTATGGCCGTTGGGGTAATAATATATAATTTTATTTGAAAACTAGCCATTTTTCGGTCATTGGGGCGCTTTCTGCACTTCAGTTTTTCAATCATAACTTTTGCTATACAACTCTAAATTGGACGTTCTTGGTATCAACATAAATCTAAGGGAAAATCTTACAATTTTAATGTTGAACATTTTTTAAAATAAGGAGTGATTGATTGATAAAATTACTCATCAATGGGACAAAAGAAACATGAAGGGAATTTTTCTACTACAGACACCATTCATTATTTTGGATATAACATTTTCTATACAACTTCAAATTGAACTTACATGGCATCAACAGAAAGCTAAAAGCAAATCCCACAACTTTCATGTTGGACACTTTTTAAGATAAGGAGTTTTTGATAGAGAAAAGTGCTCACTAATGCGACGGAAGAAACATGAAGTGGTTTTGAAAAGCTTGTTTTGGAGTCTTCGTGCTTTGCTCCTTTGCAATCCCTTGGAATACGCCAGGGTATGATCGTTTTCGTGCTCTTACGGCTTCCATTTCCCATCTATTACCCATGCTTAGAAAAATGAACCTGTTTATACACGTAGCATACAGATGAGATATTGTTATTTGTCATAATCAAAATAAGGATTGGACTCAAAAATCCAATAATATGCCTGATTATTTAGAAAAATCATATATAATACTCCTATAATCATATACTTCAGTTTAATCAATTGAATTTCTAAAATTACTTGACATAATCTATTCCCCTTACCTTGTCCCTGTAGTGGTGCCTAAGATCCCAAAGAGCAACTCCACTCCGATTAAACTGCAAAGGATCGAAGCTGGGATCCTGAAATGGTGTTTATTCCTCAATTCTGGCTAAAATCTGGGGAGAAAATGATGGGAGAGAGAGAGAGAGAGAGAGAGAGAGAGAGAGAGAGAGAGAGAGAGTGAGTGAGTGAGTGAGGAGAGAGTGAAATTTCTAAAAAGAAATGACTTAAAGCCTATTTATAGGCTGCTATCCCCAAGCAAAACCGTCAATGGTTTTCCTGAAACCGTCGACAGTTTGGTCTTTAACCAAACTGTTTTATCGCATATTTACCTTTAACGACCCTCGGTAAATCAAAATCATCGACGGTTATCCTGGGCTTGCTAAAATCGTCGACGGTTTGGTCCTGCACCAAACCAAATTTTTATTTTATTGCTATTTTTTTTTTTATTATTTTCTGAGTCTCTACTTCCTCCCCTCCTTATAAAAATTTTATCCTCAAAATTTGCCAACCAGCTTTTATCTTATCATTTGAAAATCACTCACATATTTACTTGATTCTACAAAGAGCCAACGGCCACTCACATAGCAGCCCCGTACCAAATTTATTAATTACCCTAAATTATGGCGGAGGAATATCATGGTTATATATATGGGTTCTGGGAGATTACAAATAGTCAAATTAAAACTCCCCCAAAACCACTCAAGACTTAAACCAAAACAAAAATATTATTGAGAAGTAAGGTGTACTCCCAAGATTGGGGTGAATTGGGTTTTTAAAACATCTTTGGATACTTTAATCTAGTATAACACTTTTTAGATTAAATTAATTACAATCACACTCTCCAATTAACAAGACAATTAAATTTATCAGCAACTTCACAAGTACAGTTGATTTGCTACGATAAAGGTCAAAATTTCAATATTTAGAATTCAACTATATTAATCCAACCAATAAGGTAAGCTTGATTTCACAATAAAATAGAAATTTTAGCAAGCTTCCAAAATTCAGGTTTTGATATCAAATAAGTTGCTTGAGTTGAAGTATGTTAATGAACTTTGATATTTATCAACACACTCCCTTTAATCAAGGTTTCCGCAATCATCGTACTTCCTTTAATCAAGGTTTTCGCAATTCCCAATAACTATTTAATTTCTAACAATTAAGTAAACATCCACGCAATTTATATATACAGAAATTAAAGAGATTTAGGGAAGAGAAAGATACTGAGATTTTACGAGGTTCAGCTATACCCGTCTACGTCCTCACCTTAGGCAAACCACCCAAGGATTTCACTACACCACTCTCTTAACCGGGCAAAACAAATCGTTTACACACTCCTTCAAGTAGGATGGAGCCCTCCTCTCCAAGCAATACCCCATGCTCAGTAGTCCAATGATTCAACAATCTTGAACCGTAAAAAACAACAAGAATAACAAGAGCAATTCTTGTGTACAAAAAGCACTCTCAGTAAGAGCAGATTAGTACAAGTTAAAACCAATATACTTCAATCAAATAATAATATAGAAATAAAGCTCAAGAATTTATCACTGGGGTTCTTTTTTAGATTGAGAAATTCAGTAGAAATACAAAGAACCGTAGGCTTTAATCAACAAATTCTCAGTAGGCACTTCAGCAAGAGTTTTAGCATGATAGCTTTTTGAAGAGTAGAAAATATTAAGCTTGAATGCTGATTGTAGGTGTTGGTATGTTTAATCCTTTGATTTAACATGTATTTATAGATGGAAAAAGTTTAATTTTCGTATTCCCCAAGTTACTTGGAGTGTTTCCCAAGTTTTCATAAAGTTTAGGAGCCAAGCAATCTATTTTGGAAATATTCCCTCGCTGTTTTGTTTTGAATTTTACGAAGGTCAGTCGCCTGATCTATCAAGGTCAGTCGTCTGAGCTTATTTTGTTTCAGTAAAAATTCAAAATTAGAGTGGGGTCAGTCGCCTGATCTCATAGGGTTATTCGAATGGGCCTATTCAGTTTGCTCAGTTAATTTAGCATAAACATATCAATTGACTGATCTATTTTGGTTTGTGCATCTTGCACAGATGCAAGATGCAGAATTGGTAAGGATCAAGGATAAAGTGCAGAGTAGATAGGGAATTGATTTTAATATTTTAGATGATGGAGCTTTAAGGTTTCATAACAGGTTATGTGTACGTGATGACGCTGCAATTAAAAAGACCATTTTGGAAGTAGCGCACCATTCCCTGTATACGGCACATCTAGGAAGCACAAAAATGTACAGAGATTTTCGGGTACCTTTATGGTGGAGCAATATGAAGAGAGAAATTACCCAATATGTAGAACAATGTTTGACATGACAGTAGGCAAAGGCTGAGCATCAGATACCGGTGGGACCGTTGCAACCACTTCACATCCCTGAATAGAAGTGGGAGCACATTTCTATGGATTTCATCACAAGGTTATAGTCGGCACTTCGTGGCCAGGATGCCATCTATGTAGTCGTTGACCGATTAACGAAGACTATCCATTTTCTTCCCATCAGAATTAACTACTCCATGGGTATATTGGTAGAGCTATATATACATGAGATAGTCAGACTGCATAGCATGCCAATGTCCATCATTTCTGACCGAGACCCACGGTTCACATCTCAATTCTAAAAAAGTTTACAAAGAGCCTTAGTTTCTCAGCTGACATTCAGTACAACATTTAACCCTCAGACTGATGGATAGACAGAGAGGATAATACAGATACTAGAAGATATGCTGCAGGCTTATATGTTAGACTTTGGTGGTAGTTGGATCCAGTATATGCCACTGGTTGAGTTTGCTTATAACAACAGCTACGAGGCTAGTATTGGGATGGCCCCGTATGAGGCATTGTATGGTCGGAGGTGTCGATCTCTGTTATATTGGGATAAAATTGGTGAAAAATAGATTTTGGGATTAGAGATTGTATAGCGGACTTCTGAGAAAATCAAGCTTATTCAAGAGAGAATTAAAATAGCTCAAAGTCGACAAAAAAGCTATGCAGATTCCAGCCGACAAGCGCCGGAATTTGGTGTGGGAGATAACATGTTCTTGAAAATTGCACCAATGAAAGGAGTTATGAGATTTGGGAAGAAGAATAAGCTAAGCCCTAGGTATATTGGGTCGCTTGAGATACTGGAAAGAATCGGTCTAGTTGTCTATAGGTCAGCGTTACCCCTAGCGTTATCCAGAATCCATGATGTATTTCATATGTCTATGTTGAAGAAATATGTCCCAAATTCGTCACACATAATAATTTATGAGGCACTGAAGCTTAGGGATACTCTATCGTATGATGAAGTGCCAGTCCAGATCCTAGATCATAAAGAGCTATGCACCAAGAAAATCTCACTAGTAAAAGTACTCTGGAGGAACCATGCAGTTGAGGAAGTCTTCATAGGAGCTAGAAGAGAAAATGCTCAGAAGTACCCACATCCATTTATTATTATTATTATTATTATTATTATTATTATTATTATTATTAATGGTTCAGGTAAGGATTCGTTGTATGTAAGACATTTGTGGGATTTTTGGGAGCAGCTTATGGGTTTATTGGAAGGAGTGGATTTTTCGATAAATCATTCGTATAGAGAAGGGAACAAAGTAGCAGATGCCTTGGCTCGACAAGGTGCTATGGGGAGGAATAGTTTGTATACAAATAGTAGTCAACTCCCTAGAGTTAGCAATGGTTTGTATAAATTAAAGAAGATAGGTATGGCTTATATGAGGTATGTTTAACTGATTTCCTTTTGGTTTTTGCTTATGCTTTTTTCTGTTTATCTTTTGTTTTGTTTTTTTTGCGTGAGGTTTGTTTTGTAGGTCCTGATTTGTTTCGTTTTGTTTGGACTTGTAACCCAGTTTTGGCTGGATGTTGGTGTTGTTTTTTGAGAGATTTTTAACGTTTGTCTTTTGTTATCTCTCATTGATTGTCTTGTAACCACGGTATTCCTCCATCAAAAGTGAGGGTTATCAATAAATAAATGGAGGTACCGCCCTTCTTAAAAAAAAAGGTGAATTTAATTGTAGATTTTCATGAAATATTTTTATGTTTTGAGTGGTTTTGGGAGAGTTTTGTTTTGGATATCTATAATCTCACAGAATCGTATATGTAACCATGATATTCCTCTGCCATAAGTAAAAGTGATTAATAAAATTTCGGTGGTTTCTTTTAAATGAGGACAAAAGTACTAGATAGCAAATTTTGAGGAAGAAATTTTTATAAAGAAAGGAAGATGTAGAGACTCGGAAAATAGTAATTAAATAAATAATAAAGAAAAGATGAAAATTGGTTTGGTGAAAACCAAACCATCGACGGTTTGGGTGCGCTCAGAAAATCGTCGACGGTTTTGAGTTACTACGGCCAGGTAAGAGTAAAACGGTGGAAAATGGTTTGGTTAAAAACCAAACCATCAACGGTTTCAGCCCCATATAGTCTAATACACCCCAAAGACATGAACGAGTGTGTGGCTGCTAAATCAAATAATAAAATAGCTTTAAATGAAAGCATGTTAATCATACCTGTCACCACATCGCCGACTATCTCAGCATCTCTAGGCGTCAAAGCATAGACCCTCGCCAAAGCTACATTCCACTGCTGGCCTCCATAGGGCGCTCGATAGCCTCCCTGGTACGCTCTGGGAGCAGGAGCGGTACTAGGTGGTGTAGGGCAATCTCGCACCAGATGTCCCTGCCTACCGCAGCGATAGCAGACGGCTCTCCCCACTTGACACTCTCCCAAGTGTCTCTTTCCACAAGTCTGACAGACAGGAAAATTTTGCACCATCTGTAACTCACAACCTCTAGTCTCTAGCCTCTGTCCTCTACCATAGTTTCCTCTCCTCTACTGACCCTGCCTAGCTCCCTGCTAGAAGCCTGAAGGCGTAGATCTCTTCTTCTATCCCTGCTCTTCTACATCCCATCCACTCACTAGCCTCAGCCAATGCTGCCCTATCGACTAACTCAGCAAAGTCTTATATCTTCAACACTACTACCTGCTTGTATATTTCACGTCTCAACCCTCTTTCAAACTATCTCGCCTTCTTTACTTCATCAGGAACAATATACAGGGCGAAGCGAGATAGCTCTATAATTTTGCCGCGTACTACTGGATCGACTGTTGCCCCTACTTCAGATTCAGGAACTCTTCCACTTTAGCTTCCCTGGCAGTGGCTGGGAAATATCTGTCAAAGAATAATTCTTTAAATCGGTCCCATGTCATGACTATCGGCGTCGTCCTCTGCTGCTCCAGAAGTTTCACAGCAGTCCACCACCTCTCAGCTTCCCTTGTCAGCTTATAGGTGGCGACGAGGACCCTCTGCTCCTCCGTACACAGTAACACCGCCAAAACTTTCTTGATCTCCTGCATCCAATTTTCGATGGCTGCGGGATCAACTCCTAAAAATGTCGGAGGATTCATCTTGGTAAATTTATCTATCATGCTCCCATGGCCTGCAGACAGGCCTCCCTTGTAATAACCCGGATAATTATTGGAATTAAATAATAAAGAAAAGAGAAGGGAAAAAAAGATTTTAAAAGGGATTTGGCAAGGCCCCATCGACGAACGTGGAATGTTCATTGATGAATCGTCTGCTTGGGTTCATCGACGTGGACGTGTGTCTCGTCGACGAGAATTTACCGTGAGACTATTTTTCAGGGTTTGAAATTCGTCAACGAGACCACCGTCTTCATCAACAAATTGCCTTCATGGACTCGTCGATGAGGTGACATGGCTCGTCGACAAAGCCACGTGGCCAGCCACCTATAAATAGGCAAAAACGGGTTTTCAGCGGAAATTTCTTCTTCTCTCTCATTTTCTCTCTCTAGAAAACACACCCTCACACTTTTCTCTAGATTTCTGGCTATAATTCTCCCCGGTTCGACTATTAGAAGCTACCACGATGATCTTGGGGAGATTCTCTACAACTTAACTGGAGCAGAAATTCGATTTGAGTAGTTTGGAAACCATCCTAAAATTTGCGTAAGTAGATTTTTAGGTATTTTCAATATTACCAGTATTATTTGAGGCCAGATTTTGTATACTATAAGAATATACTGGTGTTTTGTGGAATAAATTTGGGATGTCATATTTTCAAGAATAGGGTGTTTTGGGCCCCTATAGTCATGGGTTGAGGACCCCAGCAAGTATTTGTTCAAGAACTCAGGTAAATTATGGGTTAAGAGAATTATGAATGGGTAATTTTAGGAATTATGGGTATATTGATTTATTGGAAGATATGTGAATATAAATGCAGGTTTTTGAGGTTGGTACACCGGGGGTGCGAGAATGGAGTGTTGAGTGGAGGTCAGCCTCATAGTCGGATAAGTAAGAGAAATATGCTATGTTAGGAATTTTAAAAAATTTACCAGAAAATTATGTATGTATCAGTATTATTGTTCAGTTTTCCAGAATTTTATTATTATATCAAGAGATGCAAATTTTAGAGCATGGAATTTAATTACTCTATAGTGTAGCATGAGTTTATTACAATTTAGTATAATATTTATACAGTTTTACAAATATCATGTTTTACAGTTTATTAGCAGGAAAATATTTATATCAGTTTTCAGAAAATATGATTTAAAGTATTATTCAGAATGTCATGACTTCAGATCCATAACACTCAGATATTCAGTTTATTCAGTTAGAAATTCAGATTATGCAGATCAGTTTAAAAATGTTATGGTTATTTCAATATCATGATAAAAAATTATGAACCCAACACGCACTAAATTAACGACAAGAAAAGGAAACAAGCACAATAAAATAGGCGGTAACAAAATTAACTGCGAAAAAATAATCCTACATCTAACCATTCAAACAGGGAATAAAACTTACGTTGAAATTTCGTACAAAAACCTAAAAACGAAAACTTTATTACGCAAATTACACATTCAACCTTAAAAACTTCAATCAACCACTAACGCAACCAAAATTAAATTTTTAACACAATCAAAAACTTAACAAAACGTAAATTAAAAACTAAACTTTAATAATAAACAGACAGAAATTAAAAATTCCAAGAGTAAAATTAAAACACAACTTAAATAAGCAAGATTACTTAAACAATTATTAAAAGGAAGAGAGAGAATGAAAGAGAGAGAGAGAGAGAAGAAGAGAGATGGAGCAAAAATTTATATAATAATAATATTCTTAAATTAAAAAACTAACTTAAATAAAAATTTAATCCCAACTTAGAATTAAATAAACTAAATTCTTAATAAAAATTAATTCTACACTATTGAATTCAAAAAGAGAGAGAGAGAGAGAGAGAGAGAGAGAGAGAGAAACAAGCTGTGTTGGAGAATCCTCCTCTTGCTGCGCACAGCCTCCAAAGGCCTTCCAACACCTAAAAGAAAACCTAGCTATAAAACCTCCCTAGCTAAAAGAAAGTCTAGCCTTTGATAATAAAACCTAAAGCCTAGCCCTACCTTTTTGACTTTTAAAAAGCCATTAAAAGCCCTTTTTTTTTTCTTGATTCCTGCTGCCCAAGGAGACTCCAACGCATGGCTTTTGCATGGGCTTCAAGTCCTGGTCACCTCAAAGTAGGTCTTTATTCAATTTTTTTTTTTTTTTTATTAAATATGATCGGTTTTATACATTCAAACTCGATTTTGACCTTTCTACAGTTTGTATTTCTCAAATCTCAAAACACAAAAATTGTAAAGCACTTAATCGGCTTTCCACAACATTTTGAATCGCCTTGATCGAAGATCAGACAAGAAAGTTATGCACAGATTACGAAATAGTATCGATTTTAACTTCCAATAATTATCCTACAATAAAAAATATCAAAATTCATAAATTACTCAATAAAACTCAAATATTATAAATAGAATACAATGTTAAAATATTAAGAATACTTAGGTATTTAATTAAAAATATAAATCTTAATACATGAATTAAAACACTTAATTTCACAATTTAGGCGCGTGATCGCTACCCTCACTCCTCTATTCTATCCTTGCCGTTAACTTCCATTAATTCCTACATCCCCGTTCTTTAAATATTGTAAGGATAGTGTTGATCTCTCTTATGGCTACCTCACTAAAAATTCCATATTGACCTACAAAAGCATATACTAAAAGAACTTAATTCGATATCACTTGGGGAGACAGGCGTGCTTAGTTGTGTTGTCTGCTCAACACAAGATACTACATTATTAGCTATTTATGCCTTATCTTTCTTTCAGATCCATGCCTTTAGTTTTCTTAAATTGTTGCCCTCACAAATGAATTAAAGCAGAATAAATGAATTTGATTTGGATAAGAGAAACATGTATCAAAACAATTTTTTATTGATTTATTATCAAATTATCTAGCTAATCTTACAGTGTTGTTATATTCATCTCTCCATAGCCCATTATATTAAAACTCAGCAATATCAAAAGTTAATGGTTAACCAAAAAAATACAATAAAATATGACCAATAACTACTCAAAAGAAAATTTTAGCCCAAATAAAACCTATATCCTTGTTGAATATCACAAAATTTAGGCTTTAAAAGATAAATTACAAAAATGATAAACAATAAAAAAAAAATTATGCAATTAAAACAAAGAAGGCTGGAAATAAGCTAGTGTTGTGAAAAGAGTATGGGATTGCACAGCAGAATATAAATGCAGCAAGCAACGAAGCACCAAAATAAATCCACACACGCAGTATATCATAAAGCAACAAGAATCAACACAAAAATATACGTGGTTCGGCAAAACCTACATCCACGGGAGCAATCGGCAAAGGTTTCACTATGAAAAACAGAGTACACAATACAATGGATTTACAATGATCTTTCTCTTCACAATATGCCCAGAAAGACATATTCAGCAACCCCTCGGAGGCTTCCCTCCAAATACCCAATCGTCCTAATGTTCACATTCAAAATTTGAATTCATCCTCACTGCCCCGAGTCCAATTGTCGACGAATAGGGTCAATTCGTCAACAATTAGGGTGCATTCGTCGACAATTAGGGTCCATTCATCAACGCATCAAGCATATTCGTCAATGACTTCTAAATGTCTAAGATTTATATGCTCTTGGTATCTCCACTCATCAACGATCAAGGCCCATTCGTCAACGAGTGCCTACTGCACAGCACCAATGACTTCAACATATATTTTTCTTTCCTTTGTTTATGCACTCCACCAAGTATAAAAGACACAAAAATACAACAATCTCTAACTTGGAGATTATACGCCCCTTAGGAGAACCTAAAAAACATATCTAATTGCTCCACCTTGACCTTGGAACGTTCAATTGGGACCGTCTCCTTTCTAACACTTGGAGACAAATACCAAGTCCAAGCAATGTCGCTTGAACTTGCCAATGGCAGATTCAGCTGCTACCATCAAACCTAATACAGTTATAGATGCAAAGCCCGAAGACTTTACCTTAGGCTTCCAACAAGACCATCCCACAACAGTAAACACAAAAGTTGATTTAAGCTTTATATCACCAAAGCCCCCTGCATAGTCTTCAATGAAACTTAAAACTGATGGTGCACTTTGTTGCTTGCTGAAACACCCCATTACACAATCATAGGGAACCTTTGACATATCCCGAACATCACAGCCCGTCCTTGGGTACCGAGCGGTAGATATTCCACATTGATTCTCCACAGAACCCCCTCCCCTAAGATGACAAACAAAATCTCCTTACGGTTCCATCCAAAAAGCCACCCTAAGATAACATCAATCTCCTAGCAATTTTGTTCATGCAAATCAGCAAACCAAGACCCATCTTGGTCATACCCAACACATTCATGTTAAAATCTTTCAACAGAGTTCTTAACTAATTAGCCTCAATTAAAACATTTTCATCCAATAACATGTCATTCACATACAATAGATACATCACTCCACTACATCCTATCACCCTCTTCTACACTAGAAGTCTCGCCAACTCACACACCTGGTACATATGCAATACCTCCATTTTCTCCACCATAACACTTATCCTTCTATTTTTTCCTTTGTCATGCATTGCAACTTGAAAAATAGTAGAAACCTCATTGCTGGCAGTAATGAATACATAAAATACCAGAATGCCAAATTTATACCTGAGTGGTGGTCTGATAGTGTACATGGGCCCATCGTGATTATGCTAGTCTCCCAAGCTGAAACTCCATGCAATATGACCAATGTCACTTCTACCCTGAGTCTGTAGCTCCACCTGCATCACACACCCATTCATACCATGATACAGTTGACCCGAGGTAGAACTCCCCGCATTTCTGTCCTAAGTCCCTAACTCCACCTAAATAACATGATTGTTGATGCCGCAGTTTTATGGCATTTGTTTCTCTTCCTTTACCTGAGTACGTTGCTCCATGACTTCATCAACAAAAGTCATGTCCTCAATCACCCCTTTGTTTGCCACAAGATCACCTAACTTGCACCCACCTTTCTTATATACTAGAAAGATGTACTGTCCGAACATAACACCAAGCCTAAATCTTCCATCACTAGAATAGTGCACCAGTGGACATCCACTCACAACCGAGTAGTCTACCGCAAAACCTGCCCACAATTCACCTGCAACTTTCCCATCTAGCGATACCTTTGGTGATTGGTCACACGAGAAACGTGTCATGCTCACTGGCTTCACTAAGAAGTACCCTACAAATCCTGCATATAACCTTCCCTACTCACAAAACTTCTTGAACAAAATCAACATACTTAGTCCCAATTTCTTACCTAATGATTTCTCTCCTGATCTGGTACTCCACCTCAACCACAAGTTTAACCCGGTAAACACATCAACATCAGGCTTATGCCACATGAGATATCATGATACACCCATGAAAATCATATGTCTGCCCCATGACGCCATCCTTATTGGTCCCTAAACATCTAAATACATGTAGTCACTCATATGCTCTAACCACATATGTCACGAAATATTTGACTCAGATTCAACAACTACAGCTCCACCTACAACTGTAACACCCTGCAGTGAATAGATATTTCCCCTTACTTTTTCTCCTTTCATCACTATCAATTCACCTTCACACACTTTCATTTCTCCACTTTCATACTTGTAACAATATCCATTACAGTCTAAAATACCCAATGAAATAACATTTTTCCTTAGACTTGGTGCATGCCTTACATCATATATGGTTCTTACAACACCATCATACATTTTGATTTTGACATTTTCAATACCAAGTATTTTGCATGAAATATTATTTCTCATCAAAATATAAGCAGTATTAACTAACTTGTAGATGTCAAACCATTTTCTATTTACTGTCATGTGATAAGAGCATCCGGTATCTAGGATCCAAGAGTCATCCGTGAGGAACTCCGAACTCGATGAAACACATAGCATATCCCCTTCACCGCATTATGAATCTCGTTCTACTACATTTGCAGATTTTGATGAACTTGTCTCATTTTAAGAATTCTCTTTCTTCTACTCCGAACATTCCGGTCTTATGTGCCCAATTTTATCGCACTTAAAACATTTCACGTCTTTCTTCTTCCCAGACAACAACCGAGATTTACTTTGGGAGTTATGTCTCCCATGTTCTTGGTTACTTTTCACAACAAGTCCTTCATTATGTGAAGCTTCATTGCTAACCATTTTTCTTTGATGAAAACTGAGCAATGCACTTGTCACCTCTTCCAAATTCAAGCTATCTTTGCCCTATGTAAAAGTGGTAATCAAGTTCTCATAAGTTTGAGACGTAGCTCGAACTTTATATCAAGACGCACCAAATCACTCACAATCAGATTGAAAGTGTTGATATGCTGATTCAAATCCAAACCCTCCACCATCTTAAGCCAATACAGCTCTTGCTTAAGAAAGAGTTTGTTTGATAAGGACTTGGACATATACCATCTTTCTAGTTTATGCCAAACTGCTGTCAGAGAATCCTCTTCCATCACATAATAGAGTACTTTGTCAACCAAACATAGACGTATTGTGGAAACTGCCTTTGCCTCCAATTCTAGCTCTCCAATTTGCCTTATCCATACCTTTCGGTTGAACACCATACAAGGCCTTCACCATCCCCTGTTGCACAAGTAAATCCTTCACTCTCCTACGAGACAAACCGAAGTTTCCAATTCCATCACATTTGGCAACATCAAACCTTAGAGAAGAAGAACCCAATGCCATAACAACAATGCTCTTATACCAATTGTTGTGAAAAGAGTATGGGATTGTACATCGGAATATAAATGCAACAAACAATGAAGCACCAAAATATGATTCACACATGCAGTATATCAGAATGCATCAAGAATCAACATAAAGATATACAGGGTTCCGCAAAGCCTATATCCATGGGAGCAATCGGCAAAGGTTTCATTATGAAAAACAAAGTACACAATACAATGGATTTACAATGATCTTTCTCTTCACAATATGCCCAAAAGACATATTTAACAACCCCTCGGAGGTTTCCCTCCAAATACCCAACCGTTATAACGTTCACATTCAAAATTTGAATTCATCCTCGCAGCCTCAAGTCCAATCGTCGACGAGCAAGGTCAATTCGTCGACGATTAGGGTCCATTCGTCGACAAATCAGGCATATTCGTCGATGACTTTTGAATGTTTAAGATTTATCTGCTCTCGGTATCTCCACTCATCGACGATCAAGGCTTATTCATCGACGAGTGCCTGCTGCACAACACCAATGACTTCAACATATGTTTTTCTTTCCTTTGTTTATGCACTCCACCAAGTATAAGAACCACAAAAACACAACAGTTAGGTCATATTCTTTTCTTATGAAGAAATAAAAAAACCATTAACTAAATTATAAAAAATTCAAATCAATCAAAAATTCTGATAATCAATTAAAGAGAGGTGGTTATAGTATGAACCTGAGATGAATTTAAAGAAATAGAATAAAGAGAATAAAAAGATTGACCAATCTCATACCTGATTTCACTCATGGGAACTACTATATATTAACCTACAACTGCAAACTTGAATAGCATATGTAATACCAGAAAATTGGGTTACATGGGCACAAGCAAAGAAACAGGAATGACCCATTAGAATTGAAATTTTTTTAAAAAATAATAATAAAAGGGTGTTTAAAACATCTAAAATATTCCTTATTCTTAAACCTAACAATAAAAAATAAATAAATAAAAACTAAACTTGTATGTACTCCAAGGATTGGGTATGAATGAAAGGTATACATAATACTTTATACATAAAAGAATTCCTTTTCATCTCAAGCAATATAATCATTGTTAATCTTTTCAATAAACTCTAAATTGAAAGAAGGCTCACCAATATTATTGTGAGTAAATCAATTAGATTAAATCTTGCCTTCTTGAACATTCCTAAATTCATGGTGATTCACTTAAAAATAAAGTTAATTAACTGTAAGAGGTTTAAGTCATGAAAAAAGCCTTCTTTCATTTCATCACAATGAAACAAAAGAACAACTCTAGCACTCAAACTAATAATAATAATAATAACACAATTTATGAAGTTAAAGATTCAAAAAAAAATTAATGCTAGAAGTCATAGTGTCAGCAACCACGACCCCCATGTACCTCTCTAGTAGCTCACTAGTGGAGCCACTAGGATCACCTTGGGCAATTATGCTACTGATGCCGAAAATCTCAACATCATTGATGAAGATGTAGAAGCCCTAATAGATGTTCTCCCTACTGTTTGTGGCATTATCGATGAGGGCAAGCCCAGCATTAATGAGGAAGCATATCTGCATGTAGATTCATCAAGAGTATGAGGTAGAAGGAGAGAATTGATATTGGAGTTCATTGATCGTTGATTGCATGAATGTTTTCAAGATTTGTGTGGATACCGATTCAATAAAGAAAATTACAGGAATGTAAAAAGCAAATTGTCCAAAATGTCAAAGGCCATAATGGTGGGATCATTAGGGCTGTGACGTTGAGATTCAATGAACAAATTACCCATAACCACCCAGGGCAACTAAAGAGGCATGCGAGAAGCTATAATGGGGTTGTCCAGCTTTGTGTTTTGGGATATAAATGGTATTTTAATTTTGTATGAACAACAAATAGAGGGTAAGTTAGGAATTTCAATTTTTGTCACTTGGGGACTATCAATTTTTCTCCTTTATGCTTTTATAAGTAGTTTAATTTAAAAATTAAAATCAAAAAATAAAATTATTTTTCATTAGTAAACTAGATCTTTTATGTAGGCAAACAGGTGTGGGCCCATAAAGTAGAACCCTAGTCTTTATGGGCCATATGGATCACCCTTCCTCCAGCCCATTAGTCTTGTAAATGCGCCAAACTGGACCTAAGGCCTCCAAAACAGTCTCAGGTTTGAACCTGTCTCAGTTGAAATGGGCCAAGCTATTTACAAGAGCCCAGGTTCCTTTGGCAGCCCATTGAAAATGTTTTTTTTTTTTTTTGCTCTTAAATCGGAATTAAAGAGCATGTTCTATGCATCCCATTTATAATTTCATCATTTTTTGTTAAGCTGATATTATATTTTCTCTTCGAAAATCAAATTTTCTTTTTCTTTTTTTCTTTCAGCATTTATTTGACTTCTATTCGGTTATGTTTTTTTGAATTTCATTGTAGACAAAAATTTTAAAATAAAAAAAAAATATATATATATATATACTGTTTTATTTTTTTTAAAATTAAAGGTCGTTAGAGATTGTTATAGATGGGTTTGATTTTAGAAGGACAATGATGCGGAAGCTATTAAAGTTGCGGAAGTGCGTCGTTGAAAATTCTATATATATGTTAGTGTAAAATATACTGACCTCCCATAAGGTTTTAAAAATTTCAAACACCTTTTTTGAGATTTCAAAAATTTTAGGAACCTCCCCTAAGGTTTCTTAAAAATACACAAATCTCCCCTTGTATTTTATAGAAAAATGACAATCTTTTTTTATGAGAGGTCTGTGCTTTTTTGGCAAATGTCAGGGGAGGTTTATGACTTTTCTAAAACTTTAAGAAAAATTTGTAACATTTTTTAAAGTTCGGAAAATGTCTTTATCTTTTTGTCAAACCTCAAGAGAAGTGAATATTTTTTACCCTATAATGTATTCGATTTACCATATGTTATAATGTTTTGTATGCTTGAACAAGATTGAATAAAAATTCATGTGAAAAATATACAAAATTACAAAAAATTAATTTTATTATATTTTTACACGTACACCAAAACAAATCATATGATACTAGGAGGATTATTTAAGTGTTCTTTCATGTTTACATACTCTGCATATACTTATGCATATTAAGTATAGTAGTGGTTTAAGAAATATGGTATAAGAGAGGGATAGTACGAGAGAGGAGAGAGAAAGCAGAGAAGTGTTTGTAGGAAGAAATATATGGTGTATGTAAATGAAATATTGTGTTTGTTAAATTTAAGGTGAAGTACGTCATTGGCATCTATCTTTAAAGACCCGTTTAGATCAAGAATTTTATTTTAAATAAGAGAATGAAAGGAAAATAAGAAGAAATCTCGTTTTTTAGTATATTTTCCCTTTATACAAAATGCTACTAAAAATGAAAATAATTTTAATATTGTTAAAAATAAATAATAAATTAAATAAAAGTAGTGTGTAAAATCATTTTTTTTTATTGATTTGGTTTTTTTTTTTTTCATATTTTCCTTGATGATCAAACATGAAAATATGTATTCCTTCATACTTTCCCTTCCTTTCCAAAAGATTTTTCAAGTTCCAAACAGAGCCTAAAGTTTACTAAAAAGATACGAACCTCCTCTAACTTTAAAAAATTGTAGGGTAGTGTTAGGAAGCATGAATTTTTAGACTTTGATTTGAATTTATATGAATTTGAATGAAGGTCAATACAATTTTATATTATGTTTTACCTAAATCTATAAAATATAAATTCAAGGTCGTAATTTCATGCTCTCAAAAACAATATATATAACAATTTCTAGACATTTTAATATAATGACAAGTACAATGAATACTCATATCGTCCTTATTAGTCCACTGTTAGCATATGATGTATTTGTCTTATTATCAATTTTAGTAGAATAATCACAAATATAGAAGAAATGGAGTTTTTTTTTTTTCTAAATGCTCTCACAATTTGAATAATAATTTCAAAGAAGATTAAAACATCAACTAATATTTGTTGTTATGTAAACTAATAGGGAAGTCCCTATATTTAGATGTTTGGGAGTGTCAACATCATCTCTTGATAAACCTAAAAATGTTAGTATATTTTGCTCACAAACTTAATAGCTAAATTAAAATTCGATAATATTTTATGATAGTGAATTCAATGAATGCAAGCAAATGTAATAATTTTGATATAATTTCAATAAGGTGTTGTCCTGTAGTAATTCAGGAAAAAAAATATTAATTATTAATTAATTAATTAATTATTAAATTAATTACATAAATAATTAATAAATAAGGAATGGTGTGAAAAAAAATTAAAATAAAGATATATATTAAGTTTTATATATATATATATATATATATATATATATATATAATGGATTGCATTTAATGCAATCCAATGTGATTGATATTGTGTGCAATTGAAATGGGTTAATTTCTTCGGATTCTGGAGCCTTCTCTCGGCACCTCTCAATTTCTCTCAGACTCTCTCACGCTCACTCTCTCTCTCTCCTCCGTTTCTCCTTCTCCTTCTCCTCAATTTCTCGGCAAATATTCGATCGATGAAAAATTGGAGGATAACATTGAGCTCCATTTTACGCCACCGACATTTCTATCAGAGTAAATTTGTCATAGGAGTTACGTAAACATATCTTCTAGAGTAAGGTAAATTCTCACTCTTATCTCAATTTTTCTTAAATTATAAGTCAAATTGACGATCAAACACCAACATAAAAATTTAAGGATGATTCTCTACAAGTCTAGCAGAGCGAATTTCTCGTGGGGTTGTTGTAGGCATAGCCCCAAAACTAGGATAAAAGGGTTATTTAGAAATTAATTGTTATTTAATTATTATATATTAGGAAATATTAAAATAGTATTTTATTTTGGTTGATTTGATTGAATCATGGTTTGGGTAAGCGTCACGGGTATAATTTTAAGAACCCTGCAGGTGTGGTTCAAGAAATTAGGTAAGGAGGAATAAAATTATATCAGTATTTTATTAAGGTGAAATAGTTATTTACGAACATATGAAATCTAGTATTTACCTATATGATTTTTAGAACAACCTAAGTACTGTAAAATGATGGTTTTGTTTAAAGTTATATTTGGAATAATTACGTATGACATTAAATTCATGTGGCATGAGAATAATTTTTCCTAATAAATTGAATATTAATTTCTGTGGTATTTGGGTTTGCTTGTAGGAGGGTATTTGGAATGATTATGACATGATGAATGAATTACTATGTTCGACTTATGTGTAAAAATGTATTGATCTGTTGAACTCCTGTATGGAAATGTATTGATATGTTGGATTACTGTGTAGGAATGTATTGATCTATTGGATTACTGTGTGGGAATGTATTGATCTGTTGGATTCCTGTGTAAAAATGCATTGATGCGTCTGTGTGAGTTAATTGGTGTGGTTATTCGTATGCATCTCAATATAATGTTGGTATGAGAAGGTTGTTATATTGTCTAGATATAAATCATGATATGACGTTGGCAGGTCGAAGAGTTGGTTATATTGTAGTTTATATGGGGTAGGAAATTAGCAGGTCGAGGAACTTGTTCAACTAATGTACTACGGGTAGATAATGGAGATTGGATACTGGTAAAAAGTGGTGCTTGGGTGGGCCACGTGTCGCGGAAGCCGGAGTGGTGCCTGTGTGGGCCGCGTTATATCATGTGTGGATGATGGCGCCTATATGGGTCGTGTTATGTATCCTGTGTGGATGGTGGCGCCTGTGTGGACCATGTTTTGTACCCTGTGTGGATAGTGGTGTATGTGTGGGTCACATGTATATAAGGAATACGTAAGTGCCTGTGTGGATCACGTACTGATGTGTACGCAGTTGTTCTGTGTAGGCCACGTACTGAGGACATTGGAAGATAAAGTATAAGTTGCATGATTCCTATGTAGATGTGTTGTGCGCATGTGAATTTAATTAAAACATAATAATAATGGTATAACATATTGTGAATGCATGTGTATGCATGTGGCGAGGTAAGCATACCGTTGGGGGCTTGCTGAGAAAGGCAAGTGCTTTGATAAGTATTTTCTTGGTATCAATGCAAAGGAATGCTACTTGTATGGGGGAGTAGACATCCCGATTCTCGGAAACCTTCGCTTTTAAAAAATTATATAAAGATGTGTATACTGGCGGTAAGGTAATTCTTCACCTAAGGGCTTACTGAGTAAGGTGAGTGCTTTGGTAGATATCTTTTAGATACCAGAGCAGAGAGAAGCTACTTGTATGGGCAGGTAATCTTCCCTATCCTCGGTGACTTTCGCCTACATAAAAATTATGTACTTGTACATATTGGATGTGTGTATAATATTAGATGTCAATGATATTATTAATGATGCGTTTTCTCAACTATTGTTGATTTTATATGAGAAACAATTCATTTTGATATATATATATATATATTAAAACTCATTTGTCACACGTTGTTATAATTTACTTCCACCCTTACTAAGAAGTGTCTCGCTCTAATGGATTATCAACTTTTTAGGTTCTTCTAAAGATCAGACTTGAAGACCTAGGCTGGGACTATTTTTGATAGTCTTCTTTTTGGGGTATTGTGAGATACTGGTAAATATACAGATATATTCATATGGGGTTATGTTTTAAATGCTAGTTATAGATACAAATATCTGGATATTGTAGTGTTAAATTTTGGGATGTGATATAGAATTCTGGTATTTATTTGAGGTTATTTATTTATATTCCTCTACGTATATGTTAATTATGGTATCAGAGATGGGGATTGAACAGCGTGGCACTCGGGTCCCACTTAGGGGGTTTGGGGCGTCACATGTCCACTTTGGTCTAAAGGTACCTCGAAAGGTTGAAGTACAAATCATTCTTATATATATAGTTAAAATTTCTGTCGCATATGTTCAACATATCACTCTGATAAGCTCTCTTATCCAATCTATAACGCTCTCATTAGAGTGTCTTGCATCTCTGTGTGAGAATTACATCTCTATTTGAGATTTACTCACCCACATAATAGTAGAACTAGGGTTTAACATGACTTTAGTAGTAAATGTAATAGTCTTAACCTAATTCTAGTGAGTTATTGTTTTCTTTAGCCTATTGGGTCCAAGATTTTGTCTTATAAAAGACACTCATAATATTGAAGTTTAAATTTACTTTATATGATCAAGATCTCTTAGTTTGAGAAATTATTAGGTAGATCAAGTCTACCACGTCATCAATAGACTAACCAACTAAAATAGTGACAACTCATACAAGTACAAGTAAACCATAAATAAATTTTTTAAAAAAATTCATGATTAATTCTCCTTCATAGAAATTACAAAGAAAAAAACATAATTACTTTTCCTTCTCAAAACAAATTACAAGAAATCCATGGTTTAAAAGTACAAAATATATATATAGTTATATTTTTTTTGTAATTAGTAGAAACTTGTGCAATGCATAAGAGTTTTAAATCAATATTTTCTTCTATTATTCATTTTTGTCCGTTCATTTTTATATTAAAAAGTAAAATATGTTAGCATGTAATAATTAATTTATTGAACACATCATTATTTTTTAAAATGAACTTTACTTTTTTCATATAAAATAAAAGGTGCAACATTATTATTTATCTACAATTTATAAAATTTATGGTTGGGCCAAATAAAATGTAGAACATATTTTAAATAATCACGTGATCAAATATTTTAATGTCTAAAAATTAAATAAATCTATTAATTTGTCTATGAAAAATTAGCTTAATAGTTTTATAACATTTACTATAAAATAAAAGATGAACTTTTTCAATGCATGACCAATGATATACTGAAACCACTAACTAAATTGGAACTTTAAACTCATTTATTTTGTTAAATAACTATATATATATATTGATGATCCGAAACTCCAACTTGGGCGAACCCTTTGAACCTTTGGAGGATGAAAACATTATCATCCGTCCATTGAGGCATCCCTAGTAATTCACCAGGAAAACTACAATTGGAGAATCGAATATGAGACCTTAGGGTTACCAAAGTCCAATTTCGTCCTTACCATTTGAGCAAACCTAACTAGACGTTAAATAACTATATTAACTGTGATTTTTTTTGTTGCACTTATAGAAAAGAAAATTAATCATAAATTTGTATTTATTTATAAGAGAAATTTATTCATAATTTACTTATATTATTTCGTGTATGAGTTGTCATTGCATGATTAGATTAATGTATGAATGATGTGATAAATTCAACCTTTACATATTCGACCTAGAAGGGTGATATTATTAATTATTATTTATTTATTTATTATTAAAAGTTGAACTCGGGGCACATAGGTGTTAATTGGAGAGGCGCCAACTTGTCCATTTAGGTGCCATGTGTGTTCGCCTCGTAGTGTTTTATATTTGTTTGTTTTATAATACAAAAGACAAATTATTGCCGACTACTTTCTTTGTTCTCTAGCATTGTGTGGTAAGCGTGATTATTGCCAAAAACAAAAAACAAAAAACAAAAAAAAAATGGCTACATATGCATGTGTGAGCTAGACACAATGCTTTGTTTATCAGTTTAGTAGGATTCTCTAAATACAAATTAATTATCCATCAAAAAATTAAGTCCTTTATGTTCCTTTTCGATTATTTCAATGTTGAAAAATTCGAGGCTTACCATTTTATTTTGTGTTTTCTCTTCAAGTGTTATATACGTGTTGTTTTTATGTAAATTGTGAACTTATTATTTGTACGCTGATAATTTATCAATTCTTTTCGACTTAGAATATAAAGTATTTTTTATTAAAATATTGTAGAAAGCAACAAAGTTTAGTGAAAATATGATGATGAACACCAAAATTTTGATTTGCTTTCGTGTAATTCATATTTGTTGTTAAATTTAAATACTAAATACAATTATAATGGGATTTTGATTTGCATTCCTTTTTTTCTAGTGTTTTTTTTGCTAATAGTTACTTCTAAATTTTTGTTCATAGATTATTTATAATAAATAGGTACAATGCATGGGGAAAGAATCCCATAAAAACAAATTACAATGAAATCGATTTTATCATTATTAATGCATTGAATATAGAGAATAAGGAAACTACTTTATGAACGATGAAAACAATGGACAACAGATGAAACAATAAATTCTAGGATTACATTCTTGGTTCATTGAATGTTCATTTTCAGTAATAGAATGATTATAATAGAATTATCTGATAGTTTAAAGGAAAAAGAAAGTATTATTACTATTAAACAGGCGCCAATAGAAATTTTTATGGTAAAACTTAAAAGACATTGACTTCCATGAAGGTTTGGTGCAAAGACAAATACCTCCTTAAAGTATCAAAAATTTCGCAGACCTTTCTTAAGATTTGATGAAAAGATATAGATTTTGCAAAAATCAAATGTTAAGACAGGATTGTATGATTTTAGAAACCTCAAGTTAAGTGTCTGTCTTTCTTTTTGTTAAAGCTGAGGGAGGTCATTGTCTTTTGAACAAAGGATGAACTATTCTCAAATTTCACCATAAGAATGTTTATTTCCATCGTGCTGCATTTTAGATTTATACTATAAACTTTTATATGAAAGATTTTACCTTAAAATGTTACATTATCTTCTCATTCTATTTAATTTTGTTCCTATGGAGAGACATTTTATGAACCAATCATAATTTAAGTGCATGCTTCTTAATCTTAGTTTTTTTTTTTTGCAATTTTAACATTATTTGTTTGCCACTACTAGGGTTGCAAATGAATCGAACCTCTTGTAAGCTACTCGGTGCTCGACTCAATAATAGCTCGTTCGAACTTGTTTATTAAGTTAAATGAGCCGAGCTCGAGCTCGTCAACTAAACGAACCGAGTTCAAGCTAGTTCATACTTGACTTGTTAGGCTTGCGAGCAAGCTCATTTACAGAACTTGTGAGTCGGCTCGTTTTAGAGTTCACAAGTCAACTCATTATTAGCTAGTTTAGTAAGTCGTGAACTAGCTCGATATTAAGCTCGTGAACAAACTCAATATAAATCACATTAAATATTTGATTTTAAATTGTTTACTTTAAAATATATATTTTCTCAAATTATATTTATTAATTATTAATTAATTTAATTTGTTAGTGGTTTGGTTTGTTTATTAGTTTGAAATGAGTTTAAGTTGAGCCAAGTTTGAGCTCAAGCTCGAGCTTGAGCTCAAACTTGGCTCATTTTATATGTGAAATGAGCTTTAGTCGAGTCGAACTCTAGTTATATATATGTTAAACGAGTCAAACTCAAATAGAAAATTTTAAGCTTAAGTTGTTCGAGCTCGCTTATAATAAACAAACTGAGCTCGAGCTTGCCAAAGCTTGGCTCGTCTCAACTCATCTACAACCTTAGCCTTTATCCACAATATAGAATAATTTTAATGATAATATTTATTTTTATTTTTTGAATTATTAATGCATTTAATGTAGTTAATTAAGGTAATTTGAAGAAAGCATACTACTTTTTTTTTTTTTTTTATTTTTAGATAACATCGAGTGTCCAAGCATATGCCCGACTAATCCCACGCTAGGAGTAGCTAGCTCATCACATTCCTGGATGTAAACGCGAATGTGTAGCATAGTGGTAGGTTTTGAACCCATGCCCTCACATCCCAAGATGCCAACACAAAGGCTGCTCTTGCCACTGCACCATATGCCCAGGGGCTAATGCATACTATTTAGGATAAGCTTTAGATATGCAAAAATATCATTTTGAAACCTACATACACTAGCAATGAATGTTGCGCTTGAAGAAATTTAAGAGCATTGATTTGACACTGTGCGAGCCACAAAAAAAAAAAAATAATTTTTGCTTCATTGGAAACACTTAATATTGTGCTATAAATAACCATTTATTTGGTGATTTTTAGGATAATTTTATCTTTTTCCACTATTATTATCCTCAAATTTGTAATGAATACAAAGGAAGCATAATGACGTTTGTGTTAAGGTTAATGGTTGTAATTCCTCTTGATGATCAATATTTTTGTTTATTATTTTTATTGAAGTAATCACATTTTTTAAAGGATAATTTGATAATTGCTATTTATATTTATTTGCGAATAGTTCTTTAAGAAAAGTTAATCATATTTCTTTTCTTTTTTTTTCAAGAATGCCGAAATTGAAGTAACATTATTTTTATTCTAACTACTATAAATAAGCATTTTTAGGACTTCCTATATAAAATCTAATTAGTTCAAGTTTTGAAAATGCTTTCAGGAACTTTAATATTGAGGTCGGCAAGTTATAATTGGACGAATGTTTTGAACAAGAGATCTCAATTGCTAGATTTCAAGTTTATTCATGAACAAAGAATATGATATTTTTTTTCTTTAGTTATCAAGTCAATAGACAATAGAGATCCCTAAACAAAATTACTCCAAAAAAAAAAAAGTTGAATGATTATCTTTTTAAAAAGGTTGTTTAAAGATTGTAATTCCTTTTAAAACAGATATATTTTTTTAGAACACGAACACCTAAATACAAATTTACGAATAAAACTCAGTATGAATGATTCATGACCTATGTGGACCTGAAAGACATTAAGCCTAATAACTGAGCTTATTTTTTGCATTTATTGAAAGCAATGGTTACGCCACTCGAAAGAAAAAAAGTCACAGAATATTAAAGTAAAAGAAATGTGATTGTAAATAATAAATAATGAAAAAATACCTAAAGTGGAGTATTAATTTTTAATTTATTTTTTTATTTAAAACTCATTTAAGCCTTTAGTGGGGTTGCCACCTTATTTTATTTTAAAAATAGAAAATAATTACAACAAGCACATCAATAAAAATTTATTCTTTTATTTTTTATATCTAGGCACAAACATACCTTAGGAGACAAATTGGACTGCACTTGACTAGAATCTTCTAGAACTGGTTACTTTATAAGGCTAGTGGGAAAACATGTAACCCATGGACTCAAGGGTTAGTATAAATAAAAACTCAAACTCTCATATTGATTCACTGATCAAAGTGAGCATTTGAAGTTTTGAAGCAAAAATTTTGAGTTCGAATTCAATCTTTTCTTCTCCTTCTCTTATTTAGATGTAATGAATGATTCGTTTTATCAACTGGTATCGTTTTCGCATTTGATTAAAGGAGAATTACAATTCTGACAAACAAGTCATCAATGGCGATTCTCCGAACAGAAGAACACAGCCTGTGTCAAAAGTAGCCATCTTTTTAAAAGAAGAGAGAAACGCGCACACACAGACACACAATTTTTTAGGGGTTGTTGGTTATTTTTTTGTCGGAAGTCGGTTTCCGTATGACTTGTTTGTCAGGGTTGTGATTCTCCCTTGGTAGCGTGGAAATGATAGCAGTCGATAAGAGGATTTTCATGCGTCTAGGTTTGAGAACGAGACGTTGAAATTGATCGGTGACAGCGACGGTGACCGCGACGGTTACGGCGATGGCGCGGTGACGGCGAGATCTTTCCCCGGGTGTAAGTTTTGAAATAGCAACCCTAGGGTTAGGGTTTGTTTTTGGTTTTTTTTATTTATTGATTTGTGAATTTATTCCTAACTTTTTTTCTTGTTGATATCGCGGGATTCAGAGATTTGAAGAGTCGGGAGTATCTGAATCGCTGGCATTGAGCCGATTCGTATTTTCGTGCACTCCAGCATGCTCAGTAAGAGATTTGATGGAGAAGTTTATCGCATGCTGTTCAGATCATGCTGCCAGGAAAAAAAGAAAAAAAAGGAAGCCGTAGTTTTTACTCTGGTTATCGAGGAATTGCTTTCATCAACGTGTTCTTTTTTTCTTCTTCTGCCAATGCATTTAGCCTGGCGTGCATGGTAAGCGATTTAACGCAGGATTTGTAGTTGTTTTGCATGAGATGGAAGAAATTACATCAAAGAGTAACGGATTTTTATCCATAAAAAATGGTTGATGAGCTTCTGCGACAAAAAATTTAGTCAAGGAGAATGGTTGTGAAGCTGGGGTAATGCGATAACCTGGAAGTGTTGATATAGTGGTTGCAAACAGTGTTGAGGTGATGTTGAAGCAGAATTCGGACATTTGAACAAAAGAAATGTGATTTTAAAAGACGGTACGAGTGATTTTTAGAACAGGATCCGTCGATGTTTATACAACTTCATTGAATGTTGAAGTGCTGATATAAGCATTTTTTTTTAGAGCAGGATCATCTAAATACAAAATTATGTGTGAAACTCAGTATGAAAGATTCACAACTCGTGGAGTAAAATAGATCAGTCTAATGACGGGAGCTTATTTTTTAGCAGTTATAAAGAATAATAATTAGAGAAAAAAAAATGGTGTTGGATATTAAACCAAAAGAAATGCGATTTGAAACAATCAATAGTGAAAAAAAAAAAAAAATTTTGGCTATGATGGAGTATTAATTTTTAATTTGTTTTTTTTTTCATTTGGAATCATTTAGGGCTTTTGTGGAGCTGCTACCTTATTTTATATTTAAAAATAAAAATAAATATAATATCCACATCAATAAAATTTAACTTTTTTTTTTTTTTTTTCTATTTTCTAAACAAAAACACACCTAGGAGACAAGTCGGATGCACTTGACTAGAATCTTGTAGAACCAATTACTTTATGGGGTTAGTGGAGAACATGTAACAATGGAACCACAAGGGTTAGTATGAAACTCAAAAGTGATCCCCTAATGAAATTGAGCATTTGGGAGCACAAAAATTTTGGATTGAATCGTTCTCTTTTGCCTCTTTCTCCTACTTAGTTTGTTTTATCGATTGCTATCACACAAACAAACCTAGGAGACAAATTGGATGCATTTGGCTAGAATCTTCTAGAATTGGTTACTTTATAGGGTTAGTGAAGAACATGTATACTATGGATTCCCAAGGGTTAGTACCAAATTCAAATTAATCCACTAATGAAATTGAGCTTTTGGGACCACAAAAATTTTGGATTGAATTGACCTCTTTTCTCATTCTCATAGCTTGTTTTATTGATTGGTATTGCACAAACACATTGCATAGGAGACAAATTGGATGCACTTGACTAGAAATTTTGGATTGAATCAATCTCTTCTCTCTTTCTCCTACTTAGTTCATTTTATATCGACAAGTATTGTTTTTGCCGTTGATTAAAGGAGAATTACAATTTTGACGAACAGGTCATCATGGTGCTTTCTCCTAACATAAACAAAAAAAACTCAAGTAGGCTCAAAGTAGCCACTTTTCAAAATGAAGAAGAAGCACACGCACAGACACACAAGCTTTTAGGATTGTTTGTTATTTTTATCGGAAGTGAGTGTCCATATGACACATTTGTCAAGGTTGTGATTCTCCTTTGTTAGTGTAAAAATGACAGCATTCAATATAATGATCTTCATGTGTCTCGGTTTGACAAAGAAACATTTGAATTGATTGGTGACGGCTATGGTGACAGTGAGCTCTCTCTCCGGTTGTAAGATTTGAAATAGCAACCCTAAGGTTAGTATTTAGGGTTTTTATTTTTTATTTTTTTTGTTTGGTTTGTGACTGTTATTCCTAATTGTTTGTTGATGTCATGAGATTGAGAGATCTGATGAGTTGGGAGTTTGTGAATCGTGGGCTTGTGAGCTGATTCATGCACCCCCAGCATTTGCAGTAAGAGATTTAATGGAGAAATTTATTGCATGCAGTTCGGATCTGATCTTTATGGTGCTGTATAGGAAGCTGTAGATTTTAATGTTGTTACTGAGGAATTGTTTCATTATATATATATATATATATATATATATATTCTGTCGATACATTTAGCAGGGTTGCATGGTTAGTGATTTAACACAGTCTTTGTAGTTCTTTTGCATGAACATAAAAGAAAATACATCAAAGAATAATGGATTTTTACCTATAGAAAAAGGTTGATGAGCTTTTGCGACAAAAAAATTTAGTCAAGGAGAATGGGTGTGGAGCTGGGATAATAGCTATAACCTATAACGTTAAGGAAGTATTGATATATAGCAGAAATGTGATTATAAAGAATAATACAAGTGATTTTAGAACAGGATCAGTTAATGGTGATGCAAATTCAGTGAATGTTGAAGTATTGATATAAACATTATTTTTCTATAACAAGATCATCTAAATACAAATTTATGTGTGAAACTCAGTATGAAGGATTCACGACTCATGTGGCTTAAAACAGATCAGGTCTATACTCTATAACATGAGTTTATTTTTTGTGGTTATTAAAAGTAATAGTTAGAGAAAAAACAAATAACTTTGGATATTAAGGCAAATGAAATGTGATTTTTTACATGATCAATAATTAAAAAAAAAATTGTCTACGGTGGAGTATTAATTTTTTAATTTTTTTTTTCATTTTAATCTCATTTGGGGCATTAGTGGAGCTGCAACCATGTTTTTATATTAAAATTTTAAAATAATTATAATATGTGCATCAATACAATTTTAACTTTTTATTTTCTATTTGCCAAACTCAAACACACATAGGAAACAAAATGGATGCACTTGACTAGAATCTTCTAGAATTGGTTAATTTATTGGGTTAGTGAAGAACATCTCTATGGACTCCTAGGGGTTTGTATAAAACTCAAAGTGATCTACTAATGAAATTGAGCATTTGGTGCACAAAAATTTTGGATTGAATTGATCTCTTTCATCTCTTTCTCCCACTTTGTTCTTTTTGTCGACTGGTATGACACAAACACACCTAGGACTCAAATTGGATGCACTTGACTATAATGTTCAAGAACTGGTTACTTTATAGGGTTAATGGAGAACATGTATACCATGGACTCCTAAGGGTTATTATAAAACTCAAAAGTGATCCTCTAATGAAATTGAGCATTTGGGGGCACAAAAATTTTTGGAGTGAATCAATCTTTTCCATCTTTTACTCCTTCTTAGTTCATATTTTTTTATTAGTGTTGCACAAACACACCAAGGAGACAAATTGGATGCACTTGACTAGAATTTTCTAGAACTGGTTAATTTATTAGGGTTAGTGGAGAACATGTATGCCATGGACTCCCTAGGGTTAGCATAAAACTCAAAGTGATCGTCAAATGAAATTGGGCATTTGGGAGCGCAAAAATCTTGAATTGAATTGTTCTCTTTCTTTTACTTAGTTTGCTTTATCAACTGGTATTGTTTTTGCATTTGACTAAAGGAGAATTACAATTTTGACAAACAGGTCATCTCTGCATCTTCTCTGAACAAAAAGTGTTATCATCAAAATGCGACAATTAGGATCATGTAGCCACTAAGGCTAACAAAAAGAACTCAAGCAGGCTCACTGTAGTCATTTTTTAAAAAGAATAAAAAAAACGAGATATACACAAGCTTTTAGCGGGGTTTGTTATTTTTTGTTGGAAGTTGGTGTCCTTATGACTTGTTTGTCAGGGTTGTGATTCTTCTTTGATAGTGTGGACATAATAGCAGTTGATAAGAGGATTTCTTCATGTGTCTTGGTTTGAGAATGAGACATTTGAACTGATCAGCAACGGGGACAGCGACAATGACGGCGAACTCTCTCTTCAGTTGTAAGATTTGAAATAGCAACCCTAGGGTTAGGGTTTTAAATTTTTTTGTTATTTTGTTTTTTTTGCTTTATTTGTGACTGTTATTCCTAATTGTTTGTTGATATCATGAGATTGAGAGATTTGATGAGTCGGAAGTTTCTGAGTCGCTGGCATCGAGCTGATTTGTGCTTTCCAGCACGGACGGTAAGAAATTTAATTGGGAAGTTTATTGCATTCTGTTCAGATCTGATCTTTATCATGTGGTAAAAGAAGTTGTAGTTTTTATTATTGAGGAATTACTTTCATCAAAAGATTTTTTTCTTCCTTTTATGTCGATGCATTTAGCCGTGCATACATGGTAAGCAATTTAACACAGGCTTTGGAGTTCTTTTGCATGAAGTAGAAGAAACTACACCAAAGAATAATGGATTTTTACCCATGGAAAAAGATTGACGAGCTTCTGCGACAAAAATTTAGTCAAGTAGAATGGTTGTGAAGCCGGGATAATAGCCATCACCTATAACGTTTGGAACTGTTGATAGAGCAGTTGCAAACAATGTTGAGGTGATGTTTTAACAGAATTCAGACGATATGTACAAAAGAAATGTGATTATAAAGCATAATACAGGTGATTTTGAAACAGGACCAGTCGATTTTGATACAAATACAGTGAATGTTAAGTGTTGATATGAACATTATCTTTTTAGAACAAGATCATCTAATTGCAAATTTATGTACAACATTCCATATGAAAGATTCACAAGTTGTGTGGCCTAAACACTGTGGGTCTAATAACCTGAGCTTATTGTTTGCAGTTATAAAAAATCAGAGGAAAAATTCCTTGGGATACTAAAGCGAAAGAAATGTGATTTTAAGCTGTCAATTGTGAAAAGAAAAAAAAAATTATGTCTATGGTGGAGTGAATTTTTTTTCCATTTTAAATTTATTTAGATTTTTTGTGGGGCTGCCACTATTTTAGTATCTTATTTCAGAAATAAATAAATAATTACAGCATGTATATCAATAAATTTTAACTTTTTATTTTCTATATGCCAAACACACCCTAAGAGACAAATTGGTCTCACTTGACTAGAATCTTCTAGAACTAGTTACTGATAAGAGGATTTTTCATGCCTCTAGTTTTGAGAACGACACGTTTGAATTGATTTGTGACAGCGGTGCGTAAATGATATTTGACGAATGAAGCTTTATTAGGAAGTGATTTTGGAGTGGATGTGGAGTCCTTATGGAAATTTGTAGCTGTAGGCATGCATAGTAAAGGTGCAGGAGGCTTGCATAAGATCTCATCTTGCTGTTTTCTAGAGAGGCATTTTGAATGTTGCAGATATAATCTGGAGGTGTGCTACACAATAGATATGGAGGAAGGTTTCTCGGTTTCTTTTTGGAGTGATTGTTGGTGAGGTCCTCATCCTTCCAGTCCCCTCTCATATTTGGTTTGCCTACCAACTAGGAGGCAAGGTCGATGATATACTACTATGCTAGTGAGGGAGAACTGGAGAAGTCAATTAATTATTGAAATCCTACTTCTTATATGATTATGATTCTTAACTAAGAGAAGAAGAGGAGGTTGTGAGGCTTATCCAATGCTTTATGCTGTTGTAATAGTGCCAAATTGAAGCAACAAGATGTTATGATCCGTAAATTGAAGCTCTAGGGAGTTTTTTTGGTCAGGTTTTTTTATATGGATTTGGTTGAGAAAGGTAATATTATTTTTTTGGTGTGGGAGCTTTAATGCCTCAAGTAGACTAGTTTGCTAATATATTCTATCTGGACTATTATTGCCGTTATTATTATCATTATTATTATTATTATTATTATTCTTATTATTATTATTATTATTTTTTGAAATTTTTTGTAATAAAATAAAAATTAAGGTCCCGGTCTGACATTTGTGTGTCTAAAACAGCATTTGAGAAGTGTTTGAAATTAGAACCATATTTTAAAATAGTTCAGAGATGAGCTACGTTCTTGGTTTGTAAACATTGGGTTTGCTGCAATGGGATACGAGTGCAAATAATGGGAAGATTGTTCTAATAAAGAAAGAAAAACTAGAAGCCAAATTGGACGGCCTTAGAATGCAGATGATTTGACACTATAATTTTACTTCTATACTAGCATGCCGTGGTTTGGGAAATTATCATTGACCTAAAATTAGTTCTGGAAGAAATTTCGACAATTAAATTCTTCCTAAAGTGAGATAGGTTCAAAATTAATTTCTACCTCCAAAAATGTGATTTCTAATTAACCAAGGGGTTGATGCCTGATGGCTATTCAAAAATTAACTCTAAATCATAAAATCACTTTAAATTGAAAGCTATGTTGAAAAGACATGTGTGAGCTGAGTAAATTATTTTGTTTAGTAATTATGACAGGAAATTTTGGGGGTTGTGTGTAAATTGAATAGAGATGGGGTGGATGGAGATTAGGTGAAATTTCTTATTTGAAAAATTGTTACTGCAAAGAGAATATTATTAATATTGTGAAACGATAGGGTTTAAATGGGATGGTGAGAAGGCATATTGCAAGGAATGAAGTTTGCAAATGGAAGGCAGATATTATACATTTTAAAGAATCTAAATTTATTTTGTCAATAAGGCTATTATTGGTGGTATTTAAGATTCTTTTGGTGTGGAGTGGATTTTTTGTTAAGCTAAAGGCACCATGGGGGAGTTTTATTTTCTAATGATGAGTAAAGATGTCGTTGATTAGGTTGATGATTAATGAATAATGACTAATATCCAGTTTCATGTTTTTTAAAAAATCGACCTGATAATTGTGAATATATTTTCTGTTTTGGCAGTCTATGGGACAAATGGCTATGCATGTTATTGTTGACATTTAATTGGTCATGTGCCTGGGAATCCTATGCCCCTTCCAATGATTCGAGTTACCAAAAAATAAGATGGTTATATTTTATGGGCATACTAGGCTCCTAGAAATCCTCAAATGCCCACCATGTTCGATTACCTGAATGAACGAAACGTGAGCCTCAAGTATTCCCAACTAACATTACTAGAAATTCTCTAAAATTTTGTGAACTAAATGACTGGTTATTATCTTCCTCTATGACACTCATCTCAGATATTTGAGAACGAATCATAATTTACTACTTACAATAGATGCTTTAATGGTCTTGTAATTCAGAAGAGTCCCGATTATCTAGGGTGAATGTTTTTTTGGTGACATTTAATTGGAAGATCATTATCTAAAGGTCTAACAAATAGCCTACTGAGAATTTTATCAGATCATTGTCCTATATTATTGGATGGAGAAGGTAGTAGCCAATGTGAGGGCCCTTTTTGGTTTGATAATATAATGGCTGAAAGAAGCAGCTTCAAAGATCTCATGAGAAAATTTTGGGGATCATCTCAAAGGTAGGGTGATCCTAGTTATACACTTGCGAATAAGCTGAAGGAGAGTAACAAATCTGAAAGATGGAAGATCTTGTCTGATTTGAACATAGGAAAGAAAGTCATTCCAGGAATGTTATCTGAGCTTGATCAAAAGTAAGTGGAGATTGGGCTGCGGGAACATACAATTTGCAGAATGAATGGAAAATCTTATTTGAATACTGTTATAAAAAAATGATACTTCATTGAGAAAAAATCAAAGGAGATCCGGCTGAAATTTGGACATGAACCAGTTGAGGCTGATATGAAGCAAAGGGGGTTGTCCTCGGGATTGTTTTATATTTTCTGGACCAGTGACCAACCCTGTAAAGCCACTGGCTGGTCGAACCAGTTGGACCGGTGAATCAAACTGGTGGTTGGATTGGTGATATTAAGGTTTTATATATATAGAATGATGAAAATGATGACGATGATGTGATGATTGTTACTATCAAAAGCAAAACAAGTATTAAAAAATAACGAGAGAGGATTTGATTAATTCATAAATATGGAGGAAGAGAGAAAGGGGGTTTGATTCAATTTAGAATTAATTTAAGGTAAAAGAGTTCAAAATTTGACTAGATCTATAAAATTTGATCAAATTTAGAATTTGATTATATTTCTATATATGGTTGTCAAATACCAATTTGAGATGATGTGAATCAAAGGAGGCTAACACAGGAACAGAAGGTTAAGTCCTCAGAAATGGAAAGCAATTTGCAGAGTAAATGTAAATGTTAATTTGCATCCTGTATTGGAAAAGGAAAATATTTTGCTGGGACAAAAATCGAAGGAGAGATTTGGCTGAAATCTGGTACAGACACAATTTTCTCTGCAAGATGGCTTCAGCTCACGGGAAATGATATTTATAGAATATCTGTTAGCAATTTGTTTTATGAAGATGAAGGTAAGATGAAGAAAGCCATAATGGAGTTGCATAGCATTTTTTATTCGATTTTTGGAGTTCTGGTGAAGTTAAAATGACAACTTAAAAGGTTGAACGATCATGGAGGGAGTGGTTGGAAATATCATTAATGGAAGCGAGGTTGTTTAGGCCAATTGATAATTGAATAAATCATCTGGTGCAAACAGATTTACTTTGGTCTTTTTCATCAACTTTGGAATGTATTTAAAAACGAAGTTATGGTGGTAATTAATGAATTCTGTCTTTAAGGAAGAACTTGAGAAAGGCCGGTAGTTTCAACTCTTAGTTCCAAAGTCTAAAGGTCCATACTCTTATTAGCAGTGTTTAGAAGATTGTCCAAGGTTCTGACAGCTATGCATAAGTGCATTATTGAATGTTTAATGTCTGATAATCAACACTTATTAAGGGGAAGGCAGAATTCTGATGCATTGTACTTTGCCATATATATTATATATATATATATATATATATAGATATATTTAATGTAAACTAGACACTAGGAAGTCATAGAAGATGTTCGCTTTTATTATTTTATTTTATTTTTCGAATTATTTGTTGGAGTTGATTGGCTTAGGATGTAATGTGAAGGAGTTGTTTCCAATAGCTCTATAGATCTTGTATGGTGCATTATTTTTATTACTCAAGTTTTGGATGCAAAATAGAAATGTAAGTGGGATTATATCCTGTTTACTTCTTAGGCAATGTCGTGATAATGAGATATTTTGTATGAATTTGAAATGAGGAGCTAGAAACCTAATATAGTTGAGAGGAATTTGTTGCATTTTGAAGCAGTATTGTGTCTTAGGTGCATCTGGCCAACAGTGAACAAATACCTGCTGGGAATTTACAGAATGTAGATTAGCTGGCTAATATATTTGGTTGGGCAACATACATTAGATTCCCAGTGGGGAGCTGAATCAAATGTTGTTTGTTTTGGGATTCTGTGATAGAGATAACTGGCATGGGGATCTCAATTTTTTAGAGCTAAATTTTTGTAGAGAAGTAGATTAAGTTTGGTAAAAGTTTTTTGAACAGCGTAATTATTTATTTTTACATCACATGACAATTCCTGAATCTAATAGGTTGTGATTAAAAAGTTTAGAAGGGAATTTTTTTTATAAGGCAATGGTGATTTGACAGTACTGTGGGATTGAACATGGGGGGTTAAGCATAAAATCCTCATATTTGATGAATGAAGCTTTATTAGGAAGTGATTTTGGTGGGTTTTGGAGCTTTGGAGTGGATGTGGAGTCCTTATGGAAATTTGTAGCTGTAGGCATGCATAATAAAGGTGAAGGAGGCTGGAATTTGTTGTATAAGATCTCATCTTGTCGTTTTCTATGGAGGCATTTTGAATTTTGCAGATATAATCTAGAGGATGCTACACAATAAAGATAGAGGAAAGTTCATTGATTTCTTTTTGGAATGATTGTTGGTGTGGTCCTCATCCTTCCCAGTCCCCTCTCGTATTTGGTCTGCCTACCGATTAGGAGGCAAGTTCGATGACATACTACTATACTAGTAAGGGAGAAGTCAATTAATTATCGAGATCCTACTTCTTATGTGCTAATGATTCTTAACTGAGAGAAGAAGATGGGGCTATGTGGCCTCTCCAATGCTTTATGCTGTTGTGATGGTGCCAAATTGAAGCAACAAGATCTTTTCAGCTAGCTCTTCTTATATGGAGTTGGTTGACAAATGTAATATTATTTTTTTGGCGTGGTAGCTTGAATGCCTTGGATAGATTGGTTTGTTAACGAATATGTTCCATCTGGACCATCATTGCCGTTATTTTTTATTTGAAAGTTTGTGGTAATAAAATAAAAATTCTGATCCCAGTCTGACATTTGTGTGTATAAAACAGCATTTAAGAAGTGTTTGAAATTGGAACTATATAAACATTATTTTTTTAGAACAGGATAATCTAAAATGAAAGATTCACGACTTTTGGCCTAAAACAGATAGGTCTAATTGTGATGCCCCGATTTTCGTACAATTTAAAAAAAAGAAGAAGAAGTAATAACAAATAAATTTTCACTCGTCATTAACAACATTCATAAATCGGCCACGTCAACAATCCTACTGCCATTCATAAAACCCGACCCACATTGGGTGCCGGGTGAAAAGTCAATCTATTTATATAACCTAACAGCGGAAGATAATACATATTTAACAACCAGAATACAATACTTAGAGTATCAACATACATACAAATATATACACTACCATCCCATACTCAAAAACAATTCAACTCTAGGGGAATTACACCTCCCCTAGTCCAAAACTCACCCTGTGTGTCAGGGTCTCAGCTCCCTAAGGTCTCGGCGCTCTATCGTCTAGCGTATCTCTGTTCCTTGAAAAATTTAGATAATTTGGGTGAGATACATCTCAATAAGAAGGAATAAATTATTTACAGTGTGTAGCCATATGAGTTCAGTTATAATACACTTTACTTTTCAAATCAACATTTCATCTAAGAAAAATACACTGATAAATATATTTTCATAATCATATAGATATACAACACAAGCTTTTATAAGCTTTAAAACCATTTCTCAAATTTAATTATTTCCAACACATATTTACCTGCGAAGTTTCTAAGAATAGGGAAGATTACCCGCCCATACAGGTAGCTTCCCTCTGCCCTAACATGTTATGCAGCCAGGTATGACCACATCTGATACCTATCAGGGCACTCACCTTACTTAGTAAGCCCTCAGGCAGAGAGTTTCACTTTACCTTAATTATTTATATTATTAACTCACACAGTTCCATTTCTCAATTTTATCAATCTTTATTTCTCAATTACCATTATTTCTTCCATTTCTCATTTTAGCCAATTTAATCATTCTTTCACTTTCCATTTCCATTTCACTATCCAGCTCATGAGTATCCTTGGTACCTTGTACCAACATCGCGTCTGTAACTCATGGCTATCCTAAGGATCTTTCTTTTCACGCCATGCTTCCCCACATGGTCAAGGTTGTGCGGTCCAAAGGTTGGATCTAACCACAGTTGGTTGACCTGGTTAGATCAAATAGCATATCACATATTGCGTCTGTAGTACGACTGGCTGGCTTATAGACTTGATCTGGACTCGGGGGGCCCAACAACCCTACAAAATGGCATAGTCGACTATCACTCCACACGCTCCAGGAGTCCGTGTGGTTGCACCACATCAGTAGCAATGGTACCGTACTCAATATCACAACCCATCATTAGGGTTTCCATAGCCATCCATCATGGTTCACTACCACATACCCGCAATCATTATGCAATATTGATATTTCATCAATCACATTTCAATTTCATATTGCAGTATTCATATTTTCCATTTTCATATTTTCATATCAATATACATCATTAATCTCATACAAGTATATCTCAATTCATCTCAATATAAATGTTCTCATCATTTTCTGTGCACATTTCATCATCTCATAATAATATATATCGTGTTTCACGAATTTCAACATTTCTCAAAATACCAATTTCAATAATTCGCAAAATTTCATTTTTCATGCAAAACATTTCTACTCACATATTAATATCATATTTCATTATTTTCCACTAATCACATCAATAATTCTCATTTCAATATTTTCTCAGAAATTACTCATCGTTATATTTCACATTTTTCAATACACGTCATATGCCACATAGTTTTCATCTAATATTCATAATATATTAATTTCACACTCCAAAATACCACAATTTAATATTACTCAAATGCCACACAATTTATCTAATATTTATATCATAATAATTTTCAGACAAAATACCATATGCTCATTTCACTTATTAATTTAAACAGTAATTCTAAAAATACTGCTATAATTTATTCCCCTTACCTGACTTACTGAGAGGCTCGTTAGGACCCAAATCCTACGCCCTTGGCACCCGAAATTCAAATCCTGCAATTTGCATTTTTCCCAGATTAATTAACTCATTTTCCCAAAATAATATCCAACTAACCTTTCCTAGGCTCCGTATACTCCAAATTAACATTTAAACTATTATTTAACAACCTCACTTAATTTTCTGAATTATGTCTGCAGGTCCCAAAATTACATCCGCGGCGCTCACCCGAACCCTAAATTTTGAAAATCCAACTTCAACCTCAGATACTCAACATTCTAGTATTTCTAAATCAACCTTAATTAATTAAAAATAAGCCCCTTAATAACCCCCATATCCTAAATTTGGGGTTATGCCCACGACGACTCCACGAGAAATTTGTTCCACTAGACTTATAAAGAATTATCCTTAAATTCTCGTGGTGGTGTCCGATTGTCAATTGAACTTATAATTTGCAAGAAATGAGGTAAAAAGGGAGATTTGACTTACTTTAGGAGATACGTTTACGCCGCTCCTACCACCAATTTGCTTCGATAGAAATGACGACAGCGGAGAATGGAGTCCAGCGGTGTCTTCCGATTTTCGATCAGGCGAGAATCCGTCACGGAACTGAGGAGAAGGGGAGAGAGAATGAGAGGAGAGGAAGAGAAATTCAGAGAGAGAGAGAGAGGGGCATGCAATTTAGAAAGAAGCTTCAAGTGAATGATAATAATAATAATAATAAATTAATATTAATAATAATATATTTATTACTAAAAAAAAAAATTAATTATTATTATTTTTAAATTTTAATTAATTAATTAATTAATATTATTATTTTTGGAATCACCTCACTAATCTTGTATAGTCATTTTTGGGGTTATTACGCTAATAACCGGAGCTTACCTTTTGCGGTTATAAAAAATAATAGTAAGAGAAAAAAATGTTGTTGGATATTAAAGCAAAAGAAACATGATTTTAAATGATCAGTAGTGTAAAAAATTGTCCATGATGGAGTGTTAATTTTTTTAATTTTTTTTTAATTTAAACTCATTCAGGGATTTAGTGGAGCTGCTACCTTATTTTATATTGAAAAATAAAAATAATAATATTCACATAAATAAAATTTTAACTTTTTATTTTCTATTTGCCAAACACAAACACACCTAGGGGACAAATTGGATGCACTTGACTAGAATCTTATAGAACCGATTACATAATGGGGCTAGTGGAGATCACTTATACCATGGACCCCCAAGGGTTAGCAAAATTCTAAAGTGATCACCTAATGAAATTGAGGATTTGGTAGCACAATAAATTTGGTTTTAATCAATCTCTTCTGTTTCTTTCTCCTACTTAGTTCGTTTTGTCGATTGGTGTCACACAAACACACCTAGGAAACAAATTTGATGCACTTGACTAGAATCTTCTAGAATTGATTACTTTATAGGCTTAGTGGAGAACATGTATACCATGGACTCCCAAGGGTTAGTGCAACACTCACAGTGAACCACTAATGAAATTGAGTATTTGGGACCACAAAAATTTTGGACTGAACCGATATCATTTGTCTCTTTGTCTTAGCTCGTTTTATTGATTGTATCACACAAATACATGACACACCTAGGAGACAAATTGGATGCACTTGACTAGAAATTTTGGATTGAATTCATCTGTTCTTTCTCTTTCTCATACTTAGTCTTAGTTCATTTTATATCAGTGGGTATCATTTTTGCAATTGACTAAAGGAGAATTACAATTCTTACAAACAGGTCATCCATGGCGTCCTCTCCTAACAAAAAGAACTCAGGCAGGCTCAAAGAATCCATATTTAAACCGAAGAAAAAGCACACTCACAGACACACAAGCTTTTAGGGTTGTTTGTTATTTTTTTGTCGGAATTTAGTGCCCATTTGACTCGTTTGTCAGAGTTGTGATTCTCCTTTGATAGCATGGAAATGATAGCAGTCAATATGAGGACTTTCATGCGTCTTGGTTTGAGGAGGGATTTGAATTGATTGGCGATGATGATGGCGGTGGCGATGGTGAGCTCTCTCTCCAGTTGTAAGAGTTGAAATCGCAACCCTAAGGTCAGGATTTTAGCATTTTTTATTTATTTTTTATTTTTTATTTGTGACTGTTATTCCTAAGATATCATGAGATTGAGAGATTTGATGAGTTGAGAGTTTCTTAATCGTGGGCTTGAGTTGGTTTGTGCACCCCAGCATGTGCAGTAGGAGTTTTAATGGGGAAATTTATTGCATGCAGTTTAGAGCTGATCTTTATGTTGCTTTATAGGAAGCCGTAGATTTTACTATTGTTATTGAGGAATTGCTTTCATCAGCATATTTTTTCTTTTCTTTTCTTTTCTTTTCCTGTCAATACTTTTAGCTGTGCTTGCATGTTAAGTGATTTAACACAGGGTTTGTTGTTCTTTTACATGAACATAGAAGAAAACACATCGAAGAATAATGGATTTTACCCATAGAAAAAGGTTGATGAGGCGATGAGCTTTTGCGATAAAAAAAATTTAGTCGAGGAGAATGGCTGTGGAGCTGGGATAATAGCTATAACCTGTTATGCTAAGTGTTTATATATAGTGGAAATGTGATTATAAAAAATAATACGAGTGATAGAAGAACAGGATCAGTGGATGTTGATACAAATCTAGTGAATGTTGAAGTGTTGATATAAACATTTTTTTTTTAGTGATAGGATCATTTATTTACAAATTTATGTATGAAGTTCAGTATGAAAGATTCACGACTCATGTGGCCTAAAGCAGATCAGGTCTAATAACCTGAGCAGTTATAAAAGATAATAGTTAGATAAGAAGATGTTGTTGGATATTAAAGCAAAAGGGATGTGATTTTACACGATCAATAATGAAAAAAAAAAAAAAAAATGGTCTAGGGTAGAGTAATTTTCGTTCTTTTTTTCAATTTTAATCTCATTTAGGGCATTAATGGAGCTGCAACTTTATTTTTATATTAAAATTTTAAAATAATTATAATATGCACATCAATAAAATTTTAACTTTTTATTTTCTATTTGCCAAACATGAACACACCTAGGAAACAAACTGGATGCACTTGATTAGAATCTTCTAGAATTGGTTACTTTATAGGGTTAGTGAAGAACTTGTATACGGACTCCCAGGGGTTAGTATAGAACATTAGAACTCAGTGATCCGCTGATGAAATTGAGCATTTGGGGCACAAAAATTTTGGATTGAATCAATCTCTTCTGTCTCTTTCTCCTCCTTAGTTTGTTTTATCGACTGGTATCCACTTAAGCACACTAGGATACAAATTGGATGCACTTGACCATAATCTTCTAGAACTGGTTACTTTATAGGGTTAGTGGAGAACATGTATACCATGGACTCCCTAGGGTTAGTATAAGTGATCAGCTAATGAAATTGAGCATTTGGGAGCACACAAATTTTGGAGTAAATTGATCTCTTCTATTTCTTTCTCCTACTTAGTTCGTTCTTTCTCCTACTTAGTTCGTTTTTTCAACTGGAATCGTGCAAGCACACCAAGGAGAAAAATAGGATGCACTTGACTAGAATCTTATAGAACTGATTCCTTTATTAGGGTTAGTGGAGAACATATATACCATGGACTCCCAAGGGTTAGTATAAAACTCAATGTGATCCGCAAATGAAATTGAGCATTAGGGAGCACAAAAATTTTAGATTGAATCGTTCTCTGTCTCTTTCTTTTTAGTTCATTTATCAACCGGTATCATTTTTGCATTTGATTAAAGGAGCATTACAATTTTGACAAACAGTTCATCCTTGCATCCTCTCTGAACAAAAAGAACTTAAACAGGCTCATTGAAGCCTTTTTTTAAAACGAGTAAAAAGCACCGATGCATACACAAAAGCTTTCAGTGGGTTTGTTATTTTTTGTTGGAATTTGGTGTCCGTTAGACTTGTTTGTCCGGGCTGATAAGAGGATGTTTTCATGCATCTTGGTTTGGGAACAAGACATTTGAGTTGATTGGTGACAGTGATGGTGACGGCGAGCTCTCTCTTCAGTTGTAAGATTTGAAATAGCAACCCTAGGGTTAGGCTTTTAGGTTGTTTTTTTGGGCTTGATTTGTGACTGCTATTCCTAATTGTTTGATGATATCATGAGATTTGATAAGTGAGGATTTTCTGAATTACGGGCATCGACTGATTCGTGCACCCCAGCATGGGCGGCAAGAGATTTAATTGGGAAGTTTATTGCATTCTGTTCAGATCTGATCTTTACCACGTGATAAAAGTTGTAGTTTTTACTCTTGCTATTGAGGAATTGCTTTCATCAGCAGATCTTTTTCTTTCTTTTTATGTCAATGCATTTAGCTGTGCATACATGGTAAGCAATTTATCGCAAGCTTTGTAGTTCTTTTGCATGAACATAGAAGAAACTACACCAAAGAATAATGGATTTTTACCCATGGAAAAAAGATTGACAAGCTTCTGTGACAAAAATTTAATCAAGGATAATGGGTGTGAATCTGGGATAATAGCTATAACCCATAACGTTTGAAACTGTTGATAGAGCAGTAGCAAACAATGTTGAGGTGATGTTTTAACAGAATTCAGATGATATGTACAAAAGAAATGTGATTATAAAGCATATTACAGGCTATTTTAAAACAATCAATGTTGATACAAATACAGTGAATGTTAAAGTGTTGATATAAACATCATCTTATTAGAACAGGATCATCTAAAGGCAAATTGATGTACAACACTTGGCATGAAAGATTCACAGGTAATGTGGCCTAAATGCAGTGGGCCTAATAACCTGAGCTTATTGTTTGCAGTTATAAAAAATAATAATTAGAGAAAAAATTCCTTGGTATACTAAGGCAAAAGAAATGTGATTTTAAACAGTCAATGTGAAAAAAAATTATGTCTATGGTGGAGTATTAATTTTTTTCATTTTAATTTATTTAGAGATTTTGTGGAGCTGCCACCCTATTTTAGTATTTTATATCAAAAAAATAAAAAGAATTACAACATGTATCAATAAAAGTTTTACTTTTTATTTCCTATATGCCAAACATAAACACACCCCAAGAGACAAATTGGACTCACTTGACTAGAATCTTCTAGAATTGGTTACTTTATAGGGTTAATGGAAAACATGCATATCATGTACTCCCAAGGTTTAGTATAAAACTCAAAACTCACGAAGTGAACACTGATCCAATTGAGCATTTGGGAGCAAAAATTTTGGATCGAATTTGATCTCTTCCATCTCTTTCTCCTACTTAGGTGCGATGAACAGTTCGTTTTATCAGTTGGTATCATTTTGACATCTGATTAAAGGAGAATTACAATGATGAAAAACAGGCAGTCCATGGTGTTTTTCCCTGGACAGAAAGAACACAAGCAGGCTCAAAGTAGCCATCTTTTAAAAAAAGAAAAAGTGCACATACAGACGCTCAAACTTTTAGGGTTGTTTGTTATTTTTGTCAGTAGTTAGTTCTGTATGACTCGTTTGTTAGGGTTGTGGTTCTCTTTTGGTTGCGTGGAAATGATACCAGCCGATAAGAGGATTTTTTCATACCTCTAGGTTTTAGAACACGTTTGAATTGATTGATGATGGCAACCGCACTCAAATAATATTTGACGAATAAAGCTTTATTAGGAAGTGATTTTGGTGGTTTGGAGCTTTGAAGTGGATGCGGAGTCCTTATGGAAATTTGTAGCTGTAGGCACGCAAGTAAAGTTGAAGGAGACTGGAATTCATTATATAAGATCTCATCTTGCTGTTTTCTAGGGAGGCATTTTCAATGTTGCAGATATAATCTGGAGGTGTGCTACACAATTGAGATAGAGGAAGGTTCATTGGTTTCTATTTGGAATGATTGTTTGGGTGGTCCTCATCCTTCCCAGTTCTCCCTCATATTTGGTTTGCCTACCAATTTGGAGGCAAGGTCGATGACATACTCCTTTACTAGTAAGGGAGAAGTCAATTAATTATTGTAATCTTACTTTTTATATGATTCTTAACTGAGGGAAGAAGAGGAGGCTGTGAGGCTTCTCCAATGCTTTATGCTGTTGTGATAGTGCCAAATTGAAGCAAAAAAATGTTATGATCCTTAAATTGAAGCTCTAGAGAGTTTTTTTTGTTAGGTCTTTTTAAATGGGGTTGGTTGACAAAGGTAGTATTATTTTTTTGGCTTTGGAGCTTGAATGCCTTGGGTAGACTGGTTTGCTGAAGAATATATTCTGGACCCTAATTGCTGTTATATACTTTTTTATGCAATTTTTGTAATTAAATAAAAAGTAAGATCCCAATCTGACATTTGTGTGTATAAAAAATTATTTGAGAAATGTTTGAAATTAGAATGTATTTTAAAATAGTTCAAAGAGGAGCTATGCACTTAGCTCTTAAACATTGGGTTTGTTGCAATGGGTTATGAGTGCAACTAATGGGAAGATTGTTTTGATAAAGAAAGAAAAACTAAAAGCCAAATTGGGCAGCCTTAGAATGCAGATGATTTGACACTATAATTTTACGTCTATACTAGCATGTTGTGGTTTGGGAAATTATCATTGACCTAAAATTAGTTATGGAAGAAATTTCAACAATTAACTTCTTCCTAAAGTGAGAGGTTCAAAATTAATTTCTATCTCCAACAATGTGATTTCGAATTAACCAAGTGGTTGATTTTTATTCAAAAATTAACTCTACATCACAAGATCACTTTTAATTGAAAGCTATATTGAAAAGACATGTGTGAGTTGAGTAAATTATGTTGTTTAGTAATTATGACAAGAAGTTTGGGGGCAGAGGGGGGGGGGGGGGAGCATGTGAATTGAATAGAGATGGGGCGGCTGGAGATTAGGCAAAATTTCTTATTTGAAAGATTGTAACCACAAAGAGATCGCTATTAATATTGTGGAATGATAGGGTTTAAATGGGATGGAGATGAGGCATATTGCAAGGAATATGTTTGCAAATTGAAGGCAAATATTATACATTTTAAAGAATCTAAATTTATTTTGTCAATAAGGCTATTATTGGTGGTATTTGGGATTCTTTTGGTGTGGAGTGGATTTTTTGTCAAGCCAAAGGCACCATGGGGGAGTATTATTTTCTAATGATGAGTAAAGATGTCGTTGGTTAGGTTGATGATTTAATGACTAATATCCAGTTTCAAGTTTTTTTAAAAATTGACCTGATAATTGTGAATATATTTTCTGTTTTGGCAGTCTTGGGACAAATGGCAATGCAGATTATTGGTGACATTTAATTGATTGCGTGCCGGGGAGTCCTATGCCCCTTCTCATGATTCGAGTTACCTAAAAATAAGATGGTAATATTTTGTGGGCATACTAGGCTCCTAGAAATCCTAAAATACCCGTCTTGTTCAATTTACCTGAATGAACCAAACGTGAGCATCAAGTATTCCCAACTAACATTCCTGGAGATTCTCTAAAGTTCTGTGAACTAAATGACTGGTTAGTATCTTCCTCTATGACGCTCGTCTCAGATATTTGAGAACAAAATCATAATTTACTATTGACAGTAGATGTTTCTGATGGTCTAGTAATTCAGAAGAGTCTAGATTATCTAGGGTGAATGTATTATTGGTGACATTTAATTGGAAGATCATTATCTGAAGGTCAAACATAGCCTACTGAGAATTTTATCAAATCATTGTTCTATATTGTTGGATGGAGAAGGTATTAGCTTATGCAAGGGCCCTTTTTGGTTTGATGATAATATAATGGCTGAAAGGAGCAGCTTCCAAGCTCTCATGGGAGAATTTTGGGGATCATCTCAGTGGTAGGGTAATCCTAGTTATACACTTGCGAATAAGCTAAAGGAGAGTAACAAATCTGAAACATGGAAGGTCTTGTTTGATTTGAACATAGGAAAGAAAGTAATTCCAGAAATGTTATTTGAGCTTGATGGAAAGTAAGTGGAGGATGGGCTATGAGCAGAAACAATTTGCAGAATGAATGGAAAATCTGGTTTGAATACTGTGATGGGAAAAAAAGATATTTCATTGAGAAAAAATCAAAGGAGATCCGGCTGAAATTTGGGCATGAACCAATTGAGGCTAATAGGAAGCAAAGGAGGTTGTTCTCGGGATTGTTTTATATTCTGGACCAGTGAGCAACCCTTTAAATCCATTGGCTGGTCGAACCAATTGGACCACTGAATCAAACTGGTGGTCGGATTGGTGATATTATGGTTATGTATATAGAATGATGAAATGATGATGATTGTTACCATCAAAAGCCAAACAAATATTAAATAATAATGAGAGAGGAATTGGTTAATTCATAAATATTGAGGAAGAGAGAAAGGGGTTTGATTCAATTTAAAATTAATATAAGGTAAAAGAGTTCAAAATTTGACTAAATCTGTAAAATTTGATCAAATTTAGAATTTATTTTTTATATACTTGTGCCTAGGTTTAAATATATCCATGTATATGGATGTGCAATAGCAAATTTGAGATGATGTGAATGAAAGGAGGCTGACACAGAGGAAAAGAATGTTAAGTCCTCAGAAATGGAAAACAATTTGCCGATTAAATGTAAAAGTTAATTTGCATTCTGTAATGGAAAACTAAAATATTTCATGGGGACAAAAATTGAATGAGAGATTTGGCTGAAATCTGGTATAGACACAAATTTTCTCTGTAAGATGGCTCCAGCATACAGGTAATGATATTTATGGGATCTCTGTTAGCAATGTGTTTTATGAAGATGAAGGTAAGATAAAGAAAGCAAGGGCGGAGTCATATGACATTTTTTATTCAAACGATGGAGTTCTGGTGGAGTTAAAATCACAACTTAAAAGACTGAACGATCATGGAAGGAGTGCTTGGAAATATCATTTGTGGAAGCGAGGTTGTTCAGGCCAATAGATGATTGAATAAATCATCTGGTGCAAACTGATTTACTTTGATCTTTTTCATCAACTTTGGAATGTATTTAAAAACGAAGTAATGGTAGTAATTAATGAATTCTGTTTTTTGAGGAAGAACTTGAGAAAGGCCTAAGCCTTATAGTTTTAACTCTTAGTTCCAAAGTCTAAATGCCTGCAGCCCCAACTCTTATTAACAGTTTTTAGAAGATTGTCCAAGGTTCTGACAGTTGTGTATAAGTGCGTTATTGAATGATGATCAATACTTAGGGGGAGGCAGAATTCTGATGCATTGCAGTTTGTCATGTATATATATCATGTAAACTAGACATTAGGAAGTCATAGAAGATGTTCACTTTTATTGTTTTTTTTTTTTTTTTTCCCGAATTATTTGTTGGAGATGATTGGCTTTGGATGTAATGTGAAGGAGTTGTTTGCAATTGATGTATAGGTCTTGTATCGTGCCTTATTTTTATTACTCAGTTTAATATGCAAAGTGGAAATGGAAGTGGGATTTTGTCCTGTTTACTTCTTTGGCAGCGTGGTGATAATGAGCTATTTTGTATGAATTTGAAATGAGAAGCTAGAAGCCTAAAATGGGTGAGGAATTTGTTACATTTTGAAGCACTCTTGGGTCTTAAGTTGCATCTGGCCAACAGTGAACAAATACCTGCTGGGAATCTACAGAATGTAGATTTGCTGGCTAATATATTTGGTTGGGTAACATACATAGGATTGCCAGTGAGGAGCTAGAATCAAATGTTGGTTGTTTTTGAAATTTTGTGATAGACAACTGTGACGGGGATCTTAATTTTTTAGGGCTTTAAGTTTGGTAAAAGCTTTTTTTAAAACAATGTTATATTTATTTTTATGTCACAAAGGGGAGCTTAGGCGCAACGGTAAGGTTGTCGTCGTGTGGCCTGGAGGTCACAGGTTCGAGGTATGGAAACAGTCTCTTGCAAAAATGCAAGGTAAGGTTGCGTACTATAGACCCATTGTGGTCCGCCCCTTCCCCGGACCCCGCATACGCGGGAGCTTTGTGTCCCAGGCTGCCCTTTATATTTAGTTTTATGTCATGTGACTATTCCAGCATCTGATGGGTTGTAATTGAAAATTTTAGGAGGGAATTTTTTTTTATATGGCAATGGCAAGTTGACAGTACTGTGGGGATTGAACACGTGGGATTAGGCATAAAATCATCATATTTGACAAATAATTGAAGCTTTATTAGGAAGTGATTTTGGTCGTTTTGGAGCTTTGGAGTGGATGTGGAGTCTTTATGGAAATTTGTAGCTGTAGGCATGCATAGTAAAGGTGAAGGAGGCTGGAATTTGTTATATAAGATCTCATCTTGCCCTTTTTTTGGGAGGCATTTTGAATGTTGCAGATATAATCAGGGGGTGTGCTACACAATAGAGATTGAGGAAGGTTCATTGGTTTCTTTTTGGAATGATTGTTGGTGTGGTTCTCATCCTTCCCAGTTCCCTCTCTTATTTGGTTTGCCTACCAATTTGGAGGCAAGATCGATGACATCCTACTATACTAGTATGGGAGAAGTCAATTAATTGTTGAAATCCTACTTCTTATTTGATTCTAAACTGAGGGAAGAAGAGGGGGCTGTGAGGCTTCTCCCATGCTTTATGCTGTTGTGATAGTGCCAAATTGAAGCAACAAGATGTTATGGTCCGTAAATTGAAGCTCTAGAAAGTTTTTTCGGTTAGCTCTTTTTATGTAGAGTTGGTTGACAAAGGTGATATTATTTTTTTGGCGCGGGGGCTTGAATGCCTTGGATAGACTGGTTTGCCAAAGAATATGTTCCATCTGGACCATTATTGCTGTTATTTTTTCTTTGCAATTTTTTGGTAATAAAATAAAATTCTGATCCCAATATGACAGTTGTGTGTATAAAACAGCATTTGAGAAGTGTTTTGAAGTGGAACTGTATAACATTATTTTTTTGGAACAGGATAATCTAAATAAAAAATTTATGTTGAAACTTAGTATGAAAGATTCATGACTCGTGCCGTAAACCTGATCAGGTCTAATAAGCGAGGCTTATTTTTTGCGTTGTAAAAAATAATTGTTAGAGAAGAAAATGCTGTTGGATATTAAAGTGATGGAAATGTGATTTTAAATGATCAATAGTGAGAAAAATTATGTCTGTGATGGAGTATTAATTTTTGTAATTCTTTTTTCCTCTTAACTCATTTAAGGATTTAGTGGAGCTGCAACCTTATTTTATATTAAAAAATTTTTAAAAATTATAATATGCACGTCAATAAAATTTTGACTTTTTATTTTCTATTTTCCAAACACAAATACACCTGGGAGACAAATAGGATGCACTTAACTAGAATCTTCTAGAACTGATTGCTTTATGGGATTAGTGGAGAACATGTATGCTATGGACCCCCAACGGTTAGCAAAACTCTAAAGTGACCCCCTAATGAAAATGAACATTTGGTAGCACAACAATTTTGGATTGAATCAATTTCTTCCGTCTCTTTATCCAACTTAGTTCATTTTATCGAGTGTTATCAAATAAACACACCTAGGAGACAAATTGGATGCACTTGACTAGAATCTTCTAGAACTGGTTACTTTATAGGGTTTAGTGGAGAACATGTATGCCATGGACTCCCAAGGGGTAGTATATAACTCAAAGTGATCCACCGATGAAATTGAGCATTTGGGACTACAAAAATTTTGGATTGAATCGATATCTTTTGTCTCTTGTTCTTAGCTGATTTTATCGACTGGTATCGCACAAATACATTAGACACCTAAGAGACAAATTGGATGCACCTGACTAGAAATTTTGGATTGAATCGATATCTTCTTTCTCTTTCTCATACCTAGTTCGTTTTATATCGGTGGGTATTGTTTTTGCATTTGATTAAAGGAGAATTACAATTCTTACAAACTGGTCATCCATGGTGTCTTTTCCTAAAGAAAAGAACAGCAGGCTCGAAGTATCCATTTTTTAAAACAAAGTAAAAGTGCATGCACAGACGCACAAGCTTTTAGGATTGTTAGTTATTTTTTGTCGGAATTTAATGTCCGTATGACTCGTTCGTCAGAGTTGTGATTCTCCTTTGATAGCATGGAAATGGTAGCAGTCAATATGAGGATCTTCATGTGTCTCAGTTTGAGAAGGAGACATTTGAATTGATTTGCGGCTGCTATGGTGATAGTGAGCTCTCTATCTGGTTGTAAGATTTGAAATAGCAACCCAAAGTTTAGGATTTAGGGACTTTTATTTTATTTATTTATTTATTTTTTATGTTTAATTTGTGACTGTTATTCCTAGTTATTTGTTGTCTTGTTCATGAGATTGAGAGATTTGATGAGTTGGGAGTTTCTGAGTCATGGGCTTTCAGCTGATTCGTGCACCCCAGCATGTCCACTAAGAGATTTAATGGGGAAATTTATTGCATGCTGTTCAGATTTGATCTTTATGGTGCTGTATAGGAAGCTGTAGATTTTATATTGTTATTGAGGAATTTCAGCGTATTTTTTCCTTTCTTTTTCTGTCAATGCATTTAGCTGTGCATGCAATGTAAGTGATTTAACACAAGCTTTGTAGTTCTTTTGCATGAGCATAGAGGAAAATGCATCAAAGAATAATGGATTTTACCTATGGAAAAAGGTTGATGAGATTTTGCGACAAAAAAATTTAGTCAAGGAGAATGGGTGTGGAGCTTTGTGCACCGGGCTGCCCTTTTTAGAATGTGTGTGGGGCTGGGATAATAGCAATAACCTATAATGTTAAGTGTTGATATATAGTAGAAATGTGAATATAAAAAATAATGCGAGTTATATAAGAACAGGATCAATCAATGTTGGTGAAATTCAGTGAATGTTGAAGTGTTGATTTATAACAGGATCATCTAATTACAAAATTATGTGTGAAGCTCAGTATGAAAGATTCGCGACTCATGTGGCCTAAAGCAGAGCAGGTCTAATAACCTGGGCAGTTATAAAAATAATAGTTAGAGAAGAAAATATTGTTGGATATTAAAGCAAAACAAATGTGATTTTACATGATATAATGGGAAAAAAAATTATGTCTAAGGTGGATTATTTATTTTTTAGTTCTTTTTTCAATTTTAATCTCATTTACTGCATTAGTGGAGCTACAACCTTATTTGTATATTAAAAAATAAAAATAATTATAATACGCACCTTAATAAAATTTAAACTTTTTATTTTCTCTTTGCCAAATGCGAACATACCTTGGGGAAAAATTGGATGCACTTGACCAAAATCTTCTAGAATTGGTTACTTTATAGGGTTAGCGAAGAGCATGTGTACCATGGACTGCTAGGGATTAGTATAAAACTCAAAATGATCCTCAATGGAATTGAGCATTTGGAGCACAAAAATTTTGGATTGAATCAATCTCTTATGTCTCTTTCTCCTACTTAGTTTGTTTTACGGATTGGTATCACACAAACACACCTAAGACACAAATTGGATGCTCTTGACTATAATCTTCTAGAACTGGTTACTTTATAGGGTTAGTGGAGAACATGTATACCATGGAGTCCCAGGGGTTAGTATAAAACTCAAAAAGTGGTCAGCTAACCATTGGGAGCACAAAAATTTTGGAGTAAACAATGTCTTCCATCTCTCTCCTACTTTGTTTCTTCAACTGGTATCACAGACACACCAAGGAGACAAATTGGATGCGCTTGACTAGAATCTTTTAGAAAAAGAGAGAGAAAGGGGGAGAGGGGGGGGGGGGGGGGGGAGGCCGTTGCACAAAGCTCCCATATATGTGGGATCCGAGGAAGGGGAGGACCACAATGGGTCTATAGTACGCAGCCTTACCTTGCATTTTTGTGAGAGGCTGTTTTCACGCCTCAAACCCCTGACCTCCAGGTCACACAGTGACAACTATACTATTGTGCCTAGGCTTCCCTTCACTAGAATCTTCTAGAACTGTTACTTTATTAAGGTTAGTGGAGAACATGTATACCATGGGCTTCCAAGGGTTAGTATAAAACTCCAAGTGACCCAATTTCATTATTGAGCATTTAGGAGCACAAAAATTTTTGATTGAATGATTCTTTTCTTTCTCTTTCTTTTTGGTTGATAAATTTTGCATTTGATTAAAAGAGAATTACAATTTTGACAAACAGGTCTTCCATGCATCTTTGAACGAAAAGAACTCAAGCAGGCTCACATTAGCCAATTTTTTAAAATGTATAAAAAGCACACATATACGCACAAGCTTTTAGGGTTTTTTTTTTTGGTTGGACTTCAGTGTCCATATGATTTGTTTGTCAAGGTTGTGATTCTTCTATGATAGCGCGGAAATGATAGCAGTTCGATAAGAGGATTTTTTTTCATGCGTCTCGGTTGGAGAATGAGACATTTGAATTATTCAGCGACAGTGACAGTGATGGCGAGCTCTCTCCTTGGTTGTAAGATTTGAAACAGCAACCTTAGGGGTATGATTTTAGGTTTTTTGGTTTTTTTTTTTTTTTTTGGCTTGATTTGCAGCTTTCTTTTATTCCTAATTGTTTGTTGATATCATGACTCATGAGTTTGAGAGATTTGATGAGTTGGGAGTTTCTGAATCACGGGCATCAACTGATTCGTGCGCCCCAGCATTGGCAGTAAGAGATTTAATTGGAAAGTTTATTGCATTCTGTTCAGATCTTATCTTTATGATGTGGTAAAAGTAGTCATAGTTTTTACCCTTGTTATTGAGGAGTTGCTTTCATCTGCAGATCTTTTTTTTTTCTTTTTCTGTCAATACATTACTCCAAAGAATAATGGATTTTCATCCATGGTAAAAATTGACTAGCTTTGCGACAAAAATTTAGTCAAGGAGAATGGGTGGGAAGCTGGGATAATAGCTATAACCTATAATGTTTGGAACTGTTGATATAGTAGTTTGCAAAAAATGTTGAGGTTATTTTTTAACAGAATTCAGACGACATGTACAAAAGAAATGTGATTATCAACGAATAATGTTGATACAAATTCAGTGAATGTTAAGTGCTGATATAAGCATTATCTTTTTGGAACAGGTTCATCTAAATGCAAATTTATGTACAACACTTGGTATGAAAGAGTCACTAGTCATGTGGCCTAAACACAGTGGGTCTAATAACCTGGGTTTCTTTTTTGCAGTTATAAAAAAAAAAAATAGTTGTTGAAAAAATTAGCGTGGATACTAAAGCAAAAGAAAAATGATTTTAAATGATCAATTGTGAAAAAAATTTGTCTATGGTGGAGTTTTAGTTTTTTTCCGTTTTAAATTTATTTAGAGGTTTTGTGGGGCTGCCACCCTATTTTAGTATTTTATATAAAATAAAAAAATTTACACCATGTATATCAATAAAATTGTAACTTTTTATTTTCTATATGCCAAACACAAGCATGGCCTTAGAAACAAATTGAACTCACTTGACTAGACTCTTCTAGAACTAGTTACTTTATAGGGCTAATGGAAAACATGTATAACGTGGACCCCCAAGGGTTAGTATAAAACTCAAAAATTCTCAAAGTGATCACTGATCCAATTGAGCAGTTAAGAGCAAAAATTTTGGATCTAATTTGATCTCATCCATCTCTTTCTCCTAGCTCCTACTTAGGTGCAATGAACAGCTCACTTTATCAACTGGTATCGTTTTTGCATTTGATTAGAAGGAGAATTACAATTATGATAAACAAGAAGTCCTTGGCATTTTCCCTGGACAGAAAGAAACCAAGAAGGCTCCAGGTAGCCATTTTTAAAAACAAGAAAAAGCGCACATAGAGACACTAACTTGTGGTGTTTGTTATTTCTTGTTGGCAGCCGGTGTCCGTGTGACTTGTTTGTTAGGGTTGTGGTTCTCCTTTGGTAACGTGGGAATGATAGCAGCTGATAAGAGGATTTTTCTTGTATCTAGGTTTTAGAACAACACATTTGAAATGATTGGTGACAGTGACAGTGACGGGGCTCTCTCCCTCTCTCTCTGGCTGCAAGATATGAAATAACAACCCTAAGGTTAGGGTTTTGGGGTTTTACAATAACAACAACAAAACCAAACCTTAAGTCCCACTAAAAGGGCATCAAGGGGATGCCAAACTGTAGTACAAGAAATCAATCACCCTGTTGGGTGTGACAAATCAAAAATCATATTAAACTTATTTGCAACAAGTCCGCTATGCCAACTAGTAACCACTGTAAACCACTTCTCTTTGCTGAATTGAAGTGTCGAGATTGAATTTTTGAAAACCTTTCTGTTCCTCTCTTTCCAAGCACACCAAAAAATTGCAAGAGGAATGAGACATTAAGCTTTCCTCTTTTCCTTTTTGCCTTGATCGCTCTCCAGGCTCAGAGTTCCCCTCCCGCAGATTTAGCAGAAACCAGCTTTGTCCAATAAGGGACAAAGCCACATTCCAAAGATTTCTAGTCCAGGGGCAGTGGTGAAGGGTACGGGCAACTGATTAAGCCTCAACCACACAAAGGGCGAATCTGTTGGCAATGGAGAACTCACTTATCTGCAAGTTGTCCAGGATCAAGATCTTACCATGAGCTGTTTCCCAGGTAAAAAAAGTAACCTTATTTGGGGCAGCTGCTTTCCATAATTCAGACCAAGGGGAGTGGATGTTGATTGATTTCCGGATAAAAAGTTTCTTGTAAAAGGATCTGACTGTGAAGGCCCCCTTCTTGTCCAAGGACCAAACAGGGAGTTCATGAGTGTTTCGGGGCTAGATTTTGTAAAAATGACATTGATGAGTTGAGAGTTTCTGAATTGTTGATATCATGTGATTCACAGATTCAATTCTAGAATTTCTAAATCGTTGGCATTGAGCCAATTCGTCCACCCAGCTTGCATGGTAAGAGATTTAGTGGGGAAGTTTGTTGTATGCTCTTCAGATCTAATCTTTATGGTGTGACAAAGGAAGCTATAGTTTTTATTTCGGTTATTAAGGAATTGCTTTCATCCTCATATTTTTCTTTTATTTTCTGTCAATGCATTTAGCCCTGTATGCATGGTAATCAATCTTATGCAGGCCGTCTAGTTCTTTTGCATGAAAATAGAAAAAAAATTACATTGAAGTCTGATGGATTTTTACTCATAAAAAAGGAGAATGAGTGTGAAGCTGGGATAATAGCTATGACCTATAACATTAAGGAAGTGTTGATATATTGGTTGCAAATAAGGTGATGTGGAAACAGGATTCAGAATTGGGTGCTTAAGGTGAAGATAAGATGTTTCAGCATGCAAGTTGAATAATATAGGGGTTTGTTATATTTTCAAAAGTTCTAGAAACTAAAAGCATGAACACAACACCAGAATTAGAAACTAAAAATTGAAAACTGGAACTGACGACCAGTTTGGTAATGTTGTTTCTAATACTAAAACAAAAGCTAAAATTTTGACTGCATGCGTGTTCATTTATTCTCTGGATCAAATAATAGTTACTTATCATACCACCCTTAAACCACTGTCAAATTCGGCTTGACATTTGATTTAGGGACACTTACACCCCTAAAAAATTTTGTCTTTTTGCAAATACGAGGGGAGGTTAGTGTCTTTTTGGCAAACCTCAAGAGAGGTTTGTAGAAATTTTGAAATCTTAGGAGAGGTCCTTTAGGTTTTTGAAACATCAAGAGAGGTTAGTGTCTTTTGCCCTAAAATAAAAAATAAGATCCCAATCTGACATTTGTGTGTATAAAACAGCATTTGAGAACTGTTTGAAATTAGAACTATAGTGTAAATATTGGACATGTCTTAAGGAGTGCTAGACGTATGTTCTACATGTTTGAGACTAACAAGACTGGTAGACAACTTTTCTATCAAGTGTTTATGCTAACTAGGAGACCAATTAGAAAGTTTGTCCACATATAATGTGATGGAAATTTTCAAATCAGGTAATAAGATGCATTAAGAAAGTTAATTTTGCAGTATATTTGAGTCCATTTGATTGCCATTTGATTGTTCAAATCTGAATTGACTATTTATGATTGTTTTGATTATTTTTTAAAGTTGATGCTTTATATGTAACTGTCTCAGACAAGTGGTCAACTAACATAAACCAGTAGTTTTGATTCCGAAGGCGGAAAACTTGAGTATAAGAATTTGAAGTTCTTATTGCAAAATAGTGCAAGGAGAAATAGTGGAGGTGAATATGGATCGTTATTGACTTGTTCAATGTCAAAGGAATGACAAATTTTTTAAATTAAATTTGAAATAAGGTTCTAATAGCATTCTGAAGTAAAAATGACTTTTATATTGGACATGGCTGTGTTTGTTGGTGTTACCATGCTAAAGGAAAGCTAATATGAACACTTCTGGAAGGAATTTGTCTGCATGTATATATCATTGTGTAATGGATGGTTACTATTCAAGCTAAAATTATAAGTCGTGAAAGGAATACAGATATAGAAACAGGTTCAACTATAAAGGCATCTTTATAATTGCATGATGGTTATGATAAATTGAATGGAGGGAAAGAATGGAGTGAAAGTCTGGGAAATTTTCTGAATAACTTATGGTGAGTAAGATGTAGAGTATAGCGCATGAAAGGAATATTGATATGGAAACATGTTGAACTGCAGGGCAACTTTATAATTCCATGGTGGTTCTTATAAATTGAGTGGAGGGAAAGAATGGAGCAGAAGTCTAGAAAATTTTCCTTATAGCCTTTATCTTATGGTGGGTAAGTGCATGACTGTAATTTGTAGATATGATGTAGAGAGACACGTAGAAATGCAATGCGAATGCTGAACAATGTTTATGAAAACACAACTTTGATCTTATTTATTTATTTTGTTTAGTGGCATTGTCATAATGTCAAAATAACTTGATCTTTGGCAAGCATGTTTTTGTATTTGAGAGATAAAACTTCAGCTCTTCGGCATTAATTATTCTAGTATAATACCACATATGGCACTCTCAGGTTTATGTTTCCTCGACAAATCATTTGTCATTTTTTAATTTTTTTTTTCCTGGGTCAACAATCTGTCTTTTGAATTTTGGATTTCTGTGGTGACAGTTATGGTTGTACTGTGGATGGTGAACCTGTTGTAGGTTTCAATATCTCTGCATTTACCCAATGTGTGGTTGGAATGAAATGGGTTGAAAGTAGATTGGAATAAAAAATGATATGGCAAACACATAATTCTATACAAGCGAATTTCATTCCATTCATGCATACCAAGTAACTTATTGATGTACCCATCGTTGCTTTCAATTAATGTGTTTCCTTTCTGTTTCAGTCAACATTCCCCTATATGTATGATGTACAGATGAAGCAAGACAGTGTTGAAACTCTTATTGAAACAGAAAAAAAAAAGAGAGATATTAGTTGATGGAAACTTAATTTCGGGTGAAGGTACACCCCCCATCTTCGTTCAAGAGGGAGGTCAGAGGAGTCAGAACTGGAATGGAAGCTCTAATGGAGTTTAAAACCCAGTGTATTTCTTTGGCTCTAGTTCAGCTCATGTTGATGGGCTTACGCCGATGACAAATGATTAGGTTAGGCTATTTAATCATACCAAACATGAGTTCAAAATCACATGGGCCTAGAAATTTCCAAGGCTGAATCTTTAGTGGATTTTTGTTTGTTTGGGAAGAAGTGTACTGAAATAGTAATGCAGTCGAGCATAATTATTGTAGATAAACAATTAAAATTCCTCAGATGCGAGTTATCCATTTCAAGTAAACTATTCATAATTCTGTGAAAATTATTTGTGATTCAAAGCTTTGTGTATCTGCCTGTAATTCGATGGTACCCAAAACTGATAACGAGTTTTTCTGTGGAAAGTCTCCAGTTTATCTTGTACCATGAAATGGTAGTATTGACCACTTTCATGCATATATAATAGGGTCTATCATTTTATGTGCAATTATATAGTAAACATAAATTCATGTAGTTTGATCGAAAATATTTTTTAAAAAAATTATGGTACTACTTAAAGTAGTTGACCTTTGTTTAGCAAAAAAAATTACTTGCAAGGTATTGTCATCCACTCAGAATTTGGTATGTACCCTGCATGACAATATGAAATTTAACAGTGATATATGGTATTTATTCTTGTGACTTGGTGGTGATGGGTGTGTTGAAGTGCTATTCCAACTAGGCACAAAAATGAACCCATCACCATATGCCTAGTTGAGATGGCCCATGACACGGTAGTTGGTCGAACAACTTCAAATCGTACAAGAAAGAGCACACTTGCACATGCACACATATGTAGTCACTCATAAACATATCTCTTTCTCAAAAGTCTGGATAGCATCGGTAGCATATCCATCTTTTATTATGTTTGATTTGCAGATGAAATAGAAGCATGAAGGAATGCAATGAAAATTTAAATGGAGATTATATGACGAGATCAAGTTATAAATTTAATTCTTTTTTCTTTTATTTTATTCTATTTCTACCTGCCATAGGTGCCAGGGAAAAGAAACTGAAATGTGTCGGTGTGTTATGCCTTGATGAGCCAGCCACGTACATAATAGGTAAAAATGAAATATTCAAGAAGGTACATATTTCTCTGCTGGCTCTTTTTATGAAGCTAGTAGCTTTGAGCGGGAAGCAAGGGGATGAAAAAGGAAAAGAAACCCTAGGCTTGGCTTGGTTTGGTTTCAATGTCATTTTGTCATCATTTGCAGTCTATAGCTGTCGCAAAATACAAGAGCTGTAAAGCGGTGGTGCCTGCTTCTCTTTGGACGGTGTGGGATCCTCATCCTCCACATGTGAAGCAATCCATCATCACTTGGACATGCCTCCAAATGCACTTTTACCGTTGTACTTGTACTTACTAACCGTTGCCATGAAATAATTACAGAACCCTCAAAATCAAACTTTGAAATTAAAATAGCATATCCATTGGAAAATCAACCGATGGAGCTATAGAGTAAAGGCAATTTGAAATTTCTTATCCAACCCACTAAGTTTTTGACATTGTCTTAGGTGGACTGAGCATTAAATTTATTCATCTCATTCAAAACTAGGACAGTTAAATGATTAGAACATAAGATGCCTCTTATAAAGTAACATATTGTAATAATTCTATTATGATTCTATTATGATCAAGTTCGGGCATTTGCTTATTTTCAAAAAATATGACATTCATAACATCTCATTCTCGTACTTGTTTTGGAGTACCGCAATGACACCAGGAAATATGAATATTAACATATTACATCACTACATGATTCCAAAACAAAGAAGAAGAAGAGAAGAAGAAGAGTTTAACATACATAACAAAAAAAGAATTGAACTAGAAAAGGGGAATCAATGCATTTGCTAATCTGAAAAAGCAAAGCTAAGACACATTAGCAACAGACAACAATGAAGAGACAGCTAATTATACTACTTTCACTGGCCCTTTAACCATACAGTGCTGCACCGAAAGTGCTCCCTTTTACCCTTTTCATGCTTTCATTTCTTTGCTTCCTCTGTACTCGCCGGCTTCCCTTCCTCCGGTGGCGCTGCCGCCTGAACACCGCCATCAATGCAGCTCCTACACTTCTTCTCTATCCATCCTTCTATGTCATTCTCCCCGTTTCTGCCAAAATGCCGCCCCCCGCATATCCGGGCAATGATCCCAGCTATGACCCCGGCGATCGTGATCACTGCCAACACCACCACGAGTGTCTCGATGGACCGGCGCTGGCAGTGGCCCGGGGGCGGCGGAGCCACCACTGCTGGGGGTGGCTGATACTGATAGTTCAGCCTGCTCACCCCTTTACCCATAGTACCCATGAACAAAACCATGAGAGAGAGAGAGAGAGAGAGAGAGAGAGAGAGAGAGTGGTGGAGGGAGCTAGAAATGAAACAGGATAGAGAGAATTTGAAAACAGTGTGGCTCTTTTTGGTTCTTTACTTTTGGGGACTTTGGAATTGGATATTCAGTGTTGGCGTGATTGTTTCCTTTTAAATCTTTTTTGTTTGCCTTTTTCTATGTGTATGTATGAGTGTACGTATAGTTTAGATTGAATTTCTGTATACTCACAGAAAGAAAGCTTTGAATTTCTACTAAAACTTCCAAAGGCTACACTCTGTTTGTGTCAGTGTCTGAAAACCCCAAGTGGAAAAAAAATATTTGGATTTTACTTCCCAAGTTATCACGTGCACGTTGGTGAATCCCCTCCCCATCGTCTTGTATGATTTTTTTATTTTTTTTTTCATTTCTTGGAGACAAGTTTATCTCAAGAATTTAAATATTTCTCTTAAATTGTGTTTTAAAGTATGAATTTCGAGTTTGAATTTGAATATAGGTAAATTTTAATAAATTTTTTTAAAGCAATGCTAAAAAATGGCAAACCCACATGTCAACAACGGGTTGGATGACAGTATGGGCCCCACTAATTTCATTTGAGACATGGGCCCGTGTTGTTTGATCTTTCTCAATTTTTATGGCAAGTTTATCTCAAGAATTATGTTTGAGAGTATGAATTTCGAGTTATGAATTTGAATTTATGTGAATTTAAATAAATTTTAATAAAATTTTTTAAAGGAATGCTAAAGAATGGAATAGGCCCACATGTCAACAACCGGTTGGATGACCACATGGGCCCACTAATTTCATCTGAGACATGGGCCCATGATGACACGGGCCGTGTCGATCAACCTTTTTCAATTTTATATGATATTTCATCTAAATAAACAAAAATTCAACTCCAACACTCATACCAAACACAAGATTAGTAGATTTTCTTTTTCTTATCTTGTGTTCAGGAGCATAAATTTTGTCATTTCAAATCTTATATTTGGATTTTAAGATTTGTATGAATTTGAACAAAAAATAGTAAAAAAATTTAATTTTTAAAATTTAAACCCTAAAATCTTTGCTCTAAGATGCAACAGTAATGTTTTCTCCTTTGTATGTTTTTTGTATACTCTAATACAGTTGCTCCTTTGTTGTTCAAAAACATAAATAAATAAATGCAACCTAAAACATGAAATTTGAAAATTATAATTACTAATTAAGATGTTTCCTAAGAGACTTGGTGTATGGTTAGCCTATATAGTTATTCCGAAGAAGAAAACAAGTTTTGATCAAACATTTTTATTAGACTACAATTCATTTCTTAGACTTCTAATTGCAATAGTTTGGTCCTTACCATAGATTGTGTTACACTAAGAATTTTGTCTAAGAAAAAAAAAAGTCAAAGAAAAGAAAGAAGAAAATTTATTTTTCATGTATCAAACCCGTTTAAATATAAAAATTACTCTAATATAATTAAAAATAACAAAATTAAAGGCTAATAATGTAAATATCAAATTTTTAATTATGAAAATATCTACGGACAGACACCAAAAAGTGACTTAAATATAAAACTTGCAAGCATCAAATTACGACAATTTAAACTAAGCAAAATTTCATGAACATACGATGCAATTTTTTTATGTATTTATTTTTTAGATTTTTGGGAAAGCTTTCCCATTTTGTCCCTAGTAATGGTACAAACTTCGTCCCATGCAATATCATGATATAAATTTCAGATAGCAAAATAATAACATCTAAAAGTGTGAATTTTGCAGCATAAATTCAAATTTAAATTTAAATTTGTATAGATTTTTTAAGAAATTAAATATAATTTTAAGTTGTCTTCCTTTCAATTACATCTAAATTCAAATTCATATCACCAGAATTCACCCTCTCAAAACACACTAAAATTTTAGGGGCATGATGTGTAATTTATCTTTCTAATTTCAGAGGTAACTTTCACAGTTTGCCCTTGGTGAAAGGAGAGGTAATTTTACCAGTTTGTCCCCAGTAATTTGCTGTATTAGTGGCATTGTCTCTTGAGATGCGGCTTATGTTCCTCTGTTTTCCCCTGCCTGCAATGGTGAGTAGTTGGGGTCATTTTTGTCCATTTGCGAGAAATTTTAAATTGGTAAGTAAATTCAGATGAGTGAGTTTTAATGGTGGAAGAAGCTTGAAGAAATCTTCAATGGCGACTTTTCAAAGATGAAGCTCTGACTCTACTGACCAGCCTCTGCCTGCAGGCTATGTTTGTGTTCAATGAATATTGCAGGCAGGGGAAAAATGTAAGGTAGCAAAAATACATAGTCAGTACACCATTGGCTTATAAATGAAAATAATAGGGCCCTAGAAACTTGTATCTCAGAGATATCTCGGGATTCGGAAAGGCACAAGTCCGAAATGGGCCCCACACTTGACGTCGGACTATCATAATTTTATTTTATTTAAAAAATTATTAAGTTAAGCAATCTAATCACGATATATTTTAGACAACTCATCATCTCAAAAAATGGTCAAAAAAATTGCTTGAAAAAACATGTATAAGATTTTGTTTGCGGGTTTCCAAGTTGTATAATTACCACACAACTCACACAAACAAAACTAAATATAAAAACCCATATATTTAATAAAAAGAAAACTTAACTTACTCTCACATGTGGTACGAGTTTTCGAAAAGATAGCCCTCCATACTAAAACTCATGATTAATACATTTGGTTTGCGAGATCAGTTCTCAAGTAATTAATTATGAAATATGATGCTTTTGTCATTTCATATATGACTAGTTTTCATATCAACGGGACGCAATTGTCGTGTTATATTTATTAGAAATAAAATTTCTTATAAAATATAAGAAAACAATTCTCAAGAGTCTCGTAAATTTTTATAGACATCATATTTTTGGAACGACTAGTTAAATATCTAGACATAAAATATCGCATTAAATTATACTATTATTGCATATTATTGTGATTTTTTTTATGACCTAGAATTTCAATCTGGACAAGTCCATTGAACCCATTTAGGCAGTACCAAATCGGGGGTGAAAACATTTTCATCTGTCCATCCATTGACATATTTTTGGTAATTTATTAGGTAAAATACAAATGAGAAATCGAACTTTAGATGCACACTATTATGATAATTATATAAGATGCTAAAAATAGGAAATAATAATATTATTAAGGGTATTGAAGCTCCTTTTTTCCCTTCCAAGACTTCTTATTATTATTACTTGCATATGAAAGAAGTTGGGCTGAAAAGTAATGGGTGGAAATTTTTTGGGCTGAAAAGTGGGCTGGTCTAAGCTTTGTTGGCCTTTGTCTAAAGATGCATGGGCTGGGTTGTTGAGTTGATTTCATAATGGAATAATATTTTAGTATTTAAAATGCTCTTAAATATTTGAAAAAAGACTTTTAAAAAACGCTTCCGTCACATAAAATTTAAAAATCACAAATTACTGAGTGTCACATTAGCGTGTAGGTTTATATAAAATAGAAAATTTACTAAGCAAGATAATTTAATCATTTCATATTTTATGCAACTAATCGTATTCTTTGATTTTGAATGATTTTATAAAAAATTAAATTAAGCAATTAATTTTTTTATTCAAAATCTAAAAATATGATTAGTTATCTAAAACATAATGTGGTTAGACTGTCTATTCTAATGTTTTCTCATGAAAAGTGTGAAATATAATTATATGGGTCTTGTAAAGCTTTAATAGGATCAAGTATTAACATAGCATTTTCTATAATCGGTAGATTTCAAATCTTATGTGGAAAAATTGTTTCTTCTAAATATTTTATGTATGATTATTTTTCTTCTCCTCTCCCTTATTATTGTGCAAGTGCCTCCATATTATATTCTTAAAGTGCAATTATTTGTTTGTGAAGAAAGTAAATAATAATGGTGTTGATAGTTTTATTTTAAAAGATTTATCCGATTTGAAAATAGTTATGTTCAAGGAAATTCACATGATTTAAGAATAGTAATGATGTTTAGATTTTTAAAAACTAGCATGGTTTGAGTTTCTATTTTGATATGGATTAGGACTAATTTCTTATATTTTTTTCTTACATGAATCAGAATTTGTTAATTAGTAAAAATTGTTGATATAGTTACCAGAGAAATTAATACACAAGATAATCGCAAGTTGTCATATACAACTTCAACTATTATGACACAAAATAAATTATTAATAAAATAACAATAAATTTATATATGAAAATGACTGATTATTTGACCTAAACCACCACCAATCTATCACTTAAACGAGTTGAATATGAATTATGATTTCATCCAATAATTCACCTAATCTGTCACAGATTATCCTACCTGATCTACTTTGCTAGGTCTATCTTAAAGGATCAATAGTGTTTCAAAAAAAGATTGAGGACTTAAAAGTTCTTACAAAATACTTTGATCAGTGTGTCTTAGTACTCTAGTAGGTAAGGTTTAGGCAAGCATTGTCCCACATTAAAAAAAAAAAAATGTTAATACCACCCTTCCCTAATAATTAGTGTTACAACAAAATTTTATCGAAAGATTAGGGTCTATTTAGTTATGGAAAAATATTTTTTATTTTTTATTTTGATTAGTTTTAATAAAATTATAAAAAAAAATTTACATTGATTTTTAATTTTACAAAATTTATGCGAAATTAATGAATAACAACAAACAATTTTGGTACTATTTTCTCGTGGAAATAGTTTTATTTTTTAGTCAAATAATTGCAAAATATCACCATATTTTTTTAATTTTTTAAATTTATATAGAAAAGTTGGAAGACATCTTTTCATTATTTTTCTAAATTTATAAATTTTTACTTTAAAATTTTAATTTGTACGGATTATGCATAGAGTTTATTTTAAATCAACACAAATTCAAATTCAAGTCCCAAAATCCATAATTTCAAATGTTATTTTATAAATTTTAGAAAATTAAAAAACAAATTAAATTTTTTGTAATTATTTTTAAATTTACAAATAAAGATTAAAAGAATTATTTTGCACACTTAAACAAACTTTTTATATTCTACTTTTTTAATATAAATCTTAAAATTTTTTAAAATAGCTAAATTTTTTTATAAATTTTTGAAAAATTAAAAGTTAAAAAATTAATTTTGCACTACTTAATGGACCCAAAATAAAATTAGTTTAGAAATCAATTTAAAGATCAATGTAAATAAAATTTGATTAAATAAATATGAAAATACGTATTTACCATCTAAATTCTCAATGAAGATTAGTGAAATTTTAAATTGTAAAAGCAAATCAATTATAAAAATAAAGATACAATCAAATTATCATTTAATAAATAGATACATATGACTATAAAACATGTTTTTTGTAATAACTCAAAAAATGGGTTATAGAAGATTAGTAGAGTGATTCAAAAAAAAAAAAATATTAATTAATTAATTAATTAAAAATTAATTAATCGGATTTTAAAAATAATAATAATAAGAAAATAATAATAATTAAAATTTATTTTTATTTTTATTAATAAAATATATTATTAATATTAATTATTATTATTATTATTATTATTTCTTTCCTGGAGTTTCAAGAAGTCTTTTTCTTCTTCTTCTTCTTCTTTCTTTTCTTTTCTTTATTCCTGCATTGCAGGACGCTCTCTCTCTCTCTTCATTCTCTCTCCCTCTTTCCTCGATTTCGTGACGGATTTTTATCCGATCGAAAATCCAAAGATACCACTGGACTACATTCGCCACTGCCGTCATTTCTACCGGAGCGTATCGGTGGTAGGAGCGACGTAGGCATATTCCTTAGGGTAAGCCATTTTTTTTTTTTTAATTTCTTACAAATTATAAGTTCAATTGATTAACGGATACCACCACGAGAATCTATGAATGATTCTCTATAAGGCTAGTGGGACGGAATTCTCATGGGGCTGTCGGGACAAAACCCCAAATTTGGGGTGTGGGGGTTATTAAGGGGCTTATTTTTAATTAATTAGCATTAATTTATAAATCCTAAAATATTGAGCATCTTGTGTTGAGATAGGATTTCTGAAATTTAGGGTCCAGGTGAGTGCCGCGGGTGTAATTTTTGGACTCGCAGAAAAAATTCAAAAAATTAAGAGCGAGTATTAAATAATAGTTTAAAAATTAATTTGAGATATATGAAGCCTAGGGAAGGTTAGTGGGTATTATTTTGGATAAATAGATTAATTAATTTAGGGAAAATACAAATTGCAGGAGTTAAATTTCAGGCGCTAAGGGCGTAAGATTTTGATCCTAACGAGTCTCTCAGTAAGCCAGGTAAGGGGAATAAATTATAACAGTTTTTTTTTATGAAAATTATGGGTTGATAAATATGTGAAAATGATGTATGTTATTTTACCTGAAATTTATTATGATATAAATATTAGATGAAATTTGTATGACATATGATTTACATTGAGAAATATTTAAACTAAGTTAGATGATTTACCCTGTGAAATATGTGATACTGAAATGTGTTTTAATATGAGAATTGAAATGTGGGAAAATGATGAAAGTAAAATATGTAATAAATGTATTTTTTGAGAAAATGAAGAAAGGTGAAATATGAAAATGTGTTTTGAGAAATATTGAGTAATTGTGAAATAAGATATGTATATGATAGTATGAGATGAGATGAATTATAAATTGAGAAAATATCATTTAAATGATGAAATGTGTTGAGAATACTGATTTTGAAATGTGAATATGTGAAATAAAAATATTACAATATTAATTCTGCAATATGAAAATGAGAAATGTGGAAATACGTGAAATATGAATGATGCCGCATAATGATTGCGGGTATGTAGTGGTAAACCATGTTGGATGGTTATGATATTGAACACGATACCGTTGCGAGTGGTGCTAGTGCAACCACAAGGACTCTTAGAGCGTGTGGCGTAATAGTCGACTGTGCCATTGTGTAAGGTTGTTGGGCCCCTAAGTCCGGATCAGGGTATTAGGCCGCCAGTACTATAGACACAATATGTCATATGATATTTGATCTAACCGGGTCGGCCAACCGCGGTTAGATCCAGCCTTCGGGTCGCACAACCTTGACCATGGGGGGAAGCATGGCGTGTATAGAAAAATCCTCATAGTGGCCATGAGTTACAGACACGATGTTGACATTTGATACAGAGGATACTCATAAGCCGGAAAGTAAAGTGGAAATGAAAAGTGAAAGAATGATAAAATTGGCTAAAATGAGAAATGAAAGAAAGAATGGAAATTAAGAAATAAGGAATGGTAAAATTGAGAAATGGAACTGCGTGAGTTAATAATATAAATAATTGAGGCGAAGTGAAACTCTCTGCCTGAGAGCTTACTGAGTAAGGTGAGTGCCCTAATAGGTATCAAATGTGACCATACCCGACTGCATAACGTGTTAGAGCAGATGAAAGTTACTTGTATAGGCGAGTAATATTCCTTATTCTCAGGAACTTCGCGGATAATTATGTGTTGGATATCACTAAATTTGATAAATGATTTTAAAGCTTATAAAAACTTGTGTTGTATATCTATACGATTATGAGACTGTGTATATCAGTATTTTTTCTCAAATGAAATGGTGATTTGAAAAGTAAAGTGTATTATAATTATACTCATATGGCCACACACTGTAAATAATTTATTTTTTCTTATTGAGATGTGTCTCACCCAATTTATCTAAATTTTTCAAGGAACAGAGACCGACTGGGTGATAGAGCTCTGTGATAGTAGGGAGCGGGAACCCTGGTACACAAGGTGAGTTTTGGACTAGGGCAGATGTATTTCCCCTAGAGTTGTGTAGTTATTTTTAGTGTGGGAAAGTAGTGTGAATATTTGTATGTATATTGATGCTCTGGGTATTGTATTCTGACTAATATGTGTATATTGTCTTTCACTGTTAGGTTTTATAAATAAAATGACTTTTTACCCGGTACCCAATGCGGGTCGGGTCGTATGGATGGTATTTGGGTTGTTGACGTGGCCGATTTGTGGATGTTGTGGATGACGTGTAATTATTTATTTATTATTAGAAAAAAATTGTACAAAAAATCGGGGCATCACATTTTTCGTGTATATAACCAAAAAATTTAAAATATAAATGGTAAAGACATAAATAAACATTTTTCATATTTAAAAAAAATTCAAATCATAATTTTATTTTATTTTTTAAAGCATGTAAATAAAGCACCTTTCTTAATTTTTGAAAATTGAAATAAAGAAAAAATTTTATGTGGATTTTTTAAAAATGTAACATTTAATTTTTTTGGAAACTAGGTATTATTCTTTTGTTTTCTTATTTTTAAAATTTTCAAAAAAAAATCTTAACATTTTAATTTTAAAGTTATTTTTAAAACAACAAATTAGATTCATATTTTCAAAATTAAATTCCCAATTTTCATTTTAATTTTAATTTGATTGACTAATGTCAGTATTCTCTTACTTTTTATAAATCAAAATAAAATAAGTGTCACCTTTCAATTTTCCAAAAACAAATTTATATTAGATTTTTAATTTTTAAATTTTAAAACAATGTAGGAAGTAACATTCTTGATTTTGCAGCCATAAGAAAATGTTTGAATTAATTTGAATATTGGAATTTAAAAGCTCCTATTTTTAAGAAAATAAAATTGAGAAGTTGGAAATCTAATTTTGTAAATACATTTCATATGCACCTATTTCTATAAAATTTTTTTTTGCATAATACCTAAGTTGGTATGAAAAATTATATAAGAGTGTGTTTACAAATGAACTTATGTGCGAGCAAAATATTTTATTGGACTAAAAAACCCTTTTTTTTTTCGTATAGTTTTTGAAGTTTTATATTTTTAATAGTTAAAAGTAGATACAAAATTCAATCTCAATTTCCCTAAATCTTTTAGTTTTTAATTATCTTATTAATTTCTGATTGGTTACTTTTTTCGATTATTTAATCCAAATTGATTTTCACTATATCATTAGAAAAAAAAAAATCTTTTGATTGGACTTTGATTTAATATATACAATCACACTTTATTTATATAAATTAATCATTTAAAAATATCCATACATATTATTTTGCTACATTAGGATCTATTATATATATATATATTGTTATATAATGATGTATAATATAAACAATTATGTTATAAATAAAATGCATTCATCGGTTTGATTAGGTAATCCATAAGTCATATTAATGAGAAAGAATGAACAAATGCTTTTCTAAAAAAAATTAAAATAAATATATTATATTTTATTTATTAATTGGGCTGGTTTAGATTTGTACACGATCCAAAATCCAATCCCTTTTATTTTACCCGTTATGATCCGATCCAAACCCGACCCGTGACCCGTTTTACCATCCTATCTCACTCTCTTCCGCAAACCCTAGCTCCCTCTCCTCACATATAAACCCCATCTCCATTTCTAGGTCTCTCTCTACTCCCATCTCCTCTCTCGCACCGGCCTCTCACTTTCTTTCGCAAAAACCTAACCATTCTCACTCACCGTTTCCATGGCTGAGAGAGGCGGAGAGCGTGGCTTTGGCCGTGGATTCGGCCGTGGCGGACGTGGTGACCGCGGCCGCGGGCGTCGTCGTACTGGAGGTCGGCGAGACGAAGAAGAGAAGTGGGTTCCCGTGACAAAACTCGGACGCTTGGTGAAAGAAGGGAAGATTCGAAGCCTCGAGCAGATCTACCTCCACTCTCTTCCCATCAAGGAGCACCAGATCGTCGACACTCTCATCGGTCCGTCCCTCAAGGACGAGGTCATGAAGATCATGCCCGTCCAGAAGCAGACTCGTGCCGGTCAGCGCACCCGGTTCAAGGCCTTTGTCGTCGTCGGTGACGGCAACGGGCATGTCGGATTGGGCGTGAAGTGCAGCAAAGAAGTTGCGACGGCGATTCGTGGTGCGATCATACTGGCGAAGCTGTCTGTGATCCCGGTGAGGAGAGGGTACTGGGGAAACAAGATTGGGCTGCCGCATACTGTGCCGTGTAAGGTCACCGGAAAGTGCGGGTCGGTTACCGTGCGGATGGTTCCAGCACCGCGAGGAGCTGGTATTGTTGCCGCTAGGGTTCCCAAGAAGGTTCTGCAGTTCGCTGGGATTGAGGATGTGTTCACTTCATCTCGGGGTTCAACGAAAACCCTTGGAAATTTCGTCAAGGTTTGATTTTTATCATACACTCTGAATTTGTTGTGTTTCCTTGCTTTTCTTTAAGTGCCTTGTTACAATGCTTTGTAATTATTCATTATCAAGCAAATCATATGATTTTTGTGCTAACGCGATAATATTTATCGTTGTGCAAAATTATGTTTATACTGGAATGCAACAGTCAGCCCTCAAAAACTTTTGTGCTCCAATATGATTATGAATATTCGGTTTTTTTTTTTATGTTATCTAATTTTATCTTTATAAATAGCATATCATGTGAGCCTGATAATTATAGATCTATGCTGATGGTAACAGTATTGCTCAGTTAATTTATGTTCTAAATAATTATAGGTTTCCTTAATCTATGAACATTGTTGATATCCATTTGCAGCTCGCATTGGCATGCATAATTATATTTATTATGCTAACAATCACATAAATAGTTTATATGGGATGATATGAATTGTGGTTATGTAGGTTCCCCATACCCCATTGCAAGATTAATGGCATGTGTTAAATTATACTTAATAACTATTACCCTATGTTTGGAGAGATCTTGAATTTGGAATTATTTTGGATTTGGATGAGATGTAATATAAAATTGTATTGAAAAATCTTCAAATCCATTCAATTCCAAATTTAAGTTATGAAATCCATACTCTCAAACGCAACATTAGTATAATTTTGAATAGGTTAGTAATGAGATCAACAATACCTGAGTTGTGAGTTTACATGCAAAAGATACTAATTACACTTTTGGAATGGAATGGGATGGAAGAGAAATTGAACATTAAATTCAATGAAAATGGAAAAATTAAAGTAAAAATTTTAATTCCATCTCAATTTTTAATTAAACGTAGTGCAAGAGTGTTCCTTTTGTTTTTATGTTTTATGGTTTTTTGTGTGCAAATTTTGAAGCATATCTGAGCGAGAAGATGTCAATTTCATGCCCAGATATGGTTAATATGCATTCTTAGCTTTATGTTTGCTGGATATTCACTCTAGTTTTTGTTGGGATATCTATTTTATAGCCCAGAATTTTATATCAAGTTTTTTTTTCATTAATATTTTGTTCTTAAATGTGATGCTTTCATTGCCAAGTATTTGGGCGGATGCCTGAACTGTAGACAAGTACATTTGCAAGGTTAGTAGGTGAGTGAAGCAGGAGAAGGAAAACAAAATTTTGATGCTAATGCATCCTTTAGTTTTAATAAAAATATTAATTTAGACATTTAATATGAATTTTATGGACGCCATCTCTTTTTTTTATATACAATAGTTTAACAGGAGAGAATTTTGGAATGTTAGATTTCATGATAATTTGTTAAAATGCTGAATATAAAATTACTACAATCTTGATTTCATGATGACTTGTTAACAGGCTGAATATAATATTACTACAATCTTCTCTATCATGTTCTAGGTTAGGGACTTCTTGGGTGTGTTAAGTTGATACTTGTGATGGTAAGCTTTACCGACTTACAGTCACTCATTTCAGTTGTTTTCAAATCTTTCTTGGCCTCACATTTATTTATTTGGGAAGGGGGTACTAAATTTTCATTTTTACTCATCATCATACTGGTTAGTGTTTTGACCGCAGTGCTGTTGATACTCTTCCATTATGTTTGCTGGTGAAGGCTCTCTTATATGGACTTTGAGACAATAGGAAGTGTGTGATTTTTATAGGCTTTGTTTCTTACTGATTATTATGTTTTAAATTTAAATTGCATTAAAAGCAATTAAAATTATATTCAATCATTTTCATTGCAGTCAACTGTTTGTCATTTTATTTGATGGCTGAGACTCCACTTTGTAATCATTGTGGTGGGCAATCTTAGGATTCTAGGAGGGAAGTTGGTTGTTGGAAACCTACTACATTGCTTTTATTTTTCCTACGGATATGGAAGTGTGAAGTTCAAATGTTGGATATAAAGTTGTGCTTTATTCAATGATAAAATATCGGACTGTTTTGTCCAATTTACAATTCTCAATCCGAGACCTGAAGCCCATGCTTGCCAATGCAACATTAACGTGTTTGGAGTAGACATCTCCTATATGCCACTGACTTAGTAAACAATTTCTTTTCCTTTATTTTTTGAGAAGGGGAAGAGTTGTGAGGGGCTATATTCTTTGTGATGAAATAATGAACATTGAGAATGTGAAAAAATTTGGGAAAGACCAATGCAAGTCAATGACAAAACTCACAATTGTTTGCAAATTTTGTTCTTCTTCCATGGCTGGATATTCTTTATAGTCAAATAATAGACATTGACAATGTTAGTGAAAATTTTTAGGGAAGATCGATACAACTGTTGGCAGTAAATTTAGAAATTGATCCGAGCACTTGATGTTGCTTACTTGCAGGCTACCTTTGACTGTTTGTTGAAGACTTATGGGTTCCTGACACCAGACTTTTGGAGGGAGACGCGCTTCTCAAAATCTCCATTCCAAGAGCACACTGATCTGTTGGCCAAGCCCACCGGCAAGGCAGTATACCTGGAGGATGTCGAGAAGGTTGAAGCTTGAGTTACATTGAATCCTTTATTAGGATTTAAGGGTTTTGTTAGGAACTCATAAAATAGAGTACTTGTTATTTAATTTCTATCCTTTTTTATCCTGAAGGATGATTTGTTTGCCTGTTTCTGGATTGTGTCATGTGAACTGCTTTTTGTTTCAAATTTATGTCTTTATCTTGATTTCCCTTCAATGTTATAGTCCAAGAACATGCAGATCTGAATGGAAATATCCTTGTTTGATAATCTGGCTACTGCCTTCCGATAGCTTGTTTGATGCTTGACATAGATCATTTTTAATCATATTCTTTTTGAATCATCTGGCGACCTACTGTGATAGGTTGATCGATTCTTTAGGTAGCTCGCATAATGAATTCTATTGTTGGATCATCTGCCTACCACACCTTCTGATAACTAGTTTGATGGCAACAGAGTTTGCTTAATGCAATTCATTGCATGATCTTCATTCCATTATTCTCCAGTTATGAATTTTATGCTCAGGATGCGGTTTGGCGCTGTGCCGCCGTGCTTCGTTTGAATATCATTGCTTTATTCTTAAAAACTCATAGTTTGAGAAATTAGTGGCCTTTAAGCTTGTCATATTTTAGATAATTGTAAGATATCTTCCATGCTGAAAATTTTGGTGACAAGGTTGAAGAGGCTAACCGCCAATAATGAAAACAAACTTTTATTTTTTTTCTCCAATAGAAAAAGAAAAGGTTTTATCAGAGGAAAGAATGTACAGAGGAGAATAAGAAATCCTAATATGCACAAAAGAAACTCTAAAAGAAAAGATCTCAAGTAAAATTGCCTTCCAATGGAGCATTCCTTTAAAACACTGTTGCAAATGACTGCCCGAGCTCATTTGGTTCAGTGAAATAGTTATTTAAACTTTGGGAATTTGTAATATATTTTCTAGTAATAAGAAATGAGTATCAATAGAATGAAGTTAACGGATTGCTTGAATTTATCAAGATCACTATTTTTATTTCACAAACTACACATGATTGTAAACTCTCCATAAAACTGCAAGGTTTTTCAAGTTCACAAAACCAATCATCTTGCTCTGACTAATAACTTTTAGCACGACCTTAATTTCATTGCCTCCAAATTTCAATAACAATTTTCAGTATTTTTATTTGAAATATAAAATAAAATTATAAGAAAAATTGTTCCAATTTTTCTTTTTTACGACTACATTAATAAATAATATATTTATCACAACGAACACACAATTTAATATGTGTATTTATTAGGTTTTTCAGAAAAGGAAGCACATTGATTAAATGTGTAAAATGACATATAAATTGACTGCATGCTTTTTTTTTTTAATAATAAAATATTCTAAATTGGTCAACTTAATTTTTTGTTCTTCACTCATAATTCCATGCATCATAAGGTGCATGCTATTTGTTGATAATATATCAAAAAATATTTTTAATAATTTATTTATAATTTTATCAACCAAATTGAATCAAGCAATTAGCTTGCTGAGGAAAAAAAACAACAGAAAAAGTTGCACTTACAATTTATTCTTATAAGAATATTTTGCCAATTAAGTTTAATATACGTTTATTACAAAATTCCTAAAAAAAATATTTAGTAGTTAAATATTTTATACAACGCACAATTCTCCACTAGTTATACATATTATGTATATGACACAAAATAATAAGAATTAAAGACACAATCTTGGACTCCAATATTATTTAATTAAAAATAAAAAATTAACAATAACCCAATAAAAAAATGTCAATATCATTAAATAAATATAAATTTAATTTATTGCTACGATAATTCATTTATTTAAAACATTGATCCACAATATTTTAGGATATTATTTAAGTTTAGCAAGAAAAGTGCTAAGAATAAATTGTAAATGTATTTTTTTTCTCTATTACAAAATTCGATTTCTTCCTTAACGTATTGTTGGTAAATTCACCTTTTACATTTCTTTTATTTTACCTACTATTAAAGACAATGTTAGTAAATTTTATGATAATTATGGTAAGCATTAAAAATTTTAAAACTATATTACAGCTGCATCTATTTAGTTTCGAACATAATTTAATTATTGATTTACAATTTTTAAATAAAAATATGACATAAATGAATAAAAATATTATAATTATTATATTCTTTTACAAATTCTATTATATAGTGTTTGAGAGCATGAATTTCAGAACTTAGATTTGGATTTGAGTGGATTTGCATAAATTTCAGTACAATTTTATATTTCATCTTATCCAATTTTAATCAACTCCAAATCGAATGTCTCACCAAATATAAAGTTAAAGAAATGTGCAATTCACCGAAACATTGTTATTCCAAGTTTCGAGATCAAATCTTATTTCACATTCAAAAAATGGGTATGTGGACAACATAGAGTAGGGGCGAGCATAAACCGGTTTTAACCGAATTAATCGACCAAATTCGGTCGGTTCGGTTCGGTTTTATAATTTGGTAAATTCGGTTATTCAGTTTTCAATTCAGTTATGGAGAAAGTAAAGTTTAGTTAATCGATTTAACTGAATTATGTAATTAATTAATAATTAAATATAAATTATAGAGCTTAGGGTTCCCACAATTCCCTAAATCCATAAAATTCCTGAATTATGTAATTAATTAATTATGTAATTAATTAAAAATTAAATGTAAATTATTGAGTTGAATTTTGAAAGCATACAAATTATACAATCAGATTAACTCTTTAAATTAGGAAAGGATTGAGCCACGATGACAAGAGTCAAAAGTTTGACTATTCAATTGATACAATTTTTTTTTAAATTGCAATTTAACAATAAAAAATATTTTTCATATTTAATGAAAAATATATTATTTTTGTTAACTTAACATATTAATAATTTTAAATGAAAATATTTTATATCAAAATTAATGATATCTCATGTTTATATTAAATAAAAATATTTTATTAAATCTTCAAAGAATTATAAAAACATTAGCTTATTTTTTATCTTTCAATATATGTATTAAAAAGTTAAAGAATAGAGGATCTATTTTGTTGCGAAAAACACTAAACCACACAAATTCAAGTCCAAAGCTCAAAATCTATATTCATAAGAAATGCAGCATTGTCTACTTTAAAACTTTGAATATGAGATTATACTCGATAAGATATGGGCAAACATGCGATGTCTTTCGTGTGAAATGCTTAAAAAAATAATTTTTCCCTTATATAAATTTTGTTATTTAAGCTTCCAAAATTGGAGTTTTAAAAAATTCAAATATATTAAAAACAAAAATTTCCCCCTTAACATAATTAATATTTTTCTTATTTGGACTTACAAATTAGTATAGTTAAAAATAAAATTTTTAAATGAAAATTTCTTGATTCTATATAAAAAACATAATCTCAAAAGCATAAATCACAAATATATATATATATATATATATATATATATGACAGAAATTTTGTAATTTCATTTTTTTTTTCACAAGCTTTCAAGTTTAAATTACAAAAAAATTATTTAAGTGTGAAATTGTGTTTTAAGAGTTTAATAATAAAAGAGTACTCATAAGCAATCAAGAAATGGTGAAGGGGCGTGTCACAATTTTTGTAACTTCAAAAATCACCATTAAGTTATTTTATTTAATTATTAAAAATGTCTAAATAAAATGTGAAAATATAATATCAACAAAAATTTAAATCTAAATATAATATTTAATTAAATCTTAGTAATGTAATTACCATCGATTTTAATCATGTGCTTGGGAGCTTGAATCTTTGATCTTGAGTTTAAATAAAATACGACACAAAATATTGTTTAACAAATTAAATATCAAAACTCAAATTTCATATCTCCAAATAAAAATTTATAAATTTATAAAATTATAATCGAATGCATATAGTTAGTTGGGTTTAAAATTTTTCTGAAAAAAAAAAAAAAATGCTCAACAAAAGATAAAGAAATTGGCTCAACAAGACTTGATCGCACTAGTTATGAAAGTTTGGGATATTATTGAGAAATTTCAAAATATTGGGAAAGAGTGAAAATAACTTTAAAGATAAGGACCAAATAAGAAATTATAATCCTCTTCATTTCAACAGGAATTGGGGCCGACTTCCGACGACTCTTTCATCTGAGTTTTCGTTTCCGCGGTCTTCCCCTTTCTCGCGCGCTCGAGTTCTTTTTCTTTACGCGGAAACCGAAAGTCTCAGACACCCAATTCCCGAATCACGGAACGATTTCCGGAGACCTCATTTTGCAGTTCAATTGTTAGATTTTTTTTCCTCTTTTTAAATAGATTTTTATTTTGGGTTCTCTCTGCTGGTTGGATTCTGTAATTCGGAATTGGATTTTGATGGGTACTCCAGAATTCCCAGATCTTGGAAAGCATTGCTTCGTGGACGATTGCAAGCAAATCGATTTCTTGCCCTTCACCTGCGATCGATGCCGCAAGGTAACCATCTCCATCCTTTCTCCTAATTTGTAGTAGATTTTTTTTTTTTTTTAAATCCAGATTATGCACTTTATGTTCTATCCATTTTCCCAATGAGCGGTTATATATCCCTGCTGCAACGATTTGATGAAATGATGTATTGGGCAGATTTTTTCCCTTATGGGTTTTGATGAGGATGCCGCCCTTTGATTATTATTGTCAAGTAATTTAAATGTTGGGACGTCTTTTGAAATTGTATTTGTTACGTTTAAAAATAAAAATGTTTGCCAAGACATTTACCTTATGTTTAGTAGCTCGAAGCTCAGACATTGAATTTGAATTTGTATAGACCTGGACAATGCAATATAAAATTTTATTGAGTTCTCAAATTGGAGGCCTGATATCCATCTTCTGAGATGCAGCATAAGCTTTCTTGCGGAGAACATAGGGTTAGATTTTGGTGATAACAATTGCTTCCAAGCTTCTCTGGAGAGGTGATATTCAAATTTTGATAATCATTTGACTCTGTTAGTTGAATTATGTGAAGAAGTTTCTGTCTGGCTTAGCTCTCTCATTGACATTGAATATGAAACATTTTTTGTTTGTAGTATTCCTGGGCACCAAGCTCGTTGAGGACCCTTTTAGGAAACATTATAAATGGTGAAATTGAATTAGTTTGTGTTTGGAAGCATCAATTTGTGGTCTTAGATTTGGATTTGTGTGGATTTAGACAAAGCCCAATTCAATTTTGTATCTATTTTATCCAAATCCACATCAATCCATATCTAAGATCTGAATTCTAAGCTTCCAAACGTGGTTAAAGCCTAAGGGAAATTGTATGTTGTTGTGTTTGTGTGGCTCTTATACCTTATACTTGGTGGGGTTCATAAACAAAAGAAGAAAAACATATGGGTGTGCTATGTAGCATACACTCGTCGACGAGTGTGTCTCTTTCGTCAACGAGTGAGAGTAGATAAAAATCTCAGACATGAATTCTTGAGAGTCTCGATCAGGAGCTCAACCTGGCTCGACCAAGTCGACTCGTTCCCTAAAAATCTCATACATGAATTCCTGAGAGTCTTGACTAGGTTGACGGCAGTGAGAAAAATTTCAAATTTAGAATTGGAACTTTGGGATGGTTGGGTATTTGGAGGGAAACCTCCGTGGGGTTGTTAAATATGTCTTTTTTGGGCATATTGTAATAAGAGAGAGTGGAAGAGGATCATTGTAATCCATTGTATTATGTATCTTTGATCTTCATTGTGAAACTCTTGTCGATTGCTGTAGAAACCCGAACCCGTAAAATAAATAAGAAAAGGGTAAACAGGGAATTACAGCAGGGTTCGTCCACGAAGGCAGAATGTTCATCGATGAAGTTCCCTCAGTTCTTCGTCGCCGAAATTCAGAATGTCGTCGACGAAGAAATATTGTGCGAACCAAAGAAAATATCCGGATGAGGTTCGTTGACGAAGGTAGAGTTTCGTCCACAAACTGAGTGGCTGGCTTGTTGATGAAGGCTCCGTCTCGTCGACGAATTTGACTCGGCCAAAGGTTCTATAAATATCATTTTTGGTTGTTTAAGGGTTAAGAAAACCCAAAAACTCTCTCTCTCTCTCTAGAACCAGCGAGTTCTCTCTCTCTCTCTCTCTACGATCCTTCGCCGTTTGTTGTCTGTTTCTACAATCGGAAGTTTCTGCGTGGATCAGGGGAGGAAACTCTACAAGTATAGCGGATCAGGTCGTCGTTTTATAGAGTTTTGGGATTGTCCATTAAATCGAGATAAAGATCTGAATTCGTTTTCGTTTTGGTAGATTTGTAGTAGATTGAAAAATAGTAAAGTATCGTTCTTTGGTTTTTAGGTTTCGGGGATCCCGGATCGTTGTTTTGGACCAATCCGTTCGTGTATTGAAATTCAGAATTAGGTAAGGGGATTTGTTTACATCAGTCTTTTTATAAAATTAAACCGCTAAAAAGTTAGCTTATGTTTATGCGTATAATATGACTGCGTATTTGCTAAGTTTCACCGGGTAAAAATGCCGGTTTTATGATTTTACGATTTTGGTAAAAATAAAGGTTTTGGCGTATGATCTCCAAACTTTCCAAAACTTCTTTATTTGGATTAATTTTAACGTAGGAGATGCTTGAATCCCTTGTTTTTCATTTAAATGCTATTTATTGAGTTATATACTATATAGCGGATTTTTGATCAAATGAGTGTGACATATGATATGAAATGGAATATAAGAATCTGTTTTAATACTTATATGAACTATGGGAACTGGAGTTCCATTTTACTATATGAGAAATATGGAAGACAGGTGCCGGTTATATACCGAGTTATATACGTAAAAAGGGTCAAATCGAGAGGTTGTGTGCCGGTTCATACCACAGTATGATTGAATGAGTTTGTGAAATTATTGGAATTGTACAAGTGATTTGTGAATGTAAAACAAGTTAATTCGTTTTAACGGAAATTATATATATGATATTTGAAATCGCAGCTTGTTACTATTAGAACCCTAAAAAGCTCACCGTTATAAGAGAGTCTTAAAAAGCTCAACGTTACGCATGGTTTTGTTGCTTTATATGTATATTGGATACAGTGTAACCACACACATGATTTTCAGTGTGGGTATCGAGATAGTTGGCTAGATATTGGAGTGACCACTGGTGGATTAATGGACCAGGTGGTACCAGTCGGACTATAGTAAATTGCATAACCCGTAGGCCAAGGGGTAATGTATTGGCAGTTGTTATTATTGTATCTAAGTTGGATAGTGTTTTAAATATGCATATTTATGATTTGAAAATCAAAATGGGCAAAGTCACATGTTTGAGTACTGGACGGAGAGATCATACAGTGTATGGGCCTGTACCCTACTCTAACCTCAGGAACTCTCGCTTGTTATGATACTAAACCATCCATCATAGGATTTATGTCTATATATCTCCTATATTACAGTATTGAGAATATTCCTTATATGTATTTGTTTTCAATTGAAATAAATGCATGTGGTCACACACTGATGTAATATCTTCCACCTTACTGAGAATTGTCTCACCCCAACATACAACCTTTGTTTCAGGTCCTACAGGACGTCGGTCCTAGTTGCTAGAGGGACTTGGAGGGTCGTTTTGATTTTTGACTTACGTAAGCGTTCTGTATATGTAATAGACTCAGTCTAGAATATCTTTTGGAGATTTTGAGAACATGTTATGTTTTAAGTATGGATGTATGTATTTGAGGATACAGTTAGAAAACTCTGGTATGTCATTTAGATTCTTATATGGATGTTTATGTTTTCCACTGTGCATGTAATTGCAGATTAGTATGAAACACCCATATGTCCCTATTGAGGGCGGGTTGTATATGTATGGATCAGGGACAGGTGTAATATACAGGTGTAGTAGCACTTTGAGGCCGTATAACGGGCTGGGGCATTACAATTGTTCCCGTGGATGTGGGCTTTGCTGAACCACGTAATTCTTGGTGTCGTTGTTTTTATTATTATTTTCTTGATATTGGTATGGTTGTGGAATGATTCTGGATTCATCATTTAGATTGTTGCAAGTGTATGTTTGATCCTTCATACAATATTGTTATTTCGCTGTGCATTGTTTGAGAGGCATTATTTCATAACTATTGGTATCAGATTGAAGTTGTGATTGCCTTTGCATCTTCTTTTGCGAAATTTGATGTTGTCAAATTTGATGGAACCGAAAATCTCGATTTGTGGTAGAGAAGGGTGAAGGATCTCTTGGTGCAACAAGGTATGGTGAAAGTTTTATACAAAATTCAATTGGATAGCATGGGTGTAGAGACTTGGAATGAATTGGGAGCAATCATTCGATTTTATTTGACTAATGATGTGTTGTATCACATCATGGATGAGAATTCTTCAACATTAGTTTGGTGAAAATTGGAATGCCGATATATGTCTAAGGGTTTGTCAAAATCTGCAAGTGTAGTGGAGGAAGATTCAGAATGTAGTGATAAAGATATGCTATGTGTTTCATCGGGTTTGGAGTGCCACGCGGGTGATTCTTGGATCTTGGATACCGGATGTTTTTATCCTAGAAAATGGTTTAACATCTACAGGTCAGTATATGCTGGTTGTATTTTGATGGAAAATGATATTTCATGCAAAATATTTGTTATTGGAAATGTCAAAATCAAAATATTTGATGGTGTTGTAAGAACCATATGTGATGTAAAACATGAGCCGGGTCTAAGGAAGAATGTTATTTCATTGGGTACTTTAGACTGTAATGGATATAGTTACAAGTCTGAAAGTGGAGAAATGAAAGTGTGTGAAGGTAACTCGATAGTGATGAAAGAAGAAAAGGTAGCAGGAAATATCTATACACTGCAGGTGTTACAGTTGTAAGCGAAGTTATAGCTGTAGAATCTGAGTCAGATGTTCTGTGGGATATGCGGTTAAAGCATATGGGTGACTACATGTATTCAAATGTTTAGGAACCGATGATGATAGTATCAGGGGATAGACATATGTATTTCGTGGGTTTATCACGAAGGGTCTTGGTGTACTTCATGCAGTGGTTGTGGTGGAGTACCAGACCGGGAGAGAGATTCTCAAGTCAAACATTGGGACTAAGTATGCTGGTTTTGTTCAAGAAGTTTTGTGAGCAGGGCAGGTCATATGCAGGGTACTTCTTAGTAAAGTCAGTGAGTATGACGTGTTTATCGTGTGACCATCGCCAAAGGTATTGCTAGATGGGAAAGTTACAGGTGAATTGTGGGCTGGTTTTGCGGTAGACTATTCGGTTGTGAGTGGATGTCTACTGGTGCACTATTCTAGCGATGGAGGATCTAGGCTTGGTGTTATGTTCGGACAGTACACTTTTCTAGGGTATAAGAAAGGTGGGTTCAAGTTGGGTAATCCTGTGGCAAATAAAGAGGCGATTGAGGACATGACTTTTGTTGATAAAGTCATGGAGCAGCGTACTCAGATAAATGAAGAGAAAAAAATGCCAGAAAACTACATCAGCAACAATAATGTTATTCAGGTGGAGTTAGAGACTCAGGGCAGAAATGTGGGGAGTTCTATCTTGGGTCAACAGTATCACAGTATGAATGGGCGTGTGATGTAGGAAAAACTACATACTCAGGGCAGAGATGGTATTGGTCATATTGCAGCGAGTTTCAGTTTGGGAGACTAGCAGAATCACTGTGGGCCCATGTGCACTATCAGACCACCACTTAAGTATAAATTTAGCATTCTGGAGTTTTATGCACTCATTACTACTAGTAGTAAGGTTTCTACTATTTTTCAAATTGCAATGCATTGCAAAGGGAAAAATAGGTGGGTGAGTGCTATGGTGAAGAAAATGGAGGTATTGCATATGTACTAGGTGTGTGAGTTGGTGAGGCTTCCAGTGTGGAAGAGGGTGATAGGATGGAGTGGAGTGATGTATTTGTTGTGTGTGAATGACGTGTTATTGGCTGGAAAGACTTTGAGTGAGGCTGATCAGTTGGGAACTTTGTTGAAAGGTTTTGACATGAATGTGTTGGGTATGGTTAAGATGAGTCTTGGTTTGCTGATTCGAATGGATAGAGCTACAGGGAGATTGGTGTTATCTTAGGGTGACTTTGTGGATAGAGTTATAGGGAGATTGGTGTTATTTCAGGGTAGCTTTATGGATGAAATTGCAGGGAGACTTCGTTTACCGTCTCAAGGGGGTTCTGTGGAGAATCAATATGGAATGTCTACCGCTCGGTGCTTAAGGACAGGCTGTGATGTTTGGGATATGTAAAAGGTCCTCCATGATTGTGCAATGGGGTATTTCAGCGGGCAACAAAGTGGACTATCAGTTGTTAGTTTTGTTGAAGACTATGCTGGGGGCTTTGGTGATATAAGGCTTGTAGCAGCATTTGTATTTACTGTTGTGGGAAGGTCTTGTTGGAAGCTTAGGGTGAAGTCTTCGAGTGTTGCATCTACAACTATATCGGGGTTGATGATAGAAGCTGAAATTGCCATTGGCAAGTTCAAGTAGCGTTGCTTGGACTTGATGTTTGTCTCCAAGTGTTAGAAGGGAGATGGTCCCAACGAATGTTCTAAGTTCAAGGTGAAGAAATCAGATATGTTTTTTCAGGTTCTCCTAAGGGGCGTATAATCTCCAAGGTGGAGATTGTTGTGTTTGTGTGGTTCTTATGCTTGGGGGAGTTCATAAACAAAAGAAGAAAAACATATGAGTGTGCTGTGCAGTAGGCACTCATCGATGAGTGAGAGCAGATAAAAATCTTAGACATGAATTCTTAAGAACCTCGTCCAGGAGCTCGACCAGGCTCGACCAAGTAGACTCAACAACAACAACAACAAAACCAAGCCTTAGTCCCACTATGTGGGGTCGGTTATATGAATCTTTTTCCACCAATTTATGCGATCATGGACCATTTCTTTTGATAGGTTCAAGGATATTAAATCATTACCCACTATCTCCTCCCAAGTTATTTTAGGTCTACCCCTACTCCTTCTACTGCCCCCCACAGTAACTAAGTCACTCTTTCTCACAGGTGCACTATAAGACCTACGTTGCAAGTGTCCATATTATCTGAGTCGTCCCTCTCTTATCTAATCTTCTATAGGAGCTACACCTAACTTACCACGAATATGTTCATTCCTTAATTTATCTTTCAATGTTATACCACTCATCTATCTAAGCATTTTCATCTTGGCAACTTTTACTTTTTGGATATTATGTTTCTTCGTCGCCTAGCATTCCGATCCATATAGCATAGCTGGTCTTATAGCTGTCCTATAAAACTTCCCTTTCAATTTTAAGGGTATTCTACAATCACATAGCACACTTGAAACATTTCTCCATTTTATCTAACCTACTTTAACTCTATTCATTACATTATCTTCAATTTCTCCTTCAGCTTGCATAATAGATCCAAGGTATCGAAATCTACAAGTGCTATTTATTTATTCATCATCAAATTTAACTTTGTCTCCAATATTCCTCCTATCATTGCTAAAATTATATTTCATATATTCAGTTTATTTCTACTTATCCTAAAGCCTCTAGATTCCAAAGATTTTCTCCATAATTCTATCTCAGCCTCTACGCCGTCCCTAGTTTCGTCAATTAATACAATATCATCTGCAAACAACATATATCATGGAATCTCCTTTTGAATTCTCTTAGTCAATTGGTCCATCGCTAAAGCAAAAAGATAAGGACTCGAAGCAGATCCTTGATGTACACAGTACACCTAGTTTCTTCTAAAACCCATCATAGAACTTCCCTAATTTCTCCATCTATAGTCCTTACTTATCCTTAATGACATCGGTATACTTACAACATACACCATTTTTTTTTTCTTCTAAAACCCATTATAGAACTTCCCTAGGTATCCTATCATATGCTTTCTCAAGGTCGATAAATATCATATGCAAGTCCCTCTTCTTTTTCCTAAACTTTTCCATTAATCTTCTTAAAAGATATATAGCTTCTGTCGTAGATCTCCTAGGCATAAAACCAAATTAATTTTCTGAGATCTTCGTTTCTAACCTTAATCTTTGTTCAACTACCCTTTCCCATAGTTTCATCATATGACTCATAAGTTTAATTCCATGATAGTTATTACAATTTTGAATATCTCCTTTATTTTTGTATATAGGTATTAAAGTACTTTTCCTCCATTCATCTGACATTTTCTTAGCATTTACAATTGTATTAAATAAATTAGTTAACCATATAATTCCGTTATCACCCAAGCTCAAACTTCAATTGGGATGTTATCCGGTCCCATAGCTTTCCCATTTTTCATCTTTTTTAGTGCAAACTTAACTTCGTTAACTCTAATTTTGCATATAAATCTTATATTTTTAGTCTTTTCCTCATTTGACAATTCTAAGTTTAAGCCTTCTATTTGATTTTCGTTAAACAACTTACTAAAGTAACTTCGCCATCTTTCTTTAATATCTTCGTCCTTAACCAAGATAATATCATCCTCACTTTTTATACATTTTACATTTCCTATGTCCTTGCTCGTCCTTTCTCTAGCTTTAGCAAGTTTAAATATATCTCTTTCCCCTTCTTTTGTACCTGATCTATCATACAAACTATTAAATGATCTATATTTAGCTTCACTAATGGCTCTTTTTGCATCTTTTCTTGCCTCCTTATATTTTTCAAAATTATCTCTATTTCTACATTTTTTTTATGTTTTATACCAAATTCTTTTTGTCTTTATCATTTTTTGTATATCTTTATCCCACCACCAACTCTCTTTGCTATTCGAGAATCTTCCCCTTGACCTAAAATCTCGTTTGCTATCTTTTTAATAGAGCTAGCTAATCTATTCCAAAGAGTATTTGTATCTATCCCATCCTCTAAGGTCCAATCTCCATCTTTGATCATTTTATCTTTAAATTTTAATATATTTTCTCTTTTTAGGTTCCACCATCTAGTTCTCCTACACTGGTTTATTTTATTATTTTTCTTCTATTTTTTAATACATATATCTAACACTAAGACTCTATGTTCTGTGGTTAGACTTTCACCTAGAATAACTTTACAATCCTTGCATGACAAACTATCTATCCTCCTAGTCAAAAAAAAAATCTATTTGACTTCTATTTTGTCCACTTTTAAAGGTTATTAAGTGTTCTTCTCTCTTTTTAAAGCAAGTATTCATTATACTAAAATCATATGACATAGCAAAGTCTAAGATCATCTCCCCAGACTCGTTTTTGTCTCCATATCCATATCCTCTATGTATCCTCTCATAATTTTCCTCTCATAATTTTTATTATCTCTTCCAACGTGTCTATTCATATCTCCTCCTATAAATATTTTCTCAGTCTTTGGTATGCCTTGTATAATACTATCCATGTCTTCCCAAAATTGTCTCTTAAGATTTTCTGTTAAGCCAACTTGAGGAGCATAAGCACTAATGATATTTATTATCTTGTCCTAATACCATCTTGATTTTTATAATTCTATCCCTTACTCTAGTTACATCCACAACGCTATCTTTTAAGTTTTCGTCTATAGTAATGCCTACTTCATTCTTATGTTTTTCTTTTCTAGTGTACCAAAGTTTAAATCCTGATTTATCGATTTCTCTAGCTTTCTCCCCCACCCACTTAGTTTCTTGAAGGCAAATTATATTAATTCTTCTTCTAATCATTGTATCCACAATTTCCATGCTTTTACCCGTAAGTGTTCCTATATTCCAAGTTGCTAATATAATCCTAGTTTCCTGAACTAACGTCTTTACCTGCCCACGTCCAGAATGATGCAGGAACCCTCGCATATTTAACACCGCACTCGGGCGCTGACACGGCGCGTCGCTTCGGGGTGACGACCTAGCCCACTCTCGCCCACTTTTTACTACACTTGGGTGGTTAAAGTGCAACGCATCACTCGTAGGGGATGCCCTAGCAAATATTCGGTAAGGATTCATATCATAGTGATCTGACAAATTTTACGCTGGTTGTCAGCTACCTAACGCAACCCTCCTCCTTAACTCGGGCTTGGGACCGGTTGTGTGTGAACAAAATTAGGGCATTAAGTGCATCACAGGTGGAGTTCGATCAAGTAGACTCGTTCCCTAAAAATCTTAGACATGAATTCCTAAGAGTCTCGACCAGGTCGACGACTGCGAGAAAAATTTCAAATTTTGAATTGGAACTTTGGGACGGTTGGGTATTTGGAGGGAAACCTCTGTGGGGTTGTTATATATGTATTTTCTGGGCAAATTGTGACAAGAGAGAGTGGAAGAGGATCATTGTAATCCATTGTTTTGTGTATCTTTGATATTCATAGTGAAACTCTTGTCGGTTGCTCTCGTGGATGTAGGCTTTGCCAAACCACGTAATTCTTGGTGTCATTGTTCTTATTATTTTTTTCTTTGTATTGCTATGGTTGTGGAATGATTCTAGATTCATCATTTAGATTGTTGCAAGTGTATGTTTGATCCTTTATACAATATTGTTATTCCGCTGTGCATTGTTTGAGAGGCATTATTTTACAACATATGTCATTCCATTTTCCACTCAAAATGATGGTTTTAGATATTTTTTTTGTAAGAGGAATGCTAGCAATAGTCGCTTCATGTACTGTACACTCTTTGTGATTGGGTCATGAGACCATCTTCTTTTCAGGCATAATATGCGCTAACCGCTTCAAATGGCTTTGATTTCTTAATTAAATTTTTTAAAAATACTTCTCATTAATTTTTGTTACAGGATGAATAGATAGTTGTTTGTGTTTATGATAATAATGTCAAACAGACCAATCACAGGAAGAGTGTGTGAGGAGAGTATATAAAGCAACTGTTATGAGAGATTCCCTTTAGTCTAGGGTTGGGGGTAAGAGGGATGGTTAGTTGTGGTCTTGTGTGTAGATCACAAAAGAGGCTGTTTTAGGTCTTAGAAATTTGATTTCTAAAAGCACAGCTCTCTTGGCTAAATGACTTTGGCATTCTCCTTGGAGGATTCATCCCATTTGGCGTAGAGTCATTAAAAGTGAGTTATATTGAATGTGAACAGCTGGGCTATTAACTTGGGATCTATATGCTCTTTGGAAAGTCCATAGCAATCTATCTCCCAGATTTATTCCCTCTTCATTCCCCATACTAAGTATGCGTTGGGTAAAGGTTCTCGTATTCATTCTTCAAAAGATACTTGGATGGGGAATGTTGCTTTGCCCACCTCTTCTCCTTGTCCTTATTGCTTTTCAGGGCAGAATAGTGTTTTTTTTTTGGTTGTTGTTGTTGATTCCAATGGTCCTTTGCATTCTTGGGCTTTTCATTTTTGAGGTCCAACGTAGGGAGATGGATGAGCTTTTTTCTTTGTTAATGATGCTCTTGGTCCTTGGATTTTTTGAGGGTTATTGTTGCAAATCCTGTTGTGATTTTTTGGCTGGTCTAATTTTTTCTTTCTGCTCCATAAACAAATCTGAAAGGGCAAAATATGTCCAAAAATTAAGGCTTTTATTTGGTTTGTTGTGCTTAATAAGTCAACACCAATAATTTGCTGCAGAGTAAGAGACCTTTGAAGGCACTTTCTCTAGACGTATGTGTTCTTTGCTTTAACAGTCCAGAAACAGCATCCCATTTGTTTTTGCACTGTGATTTTGCTTGGAAAATGTGGTATAAGCTATTTGGTTTATTGGGAGAGAGTTGCGTCTGTCTGAAACGGTGGAGAATTTTTGGCAATTTCCTTGTCTAGTTTTGGTAGGAAAAAGGATTTAGTAGCATTATGGAGATGCACCTATTTTGCAGCATTGTGGGGTTTATGGTTGGAAACTAATGCACATATTTTTTCTGGGAAGAAGCTGAATATTTTGTTGTTATTTATTACATGGCTTCACTATGGTGTGTTGGTTTTGGGTGCTTTAAAGGAGTGAGCTTCTCAAATATCCAAAGGGATTGGTTCTATTTGTTGCAATGTTTTAAAAGCCGAAGGCGTAAGGCAAGGCATTTTAATGTTTAAAAGGCGAGGCATTAGCTTTAAGGCATTGGGCGTAAGCTTTTTAAGAATTTATTTTTAATATTAAAAAAATGAAATAAATTTTATATATTTTTAAAATAAAGAAAAATTTAGAAAATCACAAATATAATGTAAGAAAGAAAAATTGTATGTACTTTGCAAACTACTTGTCGGCTATTCAAAAACTGCTGACTTGAATACATGACATAAATCAATGACATCTATACTATGACATAGTCCAAACTATTTTCATGCTCTAAGATACAGCTCTCTGTTATTTTGGAAAGATTGAGGTTCAAGAGTTCTAGAAATCAACTCATATTATGCGATTCCTTTTATACAAACATGTAGTTAAAATTTTTTGACCAATTTTTTACTTGAGAATCACACACCCAAAATGCGTAAGCCTCAACTAAAAAGGCACAAAAGGCGTGCCTTTTGTAAAAATGCATTAGACTCAGCATATAATGCTTTACCCTATTTGGAATTTGGTATTTTAGATTGAGCCTCAAAGCGTTTTAGGCATGTTGTGCCTTGAGGTGAGCCTTAAGACGAGCCTCGATTGAGCTTTTTAAAACAATGATTTGTTGGCTTGATTGGTGTTTTTGCTTTTTCTTTACTGCCTTTACTTTTTGTTTACGATGATGTCTTGTTCTACTTTTTGTACATCTATGATATTTTAATGAAATCTTATTATTTTTCCTTTGAAAAAAAAAACAACTATTTTTAGCAATCCTCCTTTTAATAAATGAAACTTATTGACAAGAGAACGTTGATCCAATTAGGAGAAAATAGTTTCCTTTATGATTTTTAAATGGATATAGTTCTCTTTTTACCTGAAGAAAAGGAAAGTAATGCTATAAAGAAACACTTGAAGCATAGCCAAATCATGTTGCCTACGAAGGCATGGCATTGTTCAACTCATCTTTTTTATTTTTTCAGTAAGCCTAGATCAGAGCCAGCATTTCCATGGAAGAGTTCATTCCACAACTTTTGATGAATCTCCATAATCCTTTACGTTATTGGGCTGTCTCTAGATTCATTCCTCATTATTTTAGTGTGAAAATGCGTTAAGTGTTTCAATTGAAAAATGTTAATCCTAAAAATTATACTGATTGTCAAGTTGTCATATGCAAAATCTGATATAGGTTTCTACAATTTGTTAGAAAATTTTGATGTCTTAATATAGAGTAATTCATTTTGATGTTTGGGCAGTCATTGTAAAGAAAGTAGTAGGTTCATTATTTGAAGAAGATGAATAAATTCCTCATGCTAAGCTCATTTGTGATCCCCATAGTTTGGGAGTTCCTTGCATCAGTGCTTATTATATATGAGGAAAAGGGTTGGGTGACCTTATTCTTGGTATGCATATTCCCTAAGAAGAACTTAGGTTATGTTTGGTTTGCCCAATGCTTATTCTTAAGAATAGTATAGTTATGATAGAAAATTTGATAGCTTGTATTAAAAAAAATACGTGTGATTGCCATAAAGTAAATGACTATCTAAAATTTTTTATGAATCCTTACAAAGAATAGGTAAGGAATAACTATTCCAGAATTTTACCATGGGAATGCCTATTCCTTTCTTATTCAATATTGGATGGAACAATAAGAAAAAGACAAGTACTATTTGTTACCTCTATTCCCAAATTTTTCGTTGTATTCAATCTCTTAGGAATAACTATTCAGCGAACGAAACGTAACCTTAATTTATCTTTTATGCATCCGAGTTGATTGTGGTTTGAGTTGTCTTCTTGATGGCTACATTTGCCCCTAGACCTGCGTTGGTGTGCAAAATCTACTTATTGAAAGAAATTATCATTGAAACATGTTCTTGAAATACTCTTTTCAAATGCATATTCATAGGGTTGAAATTATAACATGGCTCCAACTGATATTGACCGGGGAATCAACCGCATCAAATTGTAATATGCCTACTCTTGTGTTCAGAATAATGGATCCTTTATCCTTGGCATAAATTTATGTTTCTTTGCAATAAAGAGAAGGGAGGGACTCCTTGATTCTTTTCTATCATTGCCAGTTCAATGGTCCAACTGATATTGACCGGGGAATCAACCGCATCAAATTGTAATATGCCTACTCTTGTGTTCAGAATAATGGATCCTTTATCCTTGGCATAAATTTATGTTTCTTTGCAATAAAGAGAAGGGAGGGACTCCTTGATTCTTTTCTATCATTGCCAGTTCAATGGTATTCTTTTTTATGTTGGGTGATTGGTGTATTTTTCATTTAGACATGGTTGAGTTCACTGCAAATGAGTACCTCTAGTGTTTAATTTTTTATTAAACCACCAGGGTAAAAAATAATTGATGGGGTAATAACAGAATCCATGATGACCATAAGTTTGAAATATTCAATCCTTTGGTTCTTTGCTAGGATGTTCAATGATCCTGTAGATTTTCAGGGTTGAAGGATTAATCACAGTAGCTGTTGTAAGTGTTACGCCAGCATTTCTGGGTTATGCTAGTGGCACGTTCAGCATTAGTGTATAAATTTTGTCCTTGTTTTGGTGCATCATCCTTGGCAAATCATTCTAGTCTTCTCTGTATTTTCTTCAATATACTGGTGGCTGTTTTTCGTTCTCTTGAATCTCTCCTTTTTTCAGCATGCTTCTTTGGAAATTGATTTCTTGCTTCTTTTGTCCAGCCCATTGCTTTTTATTGTTTAACTTTCCAATTCTCTGCGTTGTGCTGAGTGCTGATCTGTTGAATGTGACAGGTATTTTGCTTAGAGCACCGAAGTTATTTTCAACACCACTGTCCACATGCCAACAGAGAAGATTCAACTGTTGTTATCTGCCCACTCTGTGCAAAAGGAGTACGCCTAATTCCTGATGAAGACCCGAACATCACATGGGAGTCACATGTTAACACCGATTGTGACCCATCAAACTACGAGCGAGCCACAAAGAAGAAAAAGTGTCCTGTCACTGGCTGCAGAGAGATCCTAACATTCTCGAATACTATTCGATGTCGCGACTGCACTATAGATCACTGTTTGAAGCACCGGTTTGGACCTGACCACAAATGCTCCGGACCCAAGAAACCTGAGACAGGTTTCCCATTTATGGGTCTTCTGAGTAGAAGTAGAAAGGAAGAAACAAAATCCCACCGAGTTCCAGCAACATCTTCACCAAAGTGGGCAAATAGCTTTCTGAATGCTGCTTCAAGCTTTAGAGCAACAGCCGGAGCAGGCATGGCAAAATTGAGCAGTGAATTTAACCAAGCATTGCAGATGGCAAGGGATGGGGTGGGACAGGGCAGCAGCAGCAGTGGCAGTGGAAATGGACAAATGGAGGAGTGCCCCCAGTGTAAAGCAAGGTTTTCCTCTGTTACAGACCTCGTTGAGCACGTGGAGAAAGTTCATGAAAGAAGTGGAAACCGAACTGGTGTTAAGAAGGTGACAATCGATGTTTGCCCCAAGTGTAGTAGAGGTTTTCGTGACGCGGTGTCCCTGGTGCAGCATGTTGAAAGGGATCATGGAGGTACTTCCAAAGCTTGAAGGGTATGGTTACCAAAATGGCTAAGTTTTCTTATTTGCAAGAAGTCAGTGTATTTTCACTGCTTATTGCATGCATTGCTTCAAGGTGTTGCAAATGCGAATGACTCTCAAATCTTGGTCAGGCAATGCAAAATTGTTACAGATCAGTCATTGAATCCCTTATTGAGACCAAATTGAAGTTTCTTTATCTGTCTCTGAACTTTATGGTTTCTATAAATCTCCCCTTTTAATATTTTAGTTGGAGGGGAGGTGTGTTTGGGATGTAGAAGTTGAAATTAAATTCTATACTACATTTATATAGTTCAAATTTCCTGCCATGTCTTTGAAATTGTTCCACTTGATTATTTTGCATTATATTTGGCTTCAGTTTTGTGATAGATCATGGCGAATGGTTGAGAATACAAAGAATATCAATTGGAAGAATAGAAAAAATTTACCATGATGATGTGTCAAAAGTCAAGTCAAAGTTAGTTGCAAGCTCAAATTGGTCTCCCAATGACACCAAAAAAGGTTCAGCTTGCTATCAAGAACTCATTCTCCCCTTCTAACAGCAATGCTTCAACATCTCTTGCGACTTGTAGCAAAACGGAAGGAATTGCCTCTTGAAACCCTACAAATCCTACAAAAATAACTTGTTCCTATATGAGGAAGTTTATGTCTATGGATCTGCAAATATTGGCAGGTCTAACCAATGTAATCAATTGAATTGATCGAATTCTATTTAAGTTGCTTCAGTTGAAGTCGTAGTTGATTCAGTTTGGAATTATTATTATTATTATTATTATTTTGGCGCATTGGTTCGGTCCATTCGGAAGTGGTTTTGTGCGTGAAATTGATTAAAAAACAAATTAATTAATATTTTTAAAGTTAAGTGAGATATTTAGAAGAAAAGAGTATCAGTGAGATGAGTAGAAATAGGCATCAAGAAAATGTGATTGTTCAAGAAAGAATCAAGATGCCCGCTCAACTTCTTTGGCTTTTTTATTTATTGTGTGATATGGTTACAAGCACTATGCTGTGCACAACTCAACAATAACCTTCTTTACTCCAACTATGACACCATGAGGATTGATAACTCAAGAAGACCATTGGACATTAGCCTCCTAAGTCCCAATAGTTTGATGGGAAGGACAACCCAAAGAAACATGTTACTCAAAATTTTTTTTTACTTTCTCTAGAAACCTATAATATTGTTGGCACAAAGGTGATCTCTTTACTAAAACAAATTTTCTATTCTTTAAAAGGCAATGCCTTTGATTTGTACATGAATTTGGAGCCCAAGTTCATTGACAATTAGGAGTAAAAGGAACAAGAATTTCTGAACTGTTTCTATTACACTGGTTGAACTATTGACATGATTGAACTCGCAACTAATACCTAGCAACTAAAGGGGAGTCAATTATTGATTGCATCAATTGGTAGTGTGTTGACACTAGATTCCATTTATCCTCTTGAGTTGCACAAAACTGCTAAATAAAAGAAGAAAGAAGCAAAAGAAAGTAGGAGTTTTTTCTTTCAAGAATTTAAATACAAACAAAACCAAAAACATCGCCACTTTATATTTTGAAAGGAGGGAAAACAATAGAGACTCTGCAAAGTCTAGCTAACTAGAAAATAGACTCTCTTATTTTAATTACATGCAAAGAAGGTGTTAGGCATCAGTGCAACATTTGTTCAATGAACTATTGTTGAGGATTTTTTTTTTTTAAATTAGGAATCTTTCCCATGTTCAATGGTCATGACACCAATGGTGATATACATGTATTTATGTACATGGACTCAAAAGCTACTTTGCTATGCTATAATATATGACACTAAGTAGTCTAAAATAAAAGCAAGATTCTAAGCCAGAAGCCACAAGCTTCATAGGATGGATTTAAGATTTTCAATTAAACATAATGCAAAGGCTACCTTGTCACACCATGGTTAATGGTAATTACGTAGTCAGATCAACATTGTCCGAGGTGGTAGCTATAAGCTAGAAGGGCAAGTTTGAGATTTTTAAGTTCAAAGGACATAAAATATACCTTATCACAGGATAAGTGATAGTAGCTACATAGGACGAAAATGATAGCAATACTCTCTACAATAATATAGTACTAGTGAGTTTTGGAGGGACAAATTCAAGGCTTGTAGTTTGAGGGGTACAAATCCTACCTTGTTGCGCTTAAAGTAGATGAACACTTCACAAGCTAAAGTTATCTCAAACATTAATTGATACTTTCAATTCGATAGCATTGAAGCTACCTCATATTTGATTGCACCCACATCACCTAAGCCTATTGTAGTACTTAAAGAGTCTCAAATGCGATGGTAAGCATTCTAAAAAGGTGGTACTGACTTTGGCATATATATATATATATATATATATATGAAGAAATGACATTTCTGGATTAGGTTAGTCATGAGAAAAATGTTTGTTAATTTGGACAATCAAGTTAGACTTGGTTAACCTCGGTAGATTTAGTTAGAACAACTAGGCCCAATCAAGTCTAAACAAAGCTTAGATACACTTAGAATCCCAAAAATAGCATTTCTTATGGAATGATATAATGCATAACTTTGCTTGAGTGCTCCATAAGACGGGTCTCCTTAAGAATGGTCTTCTGGGGCTTGGGAAGGGAACCTCTCTAGGGTGCCATCCTCAGTAAGAGATATACCTTAAGGGTTAGTAAAGGCTTTCTTTTACGGGCACTCTCCTCAAAAAGGGCTTCTAAGGGATTACCTAAGCAATGATTAGATCTAACCCTATGAGATTTTTCTTTTTCTTCACCTTAGAACATTCCTATTATTGCTTCTTTGCGAGGCCCCCAACTGCTAAGGTACCTTTCCTAAGCTCAGCTTTTTTAAAGTGCACCCTTAGGATGGGCACACCATCGACGACCTTTTTTAAAACTTGTGAGCTATCCTCCCATCCATTGGCCTTTTGCTCACTAAATGAAGTTAATGTAACTTATTTACATGTTTTGTAATACTTGAAACCATTTTGTATCACTATAAGAGCCACATAATGATGCAGATTAAAATACAATGTATAGTGAAGCTCCATAGCTCGTAACAATTGCATTGATCATCATTATGAGCTATGATCATTGATTCTTCGAGGGACTGTTATCCTTCTAAAGTTTATATAATTGATTGTCATAAGCATTTGGAGGACTAACACGAGAAATTATACAGGAGACCTTCCCCTCTACGTGTCCGTGTATCTGTTTCCTTAATGTTAGACACGTGACAAATTGATCCTGTATTCATTAATATCAAATAATTACTCATTTTTAGTAAGTGTATATAATTAAGGAAATAGACACACGGACACGTGGAGGGGGAGATCCCTTGTATAATTTCTCGACTAACACGAAGACAAAAAATAAATAGAAACAAATTAGTAAAACAATTCAAAAAGAAGAATACATAATATTACAAAGTGAAATTTGTAGTTATTATTATTCTAGTTATCTTCTTTTTTTTTGGTTTCAAATACAATCACTAAACCTAAACTAAATGATATGATTGATTTAATTTTTTTTCATTTTAATATTATTTAATAATAAAATATTAAATAATACTCTATTTCGTAAAAACATTTTGAGCAAAATTTTCGCGAGACTTACATAATATCGCAATACTTTAAACAAATCAACCTGCGAGATTTCCGTCGGGTTCAGCGTTTCAGATTGCGAATCTTTCGTAGATGTCGTCGATGGGTAGACCTCCACTGTCGTCTAATTCGTTGAAGAGGAAATGCGCCTCGTCGGATAACGGTGGTTCCGGCAAGTGCGGTGGGTCGGCCGGTCGCTGCCATTGTCCCAAGAGGAAGTGAGTTGTCTCTCTCCCTTTCTCTGTCTGCTGATCTCATTTGTTCTTTCACATTTTTTTTATCACTTATGTGCGTTAACTTCTTGTCCAATCGAAACAGGAAACTGAGAATGAAGAGGGTAGTCCTGAAGAACAGTTGAACTTGGTTGGGAACAGGGGATACTACAAGTTCAGCAGCGTGAGGGGTCGCCCGGCGCGGAAACACGTGGAGAGGGCATCGGATGATCCGGCGATGCTGATCGTAACCTACGAAGGGGAGCACAACCACTCGCTCTCCGTGGCGGAGACCTGCAGCCTCATCCCTAAATCCTTCTAGCTTCTTCCATGTATTTAATTTATTCCACTGCCCAACTGCATTTCTGTTGTGTGTGCAATACCATATGGGTGGGTTTGAGCTCCAAGGTGCCGTGTAAACAGAGTACTGTGACAAACCCATTGGGGAAAATAGAAAAGAAGGGTTTTGATAAAAAAGTTCAGATTGGAAGATGGTGGATTTGGTAAAGCAAATTGCATGAAATTTGAGATTAATTAAGCCATGGAAAGTGGGTTCAACTATAATGGCGAAACTGATTCAGTATGACGATAAGCTTAGCAAGTTATATTGAGCATGGTTGATAAACATTCTTCATTCTCAAATGGCTTTTTAAGCTTTTCAAACTTCGATAATGAGAAACAAATCATCAAAAAACTTGATAATCATGTTGTGAATTGATCTCTAAACATGATGACTCAAAATATAATATAAATGAGTATGTAACAAATGATCAACATATAAGATTATGGTCCTAAATAAAACATGACAGATGATACTAACATAAAATAATCAAATGCTACCACATATAAATAAAATTAAATAACAAATATGTTTCTGATTAAAAATATTAATATTGAAAGAATTTAATGTAGTTTCAATATATAAGTGTGTATTTATGTCGAGTCGAATTGACATAGTATTTCGGTTCAACTTGAAATATTTGAACTTGACATTTGACTCAAATCAAATATATTTCAAAAATGTTAAACTTAACAAGCTCAATAATGGGCTCAATTAAGGTAGATTTAATTATAACATAATATTAAAAATATAAATATTACAATACTTATATATGTAAATAATAAACTTATAAAAACTCGATTAGGTTCATGAATTAAATTTTAAAACTTAAATTTAATTCATCAAGTAACTTATCTTAAAATTGAACCAAATTTGAGTCCAACCAAGTTGAGTGGATGTAGACTCGCAAAATGAATTGGGTCGGATAATCCGTGGCGTATTAGGCAGATTATTTGGTGAGAATATTACAATCCTAATATAATTTTTACCATCCAATGAAGAATTTATTTTTATAACACAATAATTGAAGTTATTTTTAAAATTATAATTTGGTAATTTATTAAACATTTAATAACTAATCACAAAATTATATATATATATATATATATTTCAAAGCATAAATTTAGAAATTTTTATTTTGATCACAAAAAATTTGAGCATTTGCACTTGATTTTGAATGTGGGTATAAGGTAGATCTAGAGACGCATATAGTAGTGCAAAAGTTGAGAGTGTGAGATTAGACCTTGGTCAATAGATTTGATGTCTAATAACCATGGGCATATCGAATTATCAATGAATTTAAACATTAGTTGTTAGTGGATAGATAGATATCCATTGGATAAAATCTGAAATCCACCAATCGACTTATTTAGAGGCGGATAAAAAAATTTCAAACCTCATTTAAGCATGATGACTCTCCCCTCTTCAAGAAGCTAGTTGAGATTAGAGACCTGGTGCTTGTCCAATGTGGTGATTGCAACAAAGTAGATATACAACTGAAGCTATGGGATGCAAAGGGGAAATTTAGGTGCTCAAATGCTTATCAGTTTTGGAGAACTAAGGGTAACAAAGTTCTTTGGCACAACCTGGTATTGAAGAATAGCTGCCCTCCAAAACATTCCTTCATCTTGTGGCTGGCTACGATGGGGAAGTTGCTTACTTGTGATAAGTATAGTGATGAGGGGCTTGACAAAGGCTGTGTTTTCTGTGGCGTGGATCTAGAAACAATTGACCATCTGTTCTTTAGTTGTAGTGTGTCTGCTAATGTTTTGAACCAAACTCAGGATTGGCTGGGAATAACCCGAAGGATGTCAACAATCAAGGCAAACTTAAAATGGCTTTATAAAGAGGCCAAAGGCACTGGGATTTAAGCGATAGCAAAGAAAGTCAGATTAATCACAACAGTGTTGTAACGATCCTGACCCGCCATGTGGGCTCGGAGTGTTACTTTAGTGATGTCAGTGTACCTGATACCTTATTCATCAAATATAAAACACACATATGCAGCGGAAATAAAATATAAAATCCTCAAATTACATTACTAGAGTTCTAACTATCTTTATACACAAATATACCCATTTTCACATAATTACATCCCATAAAACTAAACAAAATAAAATTTATATCTACACACTACTTACATAAATTTACACCTCTAGCCCGACTCCTCTAGCCCGCTAGACCCAGGATTTTTTGAAAAGATAGTTTGTAAAGTAGGGGTGAGGCACAACTCAGTAAGGAAAAGACTAAGTTAATGTCAGTGTATGACCAACATGCAGAACATAACCAATTTATTAAGCAGATAAACACATTTATGAAAACATTCTTATTTTATACTCACACACACAATTGGCCGAGGATAGGGAAGATTACCCACCCATACAAGTAGCTTCCCTTTGCTCTAGTATCATTACTGCTACCAGGGCACTCATCTTTCTCAGTAAGCCCTTGAAGTTATCATATTAATTAACCAAATTTGCATAAATTAACAGATATGCATATAAGACACCCTTTGTGACAAACATTCCATTTACATCCCCATGACACGGGTTGTGCGGCCCGAAAGCTGGACTAATGTCCTAAGGGATCCACCCAAACAATAATCATCCATACTCTTCGCTAACATACTTCGCGGGTACACGTAACTCCAACTGCTGGTCTGATTGCCCTCACCCAAGGGGGTGCATTCACCTCACTAGGCAAATCGGACAAGACCACCCTACACCTATCAACACAGGTGTGGGCGCACACGGACACATCACAAATCTCTAGCAATGGTACCGTACTCACACTACACTGGTCCCTAGGGTTCTTAAAGCATATCATGCAATTTAGATAATAGAAAATACTATTTAAAACATCATTTCATGTATATTTCTTATTATTCCAAAAACTCGGTCCTCAACCAAAAAAATAATCCGGTATATAGCCATCAATTAAAATTCGGCCCTCGACCGTCAAATAATAATCCTGGCCCTTGGCCAATTAAACAATACCCAGCCACTGGCCATTAGTTCAAACCCCTGCATTTATAAATAGTTCCAGTATTTTCACAAGCATTTCCAGTATTTTTCACAACAATTCCAGTATTTCAAAATCCCAAATACAAATATACAATAATTCATACAAATTAAATCATCTGCCACACAATTTTTCACATTTTAACATATCCATATAAATAAACAAACTTTCCACCTTTCATTTTATTCAAAATATCATACCATATATTCTACGTTTGTAAAACCAATTTCGAACGGTTGGTTTTCAAAATAGCCTTTAAATTCCCAAATGAATGAATAAATAAATAAATAAATTTATATAAACATAGCAATTAAATTGATTCAAATTTCATAAAATTACTAACTTAACTTAATCCTCTTACCTGATTCCTGAAAAAGCTTGCCCTGAAATTCAAATTTCACTATATTATTTATCACAATTCGTAGAGCAATTTTTCCTAAATTTTGAATATCCTAAATAGCTTAATAAAAGTCTAAATTATCAAACTTACCCCCGATTTAGGATTGGTACCTTGAAACTTCAATTCGAAAACTCATTCCGACTAAATTGTAGAGAATCTCCCCATGAGTCTCCTGGTAATTTTCATTCGTTAATGGGGCTTATAGTTTAAGAGAAATTAACGTAAGTTTGAGATTTGACCTTATCCCAAGAGATATGCCTACGCTGCTCCCACAATAGATCCGCTTTAGTAGAAATGTCGGTGGCGGCGAGCAGAACCCAACAGTATTTTCAGATTTTTGATCAGTTGAATAATGGATATGAGATGGAGGAGAGTGGGAGAGAGGGGAAGCGGAGCTCTTTGTTCGCAGAGAGAAAGAAGAAGGAGAAAAAAAAAAAAAAAAAAAACTAGATTAAGTTAACATATATATATTATATTATTATTATTATTATATTATTTAATTAATAATAATTAATTAATTAATTAATTAATTTCTTTTAAATTTTAATTTTAATTTTATTTTTTTTTAATTAATTTTTTTTTGGATCACTACAAGTGTACTGCCTTTGGCATTTTTGAAACAAGAAGAAGTTTGAAGCGGTGGTCACCCATTTGAATGCTATTGTTAAAGTTATTCAAACTCACATTTATAAGTTGGTGTATGACAAATATTCATCCCTCTATATGTGAATAGCTTTTTGATAGTTATTGACCTATAGTTATGTTGGCCTCCTAGGTCCTAGCCTCTGGGTATGCTCAGGTTTGATGTATTTTGAGCTTGGTTGGACTGATTTTGAATGGGAGCTTGGTCTTCCAAATGTACCTGTACATATCCACTTTGATATAATAAAATTATAATTTTCACTTTGGTTCATTTAATGTGCAGATCGGTTATGAGTCAATTTAAGTGGGTCGGATTCAATTCGAATTAATGAATTTTTATCCATGTTATGGTGGTGTGACTCACTCTTGTATGACTTTGATACGAAAATCAAAACGTCACCGTTCCACTCCTGAAAAATACCGTCGTTTCATTGACAAGGAAATCAAAGCCACGACCCTTTACTAGTAAATAAAATATATAAAAATTAAAAAGCCATTGAGGGTTCGAAGAGAGAGCAAACGCATAGTTAACAATCAGCTCCAAAAACTCGTTCAACTCTGCAAATTCTCTCAGGTGAGTTCTTGTCTCTCTCCCTCAGCGTTTCTATTTTATCATCTCTAGATGTTCTCCTGTTGCCTCAAATCTGAATTTTATTGAGCTCAACATTAGGTTTTTCTGCTCCATATGCCGTGACTTCTTTAGTTCTCCATTTTTCTGTTCATTGATTGGTATTGGTTTTGGTTATTGTGCCGGAACTACCCGATTTGTGTTTTTTCTTTTGAATTTGACATTTTATAACTTGATGAATTGTGCACTAAAAAGAAGTGGACGATTATGCATAAATTGTGAACCAATATTAGGTTATAAGTTTTTGAAAAAGAGATTAAAGAAGCTGTTTGAGTCAGGTTTATTGGACGGATATCCGACAACTCGCTTAAAAAGATCCAAATATTTGAAAGAATTAAAACCCATAGACCCAAGTGCCTAGCCCATAACTTATCAACCCAGGTGGCATGTCAGCCCAAGTCCAGATTGCAAGCTGCAATCTGCCAGCCGGCCCAGCCTACTTTCAATTTCAAATTCACTGTTCATCACTTCATCTATCATTCCTTAGTTTAGGGTTTCACACTTTCGCACAGCCGTCACAGCGCCTGCCTCAACCCTCAGCCAGTCTCGGCCCTTCTCCACAGCCCTTGTGCCATCGCACGCGCAGCGGTTAGCACCTCTCGCCCTCCCTCCTCACAACTCACAGCCTAATCTGCAGCTAGCACTGCACCACCACCACCACCACCACCTCACGCTCTCTCTCTGACGCGTAATTGTGTACACCCCCCGCTGCACTCCTGTGTGAGACGTCGTGTGCGTGACCACCACTGGTGAGGTCTTTTAAATTTTGCACAAACTTAAATTATTTTCTAGAAAATTAACGATTCTTAAAAATCTATAATTGATTAGTTCCTATCTTATTTGATCGCAATTTCAATGAATGTTTGATTTGGACTCGGCTGTTTTGGATATATTTTAAATATAGTTCTATAATATTGACTACATTATACACTTAATTTTTGCTTGATTTCTTTTGACTTTGAGGATGACATTAAGAACGGGACTTATAATCTTATTTGTTCATTCTTCCTTTATTTGGTCAGTAACAATGCTTGCATTTGATTTCCCATTTCTCTATTTTTGCAGTTTATTACTAGGATTAGAAAAAAAATGTTTGAGCCGAATGCAATTGATCATAGAAATTCAGTTGCTAGATTTATCAAATGTAGAACCCACAAATGAAACAACTTACCATCATACCATACTGGCATACTTACTAGGTATTAGGTAAAATAAATTTTTACTTTGTGATTAATTTTAAATGTTTTACAACTTACCAAATTATAATTTCATAAACAACTTCAATTATTATGACACAAAATTAGTTTTTAATAAATTGATAATAAAATTATATTTGAGAATGGCAGATTATCCACCATTTGCCATTAATTTATCTAACCTGAACCGCCATAAATCCGCCACTTAAATGAGTCAAATATGGATTTTGATTTTTTCACCCGATAATCCACCTAATCTGCCACCAATTATTTGACCTGATCCGCTTTGTTAGGTCTAGTGAAAGCTTATTCCTTTTGAATGTTGTGTGGTTTTCCATGTGGTTAAATTTCCCATAGTTCTTGTTGAGAAGAAATTGAGCCACTCAGTATGTTTCATTGGAATATTGGATATTATTATTGGGGACATTTACTTGTGGAAAATGAAAATTTTTGCATGTGGGGCGCAATAATTTTTGCAATAGTTATTTTTGTAGAAAGATTTGTGTAAGGAATTTTTGTTGCTGGAATAACCCAAAATTCTAAAAAGTAGTTTGTTTTAGAATAAGATGTATATTGGTGAATTTGTAATCCACCTAGTGTAGACTCGCAGGCATGATTATAACAAAGTGTTACTAGAAAGGGCTTTTTCCCACCTTTGAATGCTTAGGGGAAAAGGAAAAGGTAGCTCAATTGTTGAAAAAACTTTGTTGCTTCATCATGGAATGATGCTTTCAATGAGACATAGTTGAATTATAAATTGGAACACCAATTTGCTGGTATCAAAGTACTCTCTTGGAAAGTAAAATATATTATTTGATTATTAAATGAAGTGTTAAAATTAGGAGTTGGTGCATGAAAAATCTGACTTGAATTTTCAATTATTAAATAAAACATATATTCTAAGTTATGAAAACCATTAATGTGGATAATTGGTGAGTGAAATTTGAATAAATTGAGTGTCACATCTAAATTATAGTTATAATAAACTGAGAATATTGGAGATACAAAAGAAAACCTTTGACTCAGACCTGTCTCAAACCAAACATTAGGGGAGAATCTCACTGTTTCGCTGATGACTCTATGTCAAACCAGGCATGAGGATAGAATTTTCCATTCTATATACAGTTCCAGCGCATTTTCATTCCAGTTCTGGTTCTGGTAGCAAACCGAACACTTTCTAAACTGGTAGGTTTTCTTATGATAACTACAAATGTTCAATACTTCAATTTCTGCTTATCTTTGTAGATTGAATTATAATGCTAGCCTGCTTCAAAACATTATATATATATGTATGCTACAATGCTATTCCATTGAAGTCCTTTTCTTTTGAGAGAGAGAAAAAAGGGGGGGGGGGGGGAGTTGCTTTGCCTTTTGTAAATGAAATATGTCTTGTTCTCCCTAGTTTTGTTTTCTTTGTTGTACTTCTCCTTTCTTCCTTTACACAAATTTTTGTTTATCAAAGTATATAGTACATACTGTAATCTTTGTTAGTAATGGTTTTTTATTTTTATTTTTTTGGTCTTGTTACAAATGGAAATCAATGCAATCCTTGAGCCTAAAATATTAAAAAAATGAAAATCTATTCATTGGGTGGGAAGTGGGGTGGGTTTGGGTTTCTGTTTTTTTATTTACCTGTGTATGTCTCTGTAATTTTTGGCGCTACTTCTAGTTTTGTCCTGTATTTACTTTCTTTTTGTTTAGCTGTTTGCCTTTTGTAATGGAAAGATGTCTTGTTCTCCCTGTTTTTCTTTTATTTGTTGTACTCCTTTCTTCCTTTATACAATTCTTTGTTTATCAATATATACTGTATTCTGAAATTCGATTACCAACAGCTTCCACCTCCACTCTCCTCCCCTCCTCTTGCTCTGATTCTTGAGCTACAGTGCCTCACTGCAACTTCAAAACCCTAGCCTAGAACTTCCGCCACCACCGTCACAAGCTTTTATGGCACCTCTAGATCCCCACTCCTTTGCCGACTCCTCCCACCCCCTCGCCACCCACGCCTCCCTCTCTCTCTACTTCAATTTCCCTTCCTCCACCATTCACGTCTCTGCGCTCCTTTCTCTACCCCACCCTCATTCTGGGCCTCTCTTCCTCAACGCCCACTCCCTCTCCATCTCTGCCGTCGTTGACCCCCAATCTCATACTCCCATCTCATTTTCTCTCTCTTCATCACCACACCCAATCAAAGGCCACCAACTCACCGTTTCTCTGTCCAACCACTCCTCTCTCCTCCTTGTCTTCACCACTAACCCCCTCTTCCTTGGTCCTCCGATGGTTCTTGCCGCCCCAAACCTTACAAAATGCACCCCTTTGTGTACACCCAGTGCCAGCCTATTCACTCGCGCTCTATCTCCCCCTGCCAGGACACGCCGGCTGCGCGTATATGCTACATGGTGAACCTCAACGGCCCACCACCAGCTGTCTGCTGTGATGTCTGCTCACCGTGTTGAGCGGCAGCCGCTGGCGCCGGGAGACGCCAACATGGTGTGGTGCGGTGCCCTGAGGGAAGGGCAGTGGAGGAGTTCGTGATGGAGCAGCCGATCCCACCGTACTTGTTCGCGTTTGCTGTTGGGGAGATAGGGTTTAGGGAGGTGGGCTGAGGACAAGGGTTTATGCGGAATCGGCACCGGCGGTGTTGGATGCAGCGGCGAGTTAGTTCACAGGGACGGAGGAAATGATCAGGCAAGGGGAGAGGCTGTTTGGGCTGTACGAGTGGGAGGGGTTTGATTTGCATGTGCTGCCGCCAAGCTTTCCTTACAGCGGGATGGAGAATCCGAGGATGGTGTTCTTGACACCGACGGTGATGAAAGGCAATTTGAGTGGTGCTCAGGTTGTGGCTTATGAGCTTGCTCATAGCTGGAATTTGAATTTCATTATGAGCACGACAAACGAACATTTTTGGTTGAATGAGGGTTTCACGACGTATGCAGAAATGAGAATTGTGGAGGCTGTGCAAGGGGAGGGAAGAGCTGTACTGAATATTGGAATTGGTTGGAGGGGCTTGAATGAGGAAATGGAAAGATTTAAGGACAACATGGAGTTCTCAAAGCTCAAAACCAAGCTGGAAGGTGTGGACCCCTGATGATGTATATTTCCAAAGTTCCATAGAATAAAGGGTTTCAGTTCCTTTGGCTCATTGAACGTTAGGTTGGAAGGCCTGCATTTGATGAATTCCTCAAGAAATATATTGCCACCTTCAAGTTTCAGTCCATTGATACTGACACATTTCTCGATTTCCTGAAAGCCAATATTCCTGCCATTGAGAAAGAGATTGATTTAGAGTTATGGACTGAGGGTACTAAGATACCTCCAGATGCATGTGAACCAGTTTCAAACATCTATACCAAAATTGTGTCACTGGCAAATGAGTTCAAGGTAGGGAGGATGCCACGGGAGGATGAAGTTGTTGATTGGCAAGGACAGGAATGGGTACTTGGAGAACCTGCTGAAAGCTGTTGAAGCTTCACAGATACTAGCATTGGATGCTCGCTACAGGCACTGGAAGGTTAAGAAGAGAAGATATTCGCCAAAAAGGTGTTTGCAGAGGCTCGAGACGTGTATCACCCAATAGCTCAAGGTGTTGTGGAGTCCATCCTCTCAAAGCACCATTATGATGGTTAGATGGTATACCAATTATATTCTAGGAGCCAAGTGCTAATCAATTCAAGCTTTTGATCATACGCAAACCAATCTCAAGAATGATGTTGGCTAGCACAGTAACTACAATTGTTTTTTGGTATCATGAATGATTCTGTGCAGGTGTGGGTTTGTCCTATATATATATATATATATATACTGTAATCTTTGTTAGTAATGGTTGTTTATATATTTTTTTCTTGGCCTTGTTATGAAGGGAGATTGATGCAGTTCTCCTGCGTAAAATATAAAAGAATGAAACTTTCTTTTGCATCTCCTCAGTATTGCTACGAATCTTTGCACAGTGGAATAGAAGTGGTGCTGTAATCGCTATTAGCTGTGCAGTTCCTCAGGCCGTTTTATCTGGACTCCTTAGTGGGTCAAACAGGGAGACTACAGCCTTAGTTGGGGAACACATTTGGGAATTTCGCTCCCAGTCCCACTCATACATGTATTTAGTCAAATTGGGTTGACTACTGCCCTTATGAGAGCTGCTGGATCACTAATGATCTTTTTAATGTGGGGTGATTTGTGTATGGTGAAACCTAATTCCCTAACTTACAACTCTCTGATTATTTTTTCCCCCAAGTATTTGTTGAGATGTATTACAGATTAATATTTCTTTTTGATTACAGTTTTGATTGGTTTTCTTAAGTCTCGTGCATGCATTACCTGTAGCCAATCAATATGCAGATTAAAATTTGAGCTTTTTTTGGTATTCCTTTCCCATAGTGTTGCTAGAATAATAAGCTCTTTAATTTTAAGGCTGCGTACTATAAAATCCATCACGGTCTGCTATAAAATCCATCATGGTCTGCTCTTTCCCTAGGCCCTGCGTATGCAGGCGTGCACCAGGCTGCCCTTTTTTTTTTAAAGTATTTTCTGAGTCAGCTATTATGATCTCTATCCCCCCATTTTCCTCTCTTTCTCTCTCTCTTACTTCCCATGATATTTTAATCCTACTGAGCCTCATGAGTAGGTGTGGTGTGGAGTTACGGATTCATATTCAAGTGGTTCCTGTTTACAGGATGATTTGAACCTTTGTAGCGGCTACCATGCAGTGTTACACAACATGGTGCCGCTGTAGATTTAGATTGGGTTAAGGGTTCAATTCTCTTGTTTGAAAATGAAAAGGAGGGTGGGGTGGGTGTTTGAGGGCCTGGCCAGGGATTGGGGGTTGCTTTTGAAGCCCATTTTGTTGTAATATCTCATTGTCATGACATTGGGTTTTTCCCTTAGCTGCTGCTGCTGCTGCTTCTTCTTGAACATGACGACCAAGTACATACTACCAGCTGTTGCGGGATCTATTGCAATTGCATTTGCTTGTGACTATTTTATTGCTGACAGGAAGATATTTGGAGGCAAGATGCTGTCATTTGCTCGTACCTTTTTTTTTCTTCTTTTCCTCAGCAACGGTGGCAGTTCAATCTCACTTCTTTTCTGGAAACAGGTACTACCCCAGGCACTGTTTCGAATAAGGAATGGTTTGAAGAAACCGACAAGAAGTTCCAGGCGTGGCCTCGTACTGCAGGTCCCCCGGTGGCCATGAACCCCATCAGTCGCCAGAATTTCATTGTCAAGTCTCGCACTGAATCTTGAAGATCCACTTTTACTCGTTCTTTCTCATTCAGTTTCTTTCCATTGGCTAATGGTGCTTTAAATAAAACTGTACACTTTTTTGTTCACATGGGATTTGTTGATATTGCTGATTTTTTTTTTGTAATATCTGGATATGAGCAAGGCTGTTATTTGAGAATTTGAAGTTACTTTTCAGTGTTTCAATTTTAGCCCCAGAACCTTTTTTCTCTTCAAATAAAAATGTGAGCATTGTTTATCTTGAAACAGAACAGGCCAATAGCCTGGTGTATTGCTGACACGAAGATATTTGGAGGCATTGTTTCCCTTTCATTTTTCTTTCTTTTGGAGTAAGCTCTTCATAGGTGTCGACACCCCAATTTTAACTAGGCCACCCAAAGGAGGCCCAGCGTATTAAAAATTGACTTGAATCCCGGGATTGGGAAGATCCGATTGAGTCAATGATAGTCACAACCACATCATTTAACATTACCCTTAAATTAAAGTGCACTTTCAAATAGCCTCTCTTCTCTTCTGACTATTTTAACACTTTAAAAGCGCACATTTATTATTTAAAATAAGTATTTTTATAGAAAAAAAAAAAATAGGGGTATTGACTTGTGTAACAAGAACTACTTGTTGTAAGTACTTTTTTAAAACTACTTTTTAAGAACTAGTTATGTGAATTTTGAGAAGTAATTTAAGATAATTATATATAATTTTGTTATTTATTATAACATATTAATTATTGATGAAATATAAATAATTTTGAAATGAAGAAGAAGAACCAACTATTAATTTGAATTATTAATATTAGAAAAATATTGATTTAATTACTAATATCATTTTAACTTAAATTAATATGTTAATCAAATATTAAAAATATGCATTACAGAAAAGATTTTTGTTATATTATTTTTAATTAATAAAAAGTGAAATATTATTTAAAATTAACAATAATTAAAAATATTATATTTCTTAATTTAAAAATATGGTTGAACAATTGTATATTATTTTATTACGCATTGTAGCATATTAATTATTAATAAAATATAATTAAATTTTGGAATAAATAAAAAAAACCACCTATAAATTTAAATTAACTTTAAATAAGTTAAAGTTTTAAGTTTAGTTATTAATAATAGTTTTAACATAAATTAATTTGATAATCATATATTATAAATATACATTGGTAACAAGATTATTGTGATTTTAAAGAATATTTAAATTTTATTTAGAAAAAATAATATAATTATAAATTCAATCTGAATGGTTGGGGATTAATGGGTTCGCGCGGAGAGAAGAGTTGGTTGATTGTTGTGTTCTGGCGATGAGGTCTGGTTCCGGTTATGATGGGTTCGCTCCGCCATAAATGGGAAGTTGGATTTATTAAAGCGACAATGGTGCGAAGCGAGGCAGATGTATACTGGTCATTCACGGGCTTGGTTCCTGGGTAGGGGTGAGCATAATTCGGGGAAAACCGAATTAACCGAATTAACCGACTGATATTGGTCAGTTCGGTTATGCTTTCCAATATTTCGGTTAATCGGGTTTCGGTTTGGTTAATGGAGAATATTAATTCGGTTAACCGATTAACCGATTTACGAATTAATTAAATTTTAAATATAAATTAGTAAATTAAAATCCGATTATTCACTCATTCCCTCTTATACTCTCAGTCTCACTGCTCTCAGTCTTAGAAGTCAGAACTCGTAAGGCCCTCACTACCTTTCTCTTGCTCACCCGAGCTCGGTCCTCTGCACCACTAGGCACCATCTTCACGCGATGCCTTCGTCTGTGTCCATCGCCATCGCTGTCGCCGGCCATCATCACCAACACAGTCACTGCTCTCTGAAGTCGGAAGCCCTCACTGAGTCACTGCCTCTCTCTCACTCACCTGAGCTCACTGCTCCGCACCACCATCTTCACGTGATGCCATCGCCTGCACCCATTGCCATCGCTGTCGCCACTGGCCAGCCATCGTCACCAGCACACAAGCTCCCTCTCATTCTCATTTTTCTTCTCTCGTGCATAGACCAGCTCACCAAGAACCACCCCCGACTCCTTATCGGCGTCAAGCTCACCCGAGCTCAATCGTCTCCCCAACCACCTCTCCTCCACATTAGTTTAGAATCTAGATACACCTTCCTGACTTCCCCCTTCCCTTGTTCTGGATACACCTTCCCGGATTCCCCTTCCCTCATTTCTCGGTTAAATTAGGTTAACCGAATTACCCAAAAAATAAATTCGGTCGGGTTCAGTTCGGTGAGGCCCAATGGTTCGGTCGGTTCGATTAACACTATTCTTTAATCGAAATTTTTGGTTAATTCGGTTAATTAACCGAATTTGGCCGAACCGACCGTTTGCCAACCCCTATTCTTGGGTGGGCATTTGTGTGATAGGCTCTCATTTGGATTGCTACCAATTTCTTGGAATAATTGTAAAGACGACGTTTGGGGTTGACAGAGAGGGGAATTCGCCAGAGAAGACAATGGTGTCGTCGTAGATGGCTGAAGTGGATGATGGCCTTGTGGGTAAAGACTTGCAGCTCGCTTGTGTCTCCAGATTTGGGGATCTACAGCCAATTAATGAAATGCATAGGGTTAATTGTTACGCGGAAAAACAGCAGTTAGCTAATTTATGTTCCAATATGAGAAAAAAAAAAAAGTAAAAGAAGAAAAAGGAAGATGTAGGTTGCTGGGCAAAAGCAAATTGCTTGCATATATTGCCAAGTTAAAGGGGTAGCTAAGATTCGTCCAAAGAACAGGAATTTCTCGTCTCGAGTCCTATTTGAGTCAATTGGAGGCAAGGCACGCCATTCTTTTCTTCATCTTCTTCTTTTATTCTTCTCCTCATTCTCTACCGAGAGAAAAGGAGAGAGAGAGAGAGAGAATTTATATTGTATATATACTCGATATACAGAGAGAGAGAGAGAGAGAGAGAGAGAGAGAGAGAGAGAGAGAGAAGTAAGGAAATTAAAAGGAATGGGATGCCCATTCTTTTCTTCTTCTTCCTTTTATTCTTCACCTCTTTCTTTACTGAGAAAAATTATATTATGGTGTGTGTGTTAGGAGATGTGTGGCTCGTATGTGTGTCGATAGCTGCACCCAGCTAAAAATGTTGAAACTAGAGATGAACAACCACCAACAATCTGCCTACCAGCTGACTTTGCAGCAGCCTTTGTTTGACTTTTTCCCCCTCCCATGTGTATATATATGTAATGTATGTGTGCGTAGAATATGTGGTGAATTGAAGAAGTGAGCAGTGTTATAAGGTGCAAAGTGTAGAGAGCTGTGTTGCAGAGGGCTGTGTGTGAGGCAGAGTGAATCCTTGTGAGAGTGAGAGAGGAGTTAAGGGCAGCAGCCTCCTCCTTCTCCTTGTGTAAATCTCTTGGTAATTATAGTGGATTTGAGTTCTTCCGTGGACGTAGGTCATAGTGGACCGAACCACGTAAATCTTGTCTCACATTTGTGTTGCGTAATTTTTCTTGTGTGATTGTTGCTCGTCAATAATTTTCCCAACAAATGGTATCAAAGTGAGGTTGGAGCAAAATCTCCGGATCGAAGCAAAATTCCTAGGTTTGAGCCTTTGTCCAGTAGCTCGAAACTTGGTTTTGAGGCCACCACAAAATTCCTCTCGTTGATACGAAGTCAACGACGGTAACCGGAGCTCAAACGGAGCCCGAATGAAGTTGCACGCACTCACACGCGCCACCGATGGAAAAATCACATCGCCACGCGCACCCACACTCCTTCGAACGGCTAGCGCACGTTTGGAGATAGAAGACGCTGACGTGAGCGACCACGTAAGCGCTGAGTCAGCGTCGCGTCAGCTAGTGTTAGGCCACGTCATCGCTATGTCATCCGCATAGTCAGCTGCCATGACAGCAGGGCCCGGTGACACATCAATAGTCCGTACAGTCCACATCAGCAGGTGGGCCCCATGAGTGGGCCTAGGACATGTAAGCAAGTGGGCCCCATAAGAGGTGGTTTGTGCCACGTCAGCAGTGGACCCCACAGGAGGTGGGCTCCAGGACACGTCAGCAGGTGGGGACTGTTGCGCCAAGTCATCAGACGGCATCAGTAACGGCGTTAGTGACTGTTAGTAACGGCGTTAGTGACTGTTAGTGTTGTCAGGGATATTCCGTTAAAGGAGGAATATTCTGTTAAAGCTAACGGATAGTTGACTTTTCTTGGCCGATTTGACCTGAAGTTTGACTAGGCTTTTTGGAGCCATTTCGGGTCAGTTTTTCTAGCGGCTTGAACCATTTCTAAGGTTTTCGGCCGTTCCGGAGCCATTAGAGGTGTCCGTTTTGTGAGATTCGAAGCATAATGGTAGGTATTGACACTTCAAAGTTTGAGGTGGAGAAGTTCGATGGGCGGAACAACTTCAGTTTATGGCAGAGTACGGTGAAAGATATTTTGGTTCATCAAGGCTTGATCAAGCCATTGATCATGAAGAAGCCAGATGATTTCAAAGGTGATGATTGGGCCGAATTAGAGATGAAGACGGTCAGCACAATCCAATTGTGTCTGGCAAATGAAGTTAAGTACTCGGTGTTAGACGAAACCTCACTAATGTAGCTCTGGAAGAAATTGGAGCAAAGGTATATGACGAAGTCCCTTACCAATAAATTTTTTTTGAAGAGAAAACTGTATCAACTTCGAATGAACGAGGGAAACATCTTTTTTGATCACATAAATGATTATAACAAGATTTTAACCCAGTTGTTGAGCCTCAGCGTAAAGATTGATGAAGAAGATAAGGCAATTCTACTTTTGCCTTCTCTACCAGCTTCATTTGATGGTCTGGTAACTGCATTGCTTGTGGGGAAGGAAACCTTGACTTTGGATGATGTGATGGCATCACTTTAAGATTCTGAGACGTTAAGAAAGCTGATTAAGACATCTCGTGAGCAAGCTTTGGTAGCTAACAGTGAGAGACAAGGAAGAAGCAAAGATCGAAAGTTCGGAGGTAAGCAATGGCGTTCAAAATCAAGAGGACGAGATACGAGCGAAGTCGTATGTTACTGGTGTGATAAAAAGGGGCACTTCAAGAGGGACTATGAAGATAGAAAATGATACGAAGAAGAAAAGAAGATACGAGACGGTGTCAATGTATCAGAGCATGTCTCATGGTATGCCAATGATGAGGCCCTTATAACGGTGAGCAGCTCACGTCAACAAATTAGTTGAAGAAATGTGTAGTGTCGATCCTGCAAAAGGCACGGCCATATGAAGGGAGAGTGCTGGAAATTGATGAAGAAGAACATAAATGCTCATGATGGATGGGTTTTGGATTATGGGAGTTCAGTTCATGTCTGTTTTAAGAAAGAATTTTTCCATTCTTTCAAAGAAGTTCGCAATACAGTATCACTCGGTGATGGATCTTCATGCGATGTTAGAGGGATTGGATCTGTGAAGCTAAAGACGCCTGTTGGAGCGGTCTGTATTTTGGATGACGTAAGCTTCGTACCAAGGATGCGAAGAAATTTGATCTCCCTTAGTTGGTTGGATTCTAAGGTTTGTAAAATATCTGTCGCAGGTGGAGCTATGGAGGTGACATGACGTGACTCAATAATATTTACTGGGAAGGAGTCTCGTGGGTTGTATCAGTTGATAGGAACCACAGTGGTTGGTGGTTCGACCTTAGATGATGATAGTAGTACGTCATCAGAAATGAACAGATGAGTTCTATTTGCCGATGAAGAAGGCGGTACTCTCTGCATGGTTTAGACGTTTGAACCAAGTTATGAAGACTTGCATTGATTAAGTTAGTGTCAAGGTGGAGCTGTGGACTTGGGAGTTGATACTCGCCAAGGTGGAGATTGTTAGGAGATGTGTGGCTCGTATGTGTGTTGACAGCTGCACCCAGCTGAAAATGTTGAAACTAGAGATGGACAGCCACCAACAATCTGCCTACCAGCTGACTTTGCAGCAGCCTTTGTTTGACTTCTTCCCCCTCCCATGTGTAGATATATGTAATGTATGTGTGTGTGGAATGTGTGGTGAATTGAAGAAGTGTGCTGTGTTGTGAGGTGCAAAGTGCAGAGAGCTGTGCGTGCAGAGGGCTGTGTGTGAGGCAGAGTGAATCCTTGTGAGAGTGAGAGAGGAGTTGAGGGTAGCATCCTCCTCCTTCTCCTTGTGTAAATCTCTCGGTAATTATAGTGGATTTGAGCTCTCCCGTGAACGTAGGTCACAGTGGACCGAACCACGTAAATCTTGTCTCACATTTGTGTTGCGTAATTTTACTTGTGCGATTGTTGCTCGTCGATTTTTTTTCCCAACAGTGTGAGAGAAAAAGAGAGAGTAGAGAAACGGAGTAGGAAGTAAGGAATGCCATTCCTTTCTTTTCTTCTTTAGAAAGGTAAGTGCGTTTAGGAAGATTACAACTTATTAGTGCTATTTTAGCTTAGGAAAAGAGAATTATGGGGAATGAGCCATGCATTCTCCCATGACATGGCAAACAAATATATTAACTATATAGTGCTGCATTTCTATTTTCTGTAGTTGGCAGTTCATACCTCCTCCTAAGCAGCATTACGTTCACTTGCTTTCCTTTCCCCTAATGGCTGAATCATTTGTGTTTAGCATTGTAGAGAAATTGGGGGGGAAGTTAGGATCTCCTATTATTGAGGAAGTTCAATTGGCGTGGAATGCCAAAAGTGAATTAAAAAAACTTGGGGGCACCTTATCCACCGTGCAAGCGGTGATCTTGGGTGAGTAAAGAATCGTCAGTTGGGTGATTGGTTACAAAAGCTGAAAGACACTTGTTGTGACATAGATGATGTGCTCGATGTACTTGAGATTGAAGCCTTGCAGAGACAGGTAAAGGTATGTAACTTCTTTTTGCATTATCATCCGAAAATAGAATTCCAATTTAGAACGGGTCATAAGATAAAAGATGGATGAGATTGCGGCTGACAAAGCTAAATTTCATCTCATGGAGCATGTTGGGGATAGGACTGTAGTTGTGCATAGAGAGAGGTATGTTAATGTGTGGTGCCCACGGAAGCAGGATCATTGTGACTACACATATTAAATTAGTTGCTAAGATGAGTGGCACTGTTCCCACGTATGATCTATGCTAGGCTTTTGTAGAGTCTAGTTGCATTCAATCAGGATGATGACTCGACTTTTTCTTTAATGAGAGACTTATATCCTAAAACTTAGTCCATGGAGCGAAGGATTGAATCATAAGACCCAAGCCGCAGAATTGAAAGTTATCAATATTATGAAAATGTTTCGGTAATAACTACATACCATAATTGGTTTGTATTCTTCTATTTGTAATCTATCTATGTTTGTATATCAAATGTTTCTATTTGAAGCCATTACTGTTACAAAATTTTAATGCCTATAAGCGCTCTAAATTTTAGAAAGATTTTATGAAGATATATGCGTCCTAGAATTAATTTGTTCTTATTAATGTACATATACGAAAGAAGATCTTTCAATACGGAACAAAAGCATTTTTCCAAGGAAACACATGCAACAAAAGCTTAAATATATTATTTTGCTTGTGTATGCAATTTTTATAAATGTTATGAATGAATGGATAAGTATATACAGGGTGTGATGATGTGACAGAATGTGGGTTTAGGTTTCCAGCCTTATGTGAGTACGCACCCTTTCACAAGCCTTATACCAAGGCTTAGATAAGGGTGTAGTAACGTTATCTCCTGTGAGGCATAAGTTTTCAGGGGCTTGTGAATCACTCCGTTCAGTTTGTACTTTGTCCAAACTCATTGGGTAAGGATAGAGGATATTCTAAGGACCTATTGTTGATAGGAATAGAGCCTGAAGCACACATATTTAATTTTAATTTCCCCTCTTAGGATAGAGCCCCAAAGAAAACCCATAATTGATAAATCGACCTGGGTTGGTACACGAGCTTCATTCTTATTCGTAGACTTAGTCCATTCTTCTGTAGTATATTATTTTGAGCTCCCTTTTGTTATACATTCAATATTGCTAAATATTGTACTACATTTTGTTGTATTTGTTTTAGGCATACACACTTCTTTGCCAAAATTCTGAATTAGCCCCAAGCTAACCCATGGACCGCTCAGTAATGGTGTACAAAAAAAGAAAAAAAAAAGTATAGTAGTATTCAGAAGACTAGCAGAATCAGCAGGGAGGCAACTTGACTGAGTGAATTGATGTGGTATTGCCAACTTGGGTTAAAGTCAACAATTGATCAAATTTTCTAAAGGAGTTGAAAGGAAATATGGTCACATTGGTGTGCTAATCGAGCTAATCCTTGGGTCACGAATCTCCAACCATTGTGTCCTCAAGTAGCTCCTGCTCCTCAAATAGGACCTTTGGTTGCCAAGATCTCGCCAAACAATATGACTATAGGAAAAGATGTATGTGAGGAAAGAGCCATAAGAGGTGAAATGAATGCTCAACAGATGGAACAAAAAGAGCATGGGATAATTTTTAGGTGTCAATGGAATGTTAAACAGAAGAAAGAAATGTATCTACAAGCTGAGGAAGAAATTATAGTTTTGAGAAAGAAGGAAAGAAAACTCCAAGAAGAAGCCAAGCTAAATAGGGAATTACTAAGAATTGCTGAGACTAAGAATGACAAAAAGTTCCAAGTCCTGCAGGATCTTGAAGCTAGGCCGCAAAGTTGGGACAGCTGCAAACCAAATATCAAGAAGTAGTGTCTTATGTACATAAAGCAAGATATTGGGAGGCCGAGTTTTAAGCATTGTATCACCAAGCATTTGAAATGTCCCTTCAAGCCGAGATAGCCGTTAATAGGGTGAGAGCCATGATTGAGAAAATGAAACAGGTTGAGAATGGAGTGTATTCCAATTATTTTGATTCTGAAACTGCAAAAATTATACATCATGTACATGCATAGTCATAAATACATTTCCATCATAAGCATTACTAGTGGGACCGTGCTCGCATTATGCAATTGCTTGTAGAATGAGTGTGTCAGGGAGACAATTGAGTTTAATTGGAATTCTTGGGTTTTAACATTGAGCAGAATAAAACAGTTTCCTTGCATCCTTTTAATACTTAACAAAGAGTCAGAATTGTAGGAGAACACTTGGAAATCTGAATGTTGGGACTTGAACAAAGCCATAAAGAAGTTAGCCAGGATGTCTAGGAAATCAAAGATCGATTAAATGAATAAGCTAATGGAAATGCTCACAACTATGAATAAAGGGAAGATCATACAAATCATCAATCACTAGAACCAATAGTTTAGGATGATTCTTTATTTTCGTCGAGGTTCACACCACTTAATGGACACCCTCCTTTGCAGCCAATGAATGTGATGATAAGCTTGGGACAGAGCTCACACCCATTTGTGTCAGCAGCAACAAAGTTGCATGGAGCTCCAGGATTTAAATAAGCTCGGAATGAAAGTACGCAATCACCACCGATCATAATTCTTGATATTGAAGAAAAGGGGCTAGCTAGAGAAACTGCTAGAAAACAAGCCCCTAGCTCTGAGGTGGATCGTAAATATGAGGTAGTATAAGAACACTTACAAGTTGTGGAAGGCACACATGTATTTGGGTTAGTAAATGTGTTTGATGCGTGTTTGGTGCTTAATGTTCTGAAGTTTAAAGTTTTAGATTTCAAAAATTTCAATGGGTCCAAGTGTCCAGTTACCCATTTAAAGATGTATTATCAAAAAATGGTTGCATATTCAAATAATGATAAGTTGCTTATCCACTATTTCCAAGTCGGATAGCTTAACTAGAGTGGCTATGAGATGGTACATCCAGTTGGCTTGTACGATGATTCACACGTGGAAAGATTTGGCTCATACCTTCATTGCTCAGTGTAGGCATGTAATCGAAATGGCTCCTAAAAGGTTGATCTTACAAAATATATAGAAGAAAATGAACGAGTTATTCAAGGAGTATGCCTATCGATAAAGGGAAGTAGCAGTATAGGTTCATACCCCGGTTAAGGATAAAGAGATGATCTCTTTATTTGTCAACACCCTTAAGGATCCATATTTCAGTCATTGGTAAATAGTAGGGAGAGAGTTGAAGGAGCATTCAATATGGGAATGATGGGCAGCTCCAGTATTGAGTAGGAAGCCACGAAAGATGGAATGGACAAGAAGGATGGGGAGGTATGGGCAATAAAAGGTCGCCCTTATATAGAAAATAATGTTGGATGGATTAATTATAGTACAGTGTATAACCTCACAGTAAACATCTAGCAGATTGCGTGACCACAGATGATTTTTTTGGGCTCGCTGGCAACAAAATGTTCAAGCCTAAAAAAGAACAGTTCCAAGGGAGACAAGGAGAATGAAAATTCACCCCATCTCGATGACTTATACAGAGTTGTTCCCACAATTGATAAAAATTTAGCTAGTTGCTTCGATACCAGAGGTACCTTTGCAACCTCCTCACCTAAAAGGGTATGACTCTAATGCTTGATGTGTAACGACCTTAAAATTCTTATCATTTTTTTTTATAGGTATACAGTAAACATTCCTACGCAGCGGAAACATATATCATGAAACCATTTATACATAAATTGTACAATACCAGATTCTAGAATATACAGACCATACACAAAAGTGCCACTCCAGTATTATCTATCCCAAAAACATACACATCTCTGCCAAAAACTCACCCTGTAACTAGGGTGACCAAACACTCTCTCTATCTGTGAGCCTGATCTGCTCGCCTATCTGGCTCACCTGAAAAATGTGAGAATAAAGGGGTGAGTCGACGCTCAGTAAGTGGAAATATGCTATCACTGGTGTGTGGCAACTAAGTTAAGGATACTTTAAAATAATAACTGAACTGCAATGTAATAAATCATCTGTAAAACATGTCTTTCATTCAAAATTTAAAACATATTGTATCATCTATTTCTTTACTTGTCATACTGGTAATATCATACTATACTGTAAAACTGTAATCGTATATATATATATATATATAACTGTGCTTTGATCCCTGGGACTCTGTACGTCATGATTTGACCCCTTATGACAGGGTTATGCGGCCCGTAGGCGAGACTTTATTTGGTCGGCCCTCCAAATAAGTCATCATACTCTACACTACTTTAGCCCGGCCAAACTGCATCCTCTCCTAAGCTCGGGACTGGCTACTACCTCGTCAAACCGGCCCCCTCAACCCAGTGTACTAGGGAGCTGGATACTCTCCAAGCACGGCTGATGGTACCCACATATTATCTGAGATATGTGGTTGCACTCTATCTGTATCTAGCAATGGTACCGTACTCTGTAATCTGTATCTGTCTGTGTAACTTTCCTCAGGGATCTGATACTATATACATATATACATATATATACTCTTTTATTGTTTTCATCGTGTTTCCAAAATTACCATAACTCTGTCTTTCTATACTGTAAACACTGTATCTGTAGCATCTTGATGCTACCTCTGTATATCTATCTGTGTATTCTGTATATATACTCTGTATGTGTTCTGTATGTTATGGTAATAGGAAAAACATGGCATGTTATAACATTGTATATATGTATATACCGTTCTGTAATAAACTGTAATATAAAATATTGATCTGAGTATCTATATACATGTATTTGGATATATGTATATAACCGTTTCATAAACTATTCATATAAAACTGTATATGCATGTACATTTCTCCGCGAATATAAATCTATCTCTGTATAATCTCATATGCTGGAAAACCATATCAAATGTATATACTATCTATATCTTTGTATTTAGTATAATATGATGTTTCATAACAACTGTATAAATTCATTCTTCACATGAAAAGTCTACTTAGGCCACACAAACATTTATGCTCATTTTCTATAAAAATTGTATAATAGAATGACATAAAAATATGCTTATGAAATCTCTATTAACTCTATTAAAACTCCTAGCATAGCATATTTCCCTCACCTAAACTTTGAAAAGCTCAAATAAAAATTTGGCTCTATACTCGCAGGATTCCTAACCCAACATCCTGAAAACACAATGTCTCAGAATAAAATATTATTATTTTTCCGCCTACGTCATTTCTTATAACTACCATAAGGCCAAAAACTCAATAAAAGACTTTACCCAGAATTTGGGATGAAATCTAACTTCGTTTTCCTGACGATCCGCTCCGGCAATCTTGTGGAGAACTCTGCCAGGAGCGTCGTGGTAGCTTCGGATCGTCGATCCGGCGACTGGTGGGACTGAAAACGAAGAGAGAAGGGAGAGAAAGTCGTAAGGAGAGAGAGAGATTTCGTAAAAATGAAATTTTTTCCCCGGATTCCGTATATATAAACAGGGGATTTCGTCGACGAGACCCTGTGTTCATCGACGAAATTCTGAAGGCCTTCGTCAACGAGACCCTGTGTTCGTCGACAAAGTCTACGGCCTCCTTCAGTTTCTGTATCTATTTTCCTCTCTCTTTAAAATTTAAATATGGATATTTTCTAGGTCATTACATGGTGTGAGTATCACGCTAGGGTGCCAAGCCATTCGATTGAAAAGTGTTGGCCTTTTAAATATAAAGTGCAAGCTTTGAGGGATGCGGGTTGGTTGGCTTTTGATGATGAAAAGGAACCCATGTGCATTGTAATCCATTGCCCAACCATGGAGGGGTTGCAATAAATTCCATAGGAAAGGAAACTAGAGAAGATATGAAAGAAAGGATAGGGCAAGTTTGAATCTCATTATATGATCTCTTTAAAGAATTACATCAAGTGGGAATATTAATGGAAAGGGAACTCTGCGATGTAGGATCACATTGTTGTCGTTATGAGGAAAGATAAGATTTTTCAATATAGGAATGCAATACTTTTCGTGAATTCTTATAGAATTTAATGGATACTCAATTAGTAGAATTCCATACTAGGTTGGAAGGTCGACTAGTTGTCAACTTTGGTGGGGGATCAATCTGGTAGGAGCAATGGAAAATTAGGTTTATCCTATCTTTGTAGATACTAAATTAAATAATTGGTATGTGCTTGAGTACTTAGTGGTGATGAGATCAATGCAATCCTAGGGGTGTTTATGAATTTCCTCATTTTTGTTTTTTATATGAGGGTGGTGCCCCATAAATTTTTCCTGTTTAGATTATTTTAAATTTGAATAAAATGCATTTCAGTACATGTGTCCATCTCATTACATCATACTTTACTTATCACTTTTGTCGAATCTTATCTTGTTTTGCTTGTGTTTTGTATGAGAGTACAAGAAATGATTTTAATAGTACAAAAGAGCCGGAGCAATACAGGGAGGAGGAGGCTATTGCCTTTGTAGTAACCGAAAAAAAAAAATATAATAATAATAATAATAATAATAATAATAATAATAATAATAAAATAAAATAAAATTAATTAATTAAATTAATAAGTAAAATGAACAGTATGATAAGGAACATATATATATATATATATATATATTAAAGCATGTATATATATATATATATATATATATATGTGTGTGTGTGTGTGTGTGTGTGTGTGTGTGTGTATATATATATAAAAGGTATGAAAGCTTCTTAAAGAAGCTTTACTTTACTTTACTTTACTTAAGGTTTATTATATATATATTATTAAATTAGCACAAGCTTCTTTAAGAAGCTTTGGAAATCAAATTTTGGATTTTGGTGGGCGTGCTCTCTCTTCTCTCTCACTCTCTCTCTTCTCTCTCTCTCTCTCTCCTACAACTCTCTCTCTCTTCGATTTCGGGCTAGTTTTACGCCGGATCGACAAACCGAAACCACCACGACGCTCCTGGCGAAATTCTCTACAAGTCTGCCGGAACGGATCATCAGGAAAACGAAATTGGATTTCATCCCAAATCCAAGGCAAGACTTTATATTCAATATTTGGATTTTTGACAGTTGAAGAGAGTGATATACGCGTAAAAATATTGAACTTTAATACTGAAAATTTTCAGTTCCAGGGTGTTGATTGGGAACGTAGGGAATCATCCCTAAGTTGAGGTAAGACTTTTTTAAGTCGAATTTGACTTAGTGGTAGTTATAGAAAATGTTGTATGTACGAAAATACTAAACTTTAATTCTGCGAGTTTTCATTTTTAGGGTGTTGAGTTGAGAACCTTGTAGGTACGGGGAAGATTTTTTTTTAGGGGCTTTTCAGAAATCAGGTAAGGGGATAAACTAAGCTAGTTTTGTTTTGAGAAAATGTATGTATATATATATAGCATCTGGTTTCAGGAAAAATAAATATATTTATATATATAATTTATATTTGGAAAATACTGTTTAAATGATGATATGTTGAATACGTAGAAAATTTGTTTAGTGTGGCATGAGTATAAAAATGTTGTGAAATACTGCTTTTTTTTTGAATGGGGACGATATGGATTTCTATGATGGAAAATCGGCGTACGGTCCAAGATATTTTTATATGTATATGTGATTTGCCGGCGTATGGGCCGTGCTATGTGGATGAGATTTGCCGGCGTACGGGCCGTGCTATGTGATTTGCCAGCGTACGGGCTGTGCTATGTGATTTGCTAGCGTACGGGCTGTGCTATGTGATTTGCCGGCGTACGGGCCGATGATTTTTATGATACACGTATATATGTGAAATGATATGATTGATGTGAAAATAAATGATATGAGATATTTATGTATCACGGTTTTAGTATATGTATATGATATCAGAACCTGGTTGGCTTGGTCTAGGCTAGCACTTGCACGGTACCGTTGCTATGTGTCCATGGTCCTCGTGATCATGATATCTGTGTTAACGCCACTGTACGGAGTGGTGTGAGATTGGATGGTCGATATGGTTATTTTCAAGAAGTGTGCTGTTATCGCCCCTGGTGTACGGACCAGTCTGGGTAGACCCATCGGACCTACAGACTACTGTTTGACTTGGCAGTGGTCGGCCAACCATTGTCAGGTCCCGCCTTTGGGCCACACAACCCAGTCATGTGGGGGTAATACATGACGACAGCCAGCTAACCTATCAGGATTGTTTTTATGTTATTATTATTATGATATGAGATGAAAAATGTTTATGAAAATGCAGTATGTTCTACCATGTTTTGATATGCATATGTTTTCACAGATTTGATAAACAGTATTGAATATGTTATGTATGGTATATGTAGAACACAGAAGACTCATGTTGCCACACACTGGTATTAGTTTATTTCCCTTACTGAGAGGTGTTTCACCCCTAAATCTTATACATTTTTCAGGAGCCCCTGATAGGAGAGCAGGAAAAGCCCCGCTGATCTAGATAAGTTATTTGCCCTTTTTGGAAGGGTAAGTTTTTGGTAGGGACAGTTAGGTTTTGTGGGGGATTGTCCCTAGATTTCATTTTTGAGATGTATATACTGTGAGATAGTAATTGTAGTGACTCTGGTATGTGTTATGCACATTATGATGAGATGTATATGATTTTATACTTTCTGCTGCGTAGGCTTCTGCTGTATGTTTTGTTATATCCCTGGTGCCCACGGGCCCAGGTGGATTGTGACCTGCTGAGCTGGGATGTATGATGTGATGATAATTTATTTATATATAAAAAAAATATGTGAAAAAGGAGTAGGTCGTTACAGCCTTCTACTCAACTCTCTCTCTCTCTCTCTCTCTCTCTCTCACCACAACTCTCTGCTCTGCACACATACACACACTCTGCGCACAACACAACACACTTCACATATATATACACAGGGAGGGTAAAATTCAAAGGCGGTGGCTACAATTTCAGCGTAGTTTGCAGAGGTTGGTGGCCATCGGTCTCTAATGTCAAAGAACACGGCTGGGTTGGTGCGGCTGCTGACGACTCCACACCTGCAATCTCAACAATCTCCCACTTAGAGATGGAGACAGCATCTCAACCAGTGTATAGGTAAATGATACGCTCATATCTGTCTTCAAGCATGAAGACCAACTGAAGTTGAGCACAACTTCAGTTTCTCTATGGTCACCACCTTCCTGTCTATTGGATTCCTATAGACTAATCTGATGGTTGTCAGCTTCACAACTGGTGCAAAGATGCTGGTATAGTCAATCCCTTCCTTCTGTTCAAAGCCTTTGACTACCAACCGAGGCTTGTACCTTCTGGAGCCATCATGCTCCTCTTTGATCCTATACACCCATTTGTTGTGAAGGGCCTTCTTACTTTTGGGCAACCCAGTTAGTTCCCACAATTTTTTTAGAGGTTAAGGATTTCATCTCATCCTTCATCGCAAGCTCCCACTTGCTCGTATCTGCTACCCGACATCATAGCATTCAGGCTCTCCTCCATCTGTAAAAAGTAAGTAATCTATATACCTTATGTTTGGTACATGGGGTTAAGTAAATCTCCTAAGCTCCGAAGCTGGAGTAGGAGGCGGTGGTGTGGTGATCTGCTCCACTTATTCCTCCGCCTGAGGATTCTTGACATTCTGTTGTTGCATCCTGACACCTTCGAGGACATCATCCATATCTACATAGGTTGACTCTTTTTGAACTAGTTCAGTGGATTCTACTATGTGCCTGTCTTTATACATCACATTTTCGTTGAAAATCACATCTCTGCTTCTAATCAACTTTTTGTTTTCATCATCTCAAATGCGATACCCATATTCATCTTCACTATAACCGACGAAGGTGCATTTCTAGGACTTAGGATCAAGCTTGTTTCTAACATGATCACTGATATGTACATATGCAACACAACCAAAAACTTTCAAATGTGAAAGTCTCACCTCTTTTCCGCTCCATACCTCTTCTGGTATACGATGGTCCAATGGTACTGGCGGACCCCTGTTAATCAAGTATGCTGTTGTGCCGACTGCTTCTGCCTAGAACTGCAATGGTAAGCCTGACTGTATACGCATGCTTCTGGTTCTTTCAATCAACGTTCGGTTTATCCGCTCAGCTATGCTGTTGTGCTGAGGCATACTTGGCACATTTCTTTCCATTTTGATACCGTGCTCATAGCAAAATTTCTTGAACCTGGTGTTTACATACTCACCACCGTTATTTGTTCTCAACTTCTTGATTCTCAAACCAGTTTCATTGTCAACCATAGCTTTCCATACCCTGAAAGCATCAAATACTTATGACTTATACTTTAGAAAGTAAACCCATACCTTCCAAGAATGATTGTCAATGAACGTGACGAAGTAATTCCTTCCGCCTTTTGATGAGATGGACGTCGGTCCCCATACATCTGAGTGGACTAGTTCTAGTCTCTCCTTCTTTGGGGCACAAGTGTTTGTCTAGAAACTGACCCCCTTCTGTTTCCCAAATATGCAATCCTCACACATGTCAATCTGCACTGACTGTAGACCACTCAATTTTCCCTTTGAGTGCATCATCCTGAGTCCTTTCTCGCTCATGTGACCGAGTCATTGGTGCCAGATGCTGTTGTCATCATTTTTTTACAGCAACTGAAATAGACATGGAGGCATTGGAGGTTAGATAAAGTGTTATGCTTTTTGTTAGTTATGGTGTAACCCCAAGAGGGGGGGGGGGTGAATTTGGTATTTGAAATTTGTCGCCTAGGTCTACTGGTTTTAACAACAGTATAACACTACCTAGTGCCAATCTATGCAATTTAGAAATTAAACATACATGTGTAGAAAAGTAAGGTGCAGAAAAGTAAACAATACACGCGATATGTTATTGAGGTTCGGGCAAATTGCCTACGTCCCCGCCTTGGCTACACCAGCACAAGGATTACCACTATGATGCTCACTTAAACGGGTGGAGCGGAACCTATACAAACCAGGTCAATTCAAGGGGCTGACCTCGACTAACACACCTTAACAGGATGGCGCACCTAACTTTCCTAACCGGATCTAAGCCAATCTGGAACTATTCCATGGGGCTAGTCTCCATATTCAGGCCCGTGTCTGGAATACAACCAATGTGTATAAAATGTGTACATAGAAATACGCTTCTAGATAAGTAGATATGTGCACCAATACAACTCAATCAATATTGCAAGCACGAATGATATGTAAATATGCTCAGTGCTTTAATGTGTGCTAAACACTCAATCAAGTATAGATTTTTAGTCCAAATCTAGAGTATATATCCAAACAAGATTTGAAACACAATATGTGAATAACACAAAATCAAATCAGGGTTTCAAATATGTTAAGCAAGTTAAATCAAACAAACTCAATAGGATATTTCAATATACAAAGCACAATGAAGTTGTTTGAAAACAAGCTTTTTGAAAAGGATTTTTGCACACCAAAAACTAGGTTTCAATATCTTGCAATGACAATGCAAGAACCACAACCCTCAAACCCACACAAGATTTATCAAATGAAATTAGTGGAAGAACTTTAATGCTAAACTCTCAAATAAAATCAATCAAGCAATAATACAAGTGAGAGTTCTAGCTGGACAAATTAAGCACAATAGCCTTAGAGATACTCACAATGCTTAAAAAGATCAAGAGTGTGTGGAGTATGTGAGTCTTTGAAAGTATTATTGGCTATAAAATGATTTTTGGATTTAAGAGAATTTTGGCTTTAATGATTTTTCTAATCTTTTACTAATTATTCTAAATGAGGGTGTATATATAAACTTCCTCAAAAATATAACCATTAAGGACAAAAGTGAAATAATTAGAAAAGTTTTAATAGTATTTAATTAAATTAACCCCATTTAAAAAAGTTAACCACAGTAAAAAATGAGAGGCAACCCGAGAGCACCGATCAATTAGGGCAAGTTCGGTCGACCCAAGTTCTTGGGGTTTGGTTGACTGGACAAGAAATGAATTGTAATCTCAGTTGACTAGACTTGTAAGTCTGAAGCCTTTTTGCGAGGTTCGGTCAACCGGGACAAAATGAACTAACTCGGTCGGTTGACCGGACTTGTAAGTCCAAGGCAATTTTCTCATTTTGCGAGGTTTGATCGACCAGAAAGATTTGAACTGGATAGTTCAAATGATTATGGCGTTGGGACATCTCCCGAGGACCCTCGGTCGACTAGAGCGTTGGAGTACATTTTGGGCTCTGTCGACTAGGTGGTCAAAAGTTGACTCCTAGGAGGTTTGGTCGACCGGGTGCATTTGAACTAAGCGTGTTCGGTCGACTGGACTGTGGTCAAACTGTTGACTTGGTCTGGGTTCAATCAACTGGGAACTTTTGAGCAAACAAGTTCGGTCGACCGAATGTGCACATTTAGTGCATTTCGATCCAAACTGATCATACAAACACCCTATTCTCTTAGTCATACATATGTGAGTGTCCTAGGGTCATTTTGAGGTATTTTTTTCATTTTGAGGACACCAAAAAAATTCGGTATTGGTCAACCAAAGGGTGTTCCCTAAGGTCTTTCTAAGGTTTATGTAGGTACCTAAAGTCCAACTAGGGTTGATTTGAGCATACCTACCTACCATGCATGATGCAAATTATTACAAGTCATAGGAGTGCATAGTTCATAATTAATTTACATCCCAAAATGAAGAAATGAAGTAATGAATACAAATACACAATACAATTCTTCATTCTTGGGCACGAACACCGCACACCATCATGATATGTCTTTTAGTCCGAAGCGCGCACAAGGTGAACCTGCATGCAAGTCTTAGTATAACTATCAGTACTAAGAGTGTTTGTCATAATCAAAACTAGGTGTGACTAATCAAGTCAACACTTTTCTTACCTCGCGCAATCATTAGTATACCCTTTGAAACTTTCCATTCATCGCCAATGAATGTTGTCGTGCATCCCTCATCTGCTAATTGACCAACTGAGATTAAATTATTTCTCAGGTATAAAATATATCTGATATCCTTCAGCTTCCATACTGACCCGTTTATATTGATATTCACAACTCCCTTGCCGGTTATGCCGTAAGGTTGATCGTTGCCAAGGTACACCTTACCGAAATTACCTGGTGTGTAATCCTTTAGACAATCTCTGCTGCAAGTGGCATAAAATAAGGCTCCGGAGTCTAAAACCCAAGATTCTTGCTTGCTCTGCAAAGAGCATATCAATGCATCTTTCTCTTCTGAGGAAGAGGCAAGATTTTCTTCTGTCTTCGCCTCAAATTCCTTTCTCAAAATTTTGCTTTGGTTTCTGAAATGCCCGACCTTTCCACCGTTTTAGCACTTAACGTTCCTTGTACCCTGGGAACCTCTGGGATTTATGGATCTAGACCGCTTGGTCCTAGATTTGCTGCGATTGTTTGATCGTCCATGTCTGCTTCCTTTTCCTCGACTTTCCACATTCAAGGCTAAACTTGAAGTGGAGGCATTGTTCGACTGCATTCTGATCTCTTTCGTCAAAATCATGTTGATGACTTTATCGTACTTCAATTTCGATTTTCCTGTGGAGCTACTGATCGTAGTAACAATACTTTTCCAACTCCTAGGAAGTTGACTGAGAATCAATAGGGCACGGATCTCACTGTCAAATGTAATTCCAACCAAGGCGAGTTGATCCAAAAGCTCGTTGAAATTATTCAGGTGTCTGTTAAAACATTCACCTGCAGACATGCTCATGGTAAACAATCTTTTCCTTAGATATACCTTATTCGTGGCTGATGACTGCTCGTACATATTGGATAGCGCATCCATAAGGGACTTGGTGGTTGTCAAGTGTTTGATGTGAAGGCAACAGACTTTGCCAATGCCATTCTGATAGCTCCGAGAGCTTGCGGTCAAGTAACTCCCACTTTCTCTCCTTCATGGATTCTAGATTCTCCTCCAATGGTAAATGCAACTCCTTGTCAAACAAGTAGTACTAAATCTGCATTTTTCATAAACCGAAGTTCGTGCTATCAAACATCTTGATCTAAGAGCTATTTTCATTCAAAATCTCAATTCGATAATCTAGAGATGTAATTAGCTCAAACAGACAGCACAGTTGGATCCGGAATGGCCAAAAACCCTAGAAATGGCTTAATTCGTTTGAAAAATGGAACCGAAATGGCTTCAAAAAGCCCAATCAAACTTTTGGTCAAACTCTAGTCAAACTTAACAGAATATTCCTCTAACTGACGAAATATTCCTAACAGCGTTAGTGACACTATTAACTGGCGCTGTCTTCTAAAGTGGCATTGGGGGCCCATTGCTGATGTGGCATTATGAGGCCCACCTTCTGGTGTCTTACTGTAGGGCCCACTGTGGGTCCCAGCTGCTGACGTGGCGTGGGTCGTGGTGACGTGGCAGTTGCCTCGGCCGCTGGTGTGGAGGTGATGCGGTTGCTGACTAGGCTACTTACTCGGTGCCACGTGGCACTGACGTTGCGGCTAACTGGGCGCTGACGTGGCAAGCTGATTAGGGGCTGACGCGACACAAGTCGCAGCTGACGTGTCTGATGACGTGGTGCTAACGTGGACCATCTTCTTCCTTGTGTTTGTTTGCCGATCATTCGTCGACACATGGACATATGTGGGATGACCTACCAATTGTCTACTGATGCGTGAAGGCACGTGGGAGCGAGTGGAAACGTCGTCTAGATGTTGGCGGCGCGTGCAGTGCTGTCTTAGCTCATTTCTAGCTCCAATTACCACCATTGGCTTCGTCTCAACGAGAGGAATGCGATGGTGGCCTCAAAATTGAATTTTGAGCTACTAAGCAGAGGCTCCAATCCGAGAATTTTTCTCCGAATTGGCGATTTTGCTCCAACCTTGCTCTGATACCAATTGTTGGGATTGGATCCAGGAGCAACAATCACACACGGGAAAAAATAAACAACCAAAAAGGAATACCAGATTTTACGTGGTTCAGTCGAATCGGCCTACGTCCATGGAGCACAAACCAATTTCACTATAACCAGGAGAACAATACAGTGAGGAGGAGGCTACTTCCTTCTACTCAACTCTCTCTCTCTCTCTCTCTCTCTCTCTCTCACACACACACACACCACAACTCTCTGCTCTGCACACACATACACTCTGCATACAATACAACACACTTCACATATATATACACAGGGAGGGTAAAATTTAAAGGCGGTGGCTACAATTTCAACATAGCCTGCAGAGGTTGGTGGCTGCCGGTCTCCAATGTCAAAGAACATGATTGGGCTGGTGCGACTGTTGACGACTCTATACCTGCAATCTCAACAAATGGCGATTAGGATCGGATCCATACAAATAATGGATCTTATTGATCGTAACATTAATTTTTTAGATAATTTATTTTATAACATAATAATTTAAATAGTAAAACATTTATCAACCAAACACAACCATTTAAAACATGACTAATAATTTGGCAATTTCATGAACATGTTTGTACTATATGCTTCCATTAATTTATCGGTCCTAAAATATTTGTTTGTCGTACGTTGAACATGTATGCGCCTTTGGTATTTAATTCCTCAATGAGAATAAATATTTCTTTCTTGCTACGTGTTGAATCAAGTAATTAAGAATATACAGGAAATAACTATTTTCTCTACTCTCAAATTTTACATTATACTCCATCTCATTCAAAAGAATAGTTATTTCGCGGACCAAACATAATGTAAATGTGTCGTTCTAATATGTGACAATAGAACTTTTATATTAGAGGTCTCGAGTTCGGATATTGGTGAGGATAGGCAGAGGTATGGAATGGGAATTGGGAAATGGATTTCCTTGTGTTGTAGAGTTTAGGATTTCACCCCTGATCGACCAAAAATATGAAATTGTCATTTATATTCTTATCAATATTAAGTACAAACGGAGATATTTTTTTTTTTTTTTAAATTCCGAAGATTGCAATATTGGAAATTTAGTTGCACTTCTTCCCCGCATGCAAGTGGAAATTTAGTCACTATTTACGTGTGATACATGACATATTTATTCGGTATTTATAAATGATCAATGCATCCAACTTATTCAAAGTAAATGGTGAGACCCAAACAACATTTTTTATTTTATTTATATTTTTACGAAGTTCACAACAATGCAAAACTTAAAAAATAGACCATAATACAAACTTAAAGTTGTGTTTGGGATCATAGATTTCGAACCTTAGATTTAGATTTGAGTGGATTTGGACAAAAAAATTTAATACAATTTTATATTGCATCTTACCCATATTCAATACTAATTCAAATTTAAGTGCTCTCCAAACATGGGATTAATCTTTTTGGAGTTTTTTCTGGATTTATCTTTTTAAAAAAAATATATTAAATAATTTTTTTTCTTGGGAAAATAATTCTCGATAACCCTGACATAATCTCGCTACTTTAAACAAATCTCGCTACTTCACGTGTCATTTCGGGAATTATTTTCCCAAAAAAGATATTATTTAATATATATTTTAAAAAAATGATAAATCAAGAAATAAATTCTTCCGTGTGATAAATAGGGAAATAAATTCTTTTAATATATTTTTTAAAAAATTATAATTCGGTAAATAAATCTTCTGTGTAATAAATTCTTCTGCATAATAAATCGGGAAATAAAAAAAAATTTAATTCTTTCTCTTATTACTTTTGGAACAATAAATTTTTGAAAAAAATGAAAAATTCCTATTTAATTATATCTATTTTTTTCTATTTAATATATTTTTGAAATTTTTTTATACTTAAAAGTATTGTTTTGTTTATTAGATTTAAAGATTCTTTTTAGAACGATTTAGAAATGGGATAAGTGTGAAATATTTTTATTTAGTTTATCTTATATCAATATAGAAAATGTATAGACGATACTCATTTCTCTATTTGGTTCATAATAAAAATAAAATTTCTACATAAGATTCTCATGGGTTGCATGAAATTAAAATTTTTGAAGATTTGATATTTCTCTATTTGCTTAAATCTCGCTATTTAAAGTAGTAAGATTTGCTTAAATCTCGTTACTCCAAGTAGTGAGATTACGTCAAGGTTATTCTAAGAATTACATTCCCAAGAAAGGTATTATTTAATATATTTTTTAAAAAAAATGTTATTCTGAGAATTACTTTCCCAATAAAGGTATTATTTAGTATATTATTCTGAGAAAAAAAAACTCAATCTTTTCGGCTCCCAATAAATAAATATTGATCCAAACATGCTTCCAGAGTCAAAGTAAAGATCTGATACTTTTAGATTGCTGTTGTTAATTAAATATTTATCCAAAGTTCAATTCAAATTATACCGTATTAATGTTAATTGAATATTTTTTTTTTGAGAAATTAGTTAATTCTCACCCAGTATTTGATATATTATAATGGAAGAATGAGAATGGAATGAAATGAAAAGTTATATGGTAAATATGCAGAATCATAAAAATTGATTTCATTCCGTTTTATTCCATTCTTGTGTACCAAAATTGATTAATTGCTCAAATGTGGAATTTAAATTATCATACATTTCTCATTTTTTAATATTCTTTTTACAAGTTAACTTGTTCTAAGAAGCAAAAGGATTATTAGATTGAAGCTTGGGAGTGATACTGGATAGAAATTGAATACAATATTGTATAAAATTGTATAGAAGTTCAAATTCTAAGCGTGAATTTTAGGCTTTCAAATGCATAGTAAGTGAAGATTTAAGCATAACTGAAATTATATAATTAATATTATTTTTATGCCTAGACAAGGCTCATTAATTTATTTTTCATGTCTCTATTTATTATTATATATCATGTGTTTATTTATATTTCTCTATACCAGCTAATCATACCCGAAAAAAAGATCTCCAATACAATCTTGAACCCGTGACATAATTTGAAATATCAAATATTTTATCATATTTTTCATGGTAAAGTCATTTCTAATTCGCACAATGAAAATAGGTTAAAAATGAAATAACCATTGTATAATATTATATATAATTTTGCAAGAAAAAGATTTTGTTTAAAGGCAAACAATATATAGCAAATATTATTACTCTTATCTTATATGGAATCAATTTTATTTCCACTATGATTGAATAGTCATTTAAACAACAATCTTACTTGTTTAGGAGAGAGAGAGAGAGAGAGAGAGAGAGAGAGAGAGAGAGGTTGATTCCATAGTACAAACATAATATGATTGAATATTCTAGGAGAGCTTGAGCGACTTGCCACAAGCAAAAACCTTACTCTCATCCTTTTGCTTCCAGCAAAACTCTTTGTAGTTGAAATCTCCTAAAATGAGCGAGCCATCGATCATTGATGCCAGGAACTTCAATACTGCAGTGAGAATCATTTTCCTACTCTTCACTCCTTCGAACAAATTACAGATGAGCACTAGCTTTGATGTCTCGAGGTTTATATAGGCTTATAATTGAAAGTCATATTTATTATTATTATTATTATGAAAATATTTCCATTATTGTTGAATACCATACTTGGCTATGCATTTTCCCATTCTTCATCATGATATGAAAATATTTCTATTTTAGGTTATTACAACCTTGCAAAACTTTTAATGTCCATAAATGTACTCAAATTGAAAAAGATTTCTATAGAAATATACTTACTAGGATTACATGGTTCTTCTAAATGTACATAAATTAAAGAAGATTTTTTTTTTTTTTTACATTCAACAAATACAGTTTTTCAAGTATATATAATTTTTAAAAAAAATTTCTACAACTTTATCACGTTCAAAATTTTAAATTAAATTTGTTTGAATTTAGAAGAAAATTAATATTATTGGATTTTGTTTGAATTCACACAATTCCAAGTCCCAAACATAAAATCCGTGCTACTAATTAAACATATGCTTAGTGTCGGATAAATCCAATTGTAAATTAGAAATAATTATTTCAAATTTTTTTCTCGTAAGTATGCATTTATTGTAAGATAATCGAAAATGGTTGGCACAACCCTAATTATTTTTAATTCACTTGCAATAGGATAAAATTTATTTATATTAATTAAATATTAAATTCTTAGATATATGTATTTCGTTTCCGCATTCTTCTATTTTTGAACTACAGATAAGATTTCATTTTATTTTTGTAAAGTCCATTAAATTGAAACACAAAATATTTTTGAACTGCTAAAATAATAATTAATACAAATCTAATTTAGTAACATATGAATTAAAAATGCAAAATTAAAATAACCTCATACACAATTTATTAACTAATATGATTTCTAAATTACTAAACTTTCCTTAATTATGCAAAATATCTTACTATTACCATAAAAGATTTTGCGTACACAAAAAACCCATATTATCATTTAAATTAGAAAAAAAAATCAAACTTTATTTGACAAAAAAAGAAGGAAATATTAAGAAAAAGATAGAATAATACAAAAGAAAAAAAAAAGTCAAACTTATTTATATATTTCCATTGTATTACTCAAATGTCATGCCCAATTAATCACATGTTTAAATGTTCATACTTTTTCTTTGTTTTCAAGTTCTTCTCCTGCTATTTTCCATGCAACAAATTTTCCTATTCTAAATTATTAACATTAAAGTTCCATTTAGAAATATATATATATATATATATATATATAAGAAAGTAATAAAAATATGAAAAAAGAAATGTACCTTTGATTTATCAAACAAAAGTTAAAGAAAAATGAAGTAAATATATCAAAAATTTATTGTACAAAAATATAATTTTGCACATGGTTAATATTTGATTTTTAAAATTTTGTAATTGTGTGAAAACAACTTTTCAAATTTAATAATATTTGATATGGAAAGAAATATAATGAAGAATAAATTTTCTTTTTTTCTTTTTTCAACCAAAACTTTTATCTAAACAAAGGGTAAACAATTTTTTCAATAAAAAGGTGAATCTTTTAAGTGGTAGATTGAAAGTTGTCTGTCATATACAATATAATTATTATAAATTATTATTTTAAAATTTATCAACCTTGATTTTTTTATTTAAAAATAATTTAGATATAATAAAGGATTAGCAAATATATATTCAAAGATGTGAAAGTTTTCAACTTTTTTTAAAAAAATAAAATAAAATACAAAGTTCAAAGTTCAAAGTTCAAAGGGGCCATTCAATTGAATTTGCACGCTTGGGCCAATGGTTTATCTTCTAACTCTTAGCATACTGAGGTTTATTTATTTATTTATTTTTATAAAAATACATACAATGCATTTAGAAGTTTAGAATGAAACTGCTAAATTTAAATTTGTATGATTTTTTTTAATTTATAAATAGAATGAAAAAACACATTATATTTTATATAAATTTATGTAAATTCAAATCTATAATTAAAATTTATGTTCCAAAATCGTACATTGTTTTTTTGAGTCAAAATAAATGAGAGCTTTCTTTTTGGAGTAAAATTACGGAAGTGTGTTTTTACTTTTTGTTGTTTGGCTAGATTAGGTTAATTGAAGCTGTCGCGATGTCCCAGACCCGCCAGAGACCACTCTGGCAATGGGTACAACTGCGAACTGGGAAAAATGGAGGTGTATTTTGAAAAAGATATTTTCGTGGAAAACATGGTGTATGGAGTTGTCACTAACCTTTTGGAGTGCGGTTAGAACACTTGATTGCTACCTCGTTAGGGATAGAATCAGTCTGTGTCACCGAAGTCAGGTTCGGGAGTACGATTACGCGAGAGGAAGATATTGGCACCCCCGACGTGCCCGTTCTTACGAACGGTACCAGATTAATCGAAAATTATTCCAAAATAAATTTAATAAGCCTTAGAAGATTACTACCTCACGAAAATCAAAGAAAATGCACAAAATGAAGACTATATAGGTATTCCCTTAGAACCGGGGCAATACAATACTCCGAAGAGTCCATGCCCTTTTGTTGCAATCGTCGGGATGGAAAATCGAGAAAATAGGGTACAAAATATTTTCCTAGATTTTCAAATCTCATGAGATTTTTCTAAGTAGGAAAAGAAAGAAATGAAAGAATTTTCAAAGATAATTACTCCTTAGCTGTGAAAGTGGATGATAAATGTTTATCAAATTTGTATCTTTCTAGTAGGCCTAACTCCCCTATGTCTCATCTGGATTGGGAAGAGTTTTCATGTATTTTCTATGATTTAGGGGGGTGATTTTTCCCACCTCTCCTCTCTTTTTTCTTCTCTATTGTTCAAGAGGTTTTAAGCTTTTTGCTTGTCTTCCCTTTAATAAAGTTATCCTTCTTTTTTAAAAAAAAAAAATTTATGAATATTGATTGAAATAAATTTATTTAAAATGTAACATGCTTTTTTATTCTATTTTATTCAACTTCATACATATTTAAATTTAAAATTTGCATTCTAAACTTTTAAATGTGAGAGTTATGGTGTAATCCCAAGAGGGGGGGGGTGAATTGGGTATTTAAAAAATTCTTTCTAGGTCAATTTATCCCTATTTTAATTTCACAATCAGTATAATGCAACCTAGGGTCTTTCTAAATGAGTATGAATCCCACAGACAATAATGTGTGCAAATATTTAAAATAATTATAACATTCAGCACAAATTGAACATAAGCATACAAGTGCGGAAAGTAAAGTGCAGGAAATTAAATAGAGTAAGGAAGAGGGAGCACAAACACAAAGTTTTTAATGAGGTTTTGCAACTCCTGCCTACGTCTTCGCCTTGGGCATACCACCCAAGGATTCCACTATCCTCTCCTTAAAATTGGGATGGAGCTTCCTGTTACAATCCGCTTCTTACCAGGGCGAAGCTTTCCTTTACAATCTGCTGCTTACACGAGGCATAGTTACCTCTTTACAATCCGCTGCTTACACAAGGCATAGCTACCTCTACCCTGTTCACACCCGATCTGTAAATAAAATGATATGGAATTTTGTGTACAAATACAATGCTTCTCAAATAAGTTGATTTGTACAAATAAAATTTTTAATGCACTCTCAAATGATTTTCAAATGAAGCTCGGTAAAGTATGATAAAACCTATCAAAAATATTTTGCAATTAATTGAGTCAGAGAATGGAAAATGATTTTCTTTTTAAATGACCTTTGATAAATCAAGAAGCCTCTCAAGCAATTAATATATGAGTTAAAATATGCTCAAGACTTTTTGTAATACTCAACACGAATTTTCTCCAAAAATGATATTTCAAAGAAAGAGTAGGAGAGTGAATTTCTTCAAGATTGACATTTAAGAATCATCAAATGACAAGAAGGCTTTCAAGCAATATATATTAGTATAAATATATGCTCAAACTCAAACCTTTCTTGTAAACCCCAAAAATAATTCCCTCAAAAAGATGTTCAAGAAGAAGAGTAAAAGAAATAAGCTTTGATCTTAAAAAATTGAGTATAAAATATGTTTGGAAAAGAGCGAATATGCAAGAATGCTCCTAAATGGTTTTTCTAATGTTTTTCAAGTGGTTTAGGCTTGTATTTATAGGGAAAACTCATTACTAGCCGTTCTATGGCCATTGGGGTATTAAAATATAATTTAATTTGAAAACTAGCCGTTTTTCAGTCCTTGGGGCGCTTTCTCCACAGACACCCTTTGGTTTTTTAAACATAACTTTTTTCTATACAAATCCACATTGGATGACGTTCTTAGTATCAATAGAAAGCTATGAAAAAATGTCACAACTTTCATGTTGAACACTATTTAAGATAAGAAATTTTAGATAGAGAAAATTGCTCATCAATGAGACGAAAGAAACATAAAGGGAATTTTTCTATTGCGGAAACCCTTTAGTATTTTGAACATAAATTTTTCTATACAACTCCACATTGAACGTGCTTGATATTAACAGAAAGTTAATAGAAAATCATACAACTTTCATGTTGAATACGCTTTAAGATAAGGAGTTATTGATAGAGAAAAGTGCTCATCAATGCGATGGAAGAAATATGAAGGGTATTTTTTTTTTAATAAAAAAAACTTGTTTTGGAAAAATGTTTTCATGAGAAGTCTATGCCCCTAAGGTCAATCTAAGGTCTTGGTTAGTTTGTGAGAGCTTCAATTCCAATCATATGATTATGCATGTACAAATTGAAACCTAATTACTATTACAACTTAAAGAATAAATAAAATCTTGATGCTTCTGCTCCTTAATACTCCATGGAACACGCTATAATTTGTGCTCGATTAGGTACTCCTTGGCTTCCATTTTTCATCCCTCATTTGTGCCTTTTGCATCATAAATCTGTTCAAAGACTAAACGCACAAATGAGATGCTGTGGTTTGTCATAATCAAAATAGGGATCGAATTCAAAAAGCCAACAATCTCTCCTTTTTTTATGATGACAAACATAGGAGCAAAATTGGGATTGCCTAACAAGGTTCCCCTTACAAAATGCATAATTTAAAATGATATTCAAAAAAGTTCATATTCACACATGAAAACTTTAGAAATTTCTAAGTTGAGCATTTGAGATCAGTTTAGTTTAATGTGCAGTTTATGTTGAAGTTGATTTAAAAAATATTCAGTTAAACACATTTATTATTTCCCATTTTGTAATTAATAAAAGGGCATGAGGATGCAATTTATATGATAGTTTTGCTCCAAATACTTCTCCCCCTTTTGTCATCAACAAAAGGGCTAACAAATTTGTTCTATTATAAGAAGACCATTTAAAAATAAAGCCCTTGAATTTTAAAATTTCATGACACACAATTCATTTTAAGAACATTACAAAAGCACATGTCATGATGCATTTAAGTTTACAAATTTTGAAGCAAGAGAACAAAATATTATCTATTAAATGTCGACGAGGAGATTCATTCATTGACGAGTCTCAAAATCTGAAATTTGCTCATTCGGGATCTTCTCGTCGACGAGGAATTGAACTTCGTCCACAATCTTTAGTAGAACAATCGTCGATAAGGACATGAAACTTGTTGACGAGATCGGCTGTTCCCTTCTTTCAAAATTTTCCCTTTTCCCCTTATTCCATATTTATCTTTTCCATCTATTATTTTCCTAATTATTTAATCATTAATATTTTCTAGGTTGTTACATTTATAGTATGATTTTCTAAACGATTTAGGCATTTAAAAAATGATGATTTTGAATATAATTTATATTTGGGAAAAACCGTGTGGCATGTGAATAATCCTTTATAATTAAATGGTTGTGAATACTGTTGGCTCAGAATACTGTATGCTTGTGAATACTATTTAGTTGAGAATACTATATGTTTATGGAAACTGGTTGTTTGTGAATATTGCTTATTTGTGGATATTGCTTGATTCAGAATACTGTCTCTTTGTGGATTATGTCTAGTTGAAATTACTGTCTGGTGGTGAATAATGTTGTAAATGCTTTGGATATGTATTGTAATTCATGTAAATTGAGACATAATGTTGGTAGTGACATGAGGAGGTTGTTATATCGTACTTGATATAAATCACTATATAACGTTGGCAATGACATGAGGAGGTAGTTATATGGTCATTTACATAAAAGGGGAAATATGACGACCCGAATAATAATGGTATTTAAATAAAGAGGAAGGGAAATGGAAAAAAAAAAATAGAAGGAGGCAGCAGGAGAAATTACTGAGGGAAATTTATCAGGTCCTTGTCGATGAACACAGGGGATTCGTCGATGAGGGTACAAGAGGACCTCACCGACGAAGACAAGTTTCGTCAACAAGAAGATACCGAGAGAAGATTTTGGGGAAATCTGAAATTCGTCAACGAAGATGCAGGTTCGTCGACGAACTTTCTACAAGACTCGTCAATGAGGTGACATGTCTCGTCGACGAATCCGACCTTATAAATAGCAAAAACCCGGATTTAAACACAGTAAATTAAGAAAAAATCTCACTCACTCTCTCCCTTCGGTTTCTCTCCCTTCTCTTTTTGATTTTGGCTTCGTCGTTCGCCAGATCGACGATCTAAGGCCACTACGATGCTCCTGGGGAAGTTCTCTCCAAATCTGTCGGAGTGGGTCATTGGTGGAAGCTAGTCGAAATTCATCCCTGAGTTGAGGTAAGACTTTTTATGCCAAATTTGGTCCTACTGTAGTTATAGGAAATGATATTCATGTGAAAATACCAAAGTTTAGTTTTGAGAGTTGTTGGTTTCAGGGTGTTGCTCGAGAGACCCTGTGAGTGCAGGATCGAAAATTTTATGGGGTTTCTTTTCAGTGTCAGGTAAGGGAATAAACTAAAGTAGTTATTTTTTCATACAAATTATTATTATTTATCAGTAAATTAATTTTCAGAAAAGCATGTATTATATCTGTATATTACGAAGGAAATGCACATTTGGGAAAAATATTGTTATTATGTTGAAATGTATATATATGTATGAGATGCCAGAAATTATGATTTTAGAATATTAAGTATGGTTTTATATAGAAAATGTGTGGCATAAATATTACTTAATGTGAGAAGTATTATGTTATGACAATGCTATGGATGAAGTATGTTTTTCAGAGATTATGAAAAATACAGTATATTATGATTTTAAAGTACATGATAAATGATTTATTTATTCCGAATGATATGCATGAAATATCTAGCGCAAGGCTGTGATTGATAGCCAGCGCGAGGCCATATTTTATGTATGATTTCGGCGCGAGGCCGTATTTATGAAATGCTCAGCACGAGGCCGTATTTATGACATGTTTGCCATGAGGCCATATTTATGAAATGTTTGGCACGAGGCCATAATTATGAAATTATAGAAATGCTATTAATCTATTTATATTAAATTTTATATTATCATGTGCGATATGTTATCAAAACACAGATGTTAGTTTAGTTCAGTTTAAGAGCACGGTTTGTAACTTATAGATTAGATATCTATGTTTAGATTGGTGCTAACCACCCCATGAGGGGATGGGAAATGGATAATCGGTGTGGATTTCAGTGTAGACTGTAGACGTCCACCTAGCAGTCCAGACCAAGGTGTGGCGGGTCCATCGTACTTATAGACATTTTTGACTCAGCAGTGGTTTGCCAGCCATTGTCGGGTCCCGCCTTCGGGCTACACAACCCGTCATGGGGGGTAATACATGACATCAACTAACTATTCATCTGGGTATGTTTTCAATATTATTAGCTAAATCAGACAGTTATGATCAGTATGATTTATTAGAAATATGAAAGTACATGTTTTTGCAGTTATTAAATAATGAATGATTTTTTGTATGAAGATTGTATTGTATATCTATATTATCATTAAGTATTCATGTTGCCACATAACTATATTTAGTTTATTTTCCCTTACTGAGAAGTGTCTCACTCCCGAACATTAAATGATTTTCAGGAAACCCAGAAGGACCGATGGGTCGTAGCCGCCGTTCAGTTTATTGAGTTACCCTGCTAGGAGGGTAAGCGTTGTGCTAGGATCAACGGTTTATGTTGTAGGATCTTGGGAATACTTTTTGGTATTTTTGGGTATTTTGGAGATTGTATATAAATACAGAACGTGATGGATTATAGTTAACTCTGGTATTATGTATTCTATGGTATGAGAATGTGATTTATATTTTCTACTACTTAGGTTTTCGTTGTGAATGACAGGTGTCCCCATTACCTACGGGTTCGGGTTGACTATTTTATTTACTATGTTCTATCATATGATTAAGATAAGCAGGATGTTACAAGTAAAACATTGGCAGTGGAATAAGGAGTTTGTTTTACCAATTTACTATTAACAAGGTTGTGAGTGTGTGTTGTGATTGTGAAAGTGTGTGAAGTACATGTGTGGTATCCTGTGTGGATGTGTATCCTATGTGAATGTGAAACTTGTGCAGTATCTTGTGTGGATGTGTAGTATCCTGTGTAGATGTGTTGTGGCATTGTATATGCAGATTCTGGGATATGTTAGTGTTGAATGTATGTGAGCTTATGTACATGTATTTAAATGCTTAAATAATTAAGGCAAAGTAAAACTCTCCGCCCGAGGGCTTACTGAGTAAGGTGAGTGCCCTAATAAGTATCAATTGTAGCCGTACCTAAATTAATTTGAGTAAGGTTACAAACGGTATCAGAGCAAGGGGACGTTACATGTATGGGCGTGTAATCTCCCCAATCCTTGGGAACCTTCACTGATAAATAATGATTGCATATGTGTGAGTACAGTCTTCATGTCTGTTGTCAGTTACAGTTGATTAATAAATGATTGTATTTTTATATTTACTAAAAACCCTTTTGCTACACACTGTTATAGTTTACTTCTTCCTTACTGAGAGGTGTCTCACCCCAGCTTATTATTATCATTTTCAGGTCCTTCAGGTGATCGAGCTTAAAAGGCTCCAGGGGCAGGGTTAGTTTTTGGTAATTTTGAGTGGTGGGAAGAACAGTTATACGTAGAGTTTATGTTTTAAATATTGGTGATGTAATATAGACAGATGGAAACACTTTTTGGATGGTATAGTACTTTGGTATTTTATTAAGGTTATTTAATTATTTCCACTGCATGAATGATATCAAAGACAGTGAATGGTCTCATCACACCTCGGGCCCCACCTGACGGGTTCAGGGCATGACAAGTCTCCCCTTGTGTGCAATAACATAATGGAGGGGTCATATAAACCTCCTCATGGAGGTCACCATGAAGAAAAGGCATTGTTGACTTCTAATTGAAAAAATGTCAATTCCGAGCTGCAACCACTACAAGAATACACCTAATAGTAACCAGTTTAGCAACATGAGCAAAAGTGTCATGATAATCCAAAACTTCTACCTGAGTGTAGCCCTTGGCCACCAAGTGAGCTTTGTGCCGCTTTATGGATCCATGAGCCCAAATTTTTGTTTTGAACACCCACTTACAACCAATTGGTTTTTTTCCAAATGGAAGGGGTTGAAGAATCCAAGTATGATTGGCTTCTAAGGCTTGGATTTCAGCAGCCATGGCATCACACCAATGTGGGTGGTGCACAGCTTGAGAATATGAGGTGGGGTTGGGATGTTGGGACATAATAGAAAGAAAAGCCAAATGATGATTAGAAAAATGATGATAAGATAAAAAAGAGGAGAGACAATAAACCGTACCTGAGGAAGATCTTGAAACTTGTGAAGCTGTGGAGGACTTTGGTAATAGAGGGCAGATATAATTGTCCAAGTTAAAACGATGTGTGACAACTCGTTTTTTTCGTGAAGAGATGGGTGGAGGGGGTGGTGGGGAAGAGGGTGAGAGTGAGGATACCAAGGGAGAAATGGTTGATATGGGGGACTAGGGATAGGTATGTGTGGTTGGGTAGGTAAAGTATAGCAATGGTGGATATCAAGAAAGGGAAGAACTGGAGAAGATGTAGGATTTAGAGGTATGAGATGATAGGGAAAAACATTTTCTTCACAAGTGACAACATGGAAAATGAATTTTTTTTTTTTGTTTTCAAGATCGTATACACGATAAGCCTTATGATGGGCAGGATATCCTAAGAAAACACATCGAAGAGCACGAGGAGAGAATTTATCGTGATGTTGGCGAGTGGTTTTGGCATAGCACAAACATCCAAACACTTGCAAGTGTATATACGATAGTGGTTTCTGAAAAAGGAGCTTATAAGATGACTTATGAGTGAGGCTAGGTGAAAGAGTGCGGTTGATTAAATAAGTGGTTGTGAGAATGCATTCACCCCAAAAATAGATGGGAAGATTGGCTTGAAAACGTAAACAATGAGCCATATTAAGAAGATGGTGATGTTTAGGCTTGACAATGCCATTCTGTTGAGGTGTATCCATACATGTGCGCTTGTAAAAAATACTTTGATCGTGAAAAAAGGTTTGCAGTTTATTGGATAGAAATTCTTGACTATTATTAGTGCACACATGCTTAATAGTGCAATTGAATTTATTTTTAATCATGGCACAAAAAATTTTAAGGCAAGTGAAAGTATCAGATTTCATGTGCATAAGATAGACCCATGTAGTACGTGAGTAGTCATCTACGATTGTTAAAAAATAATGTACACCAGAATGTGAAGCCGTAGGATAACCGCCCCATATGTCATAATAAATCCAATTAAAACAAAATGTGCTCTTATTTGTATTCAAAGAAAAAGGTAAACAAGTGTGCTTTGTTCTAACACAAACATCACAAGCCAAAAGAGAACAAGAAATATTTAAAGTTTTCAGAACACATGAACTAGAAGGGTGACCAAGACGTTGATGCCAAAGAGTAGGGGTCAGGAACACACTAAGAGTGGAAAAATGAGGAGGAGAAAGGTTTATAGTGGTAGTTCGTCCTATACTTCACTCATTCTAATCAAACTCCTCGTGGATAGGTCCTAAAAAACATAAAAGGTAGAAAAAAATATAACAACACAATTGAGAGTAGACGTGAGTTTGCTGATGGACAATAAATTAAATTTAAATGAAGGCACAATAAGAACATTAGAAAGAGAGAGATTAAGAGAAAAATGCTGAGTGCCAGTATGAGTTATAAGGACAATGTCACCATTTAGAATCTTAATGGGGTACGACTGATTAAGAAGTTGAATATTATCAAGAGAAGACAAATTGAAAGTCATATGATCTGAGGGACCTGAATAAAAAATCTATTCAATATTAGAAAAAGAAGCAGGATGATAAAAGGCAAGGTTACTGAAAAAATTGGTAGAGTTAGTGTTTGAGTGCGATAAAAGATCCAAGAGTTTACGGTATTATATGCTGGTGAGGCCAGGGACAACAATCAAAGAAGAAGTTAAAGAACCCATGGCAATGTTTGCAGCCATTGAAGAACTAGATTTTCCATTGGGTGTTCCACGATATTAAGACTTGTTGCTAGGATAACGGTGCATCCTATAACAGTGGGCTTTCCAATGACCATTACGACCACAGTGGTCACATTGTGGATGACCATGCCCTCACCCCTTCCTATCAAGAGGATGAGAAAAATTACGAGGAACCACCATGTTATCAGATTCTGTTGGAACACTATAGATATGAAGAAGGCGTTGTTTCTCTTCTTGATGCAAAATTAAATAGACCTTGGTAACAGGAGGTAAAGGATTCATGGCCAAATTTTGGCTACGAATTGAAGCATATGAGTCATGTAACCCCATCAAAAATTGAAAAGCACGCTTAGTTTCTTGCATTAGGGTTAATTCTTTTAAGGCACCACAAGTGTACTGTGGTGTGGAGGCAAGCATGGCGAGCTCATCTCAATGACCTTTAAGTGTTGTAAAATACACAGAGATAGTCATGGAGCCTTGGGTGAGAGTAGCAATGTCATGCTTCAACTTGAAAATTGTAACGACCCAAATTTAAAATGAAATTTAAATAATAAGGAAAGGGAAATGGAAACCGAAACAGAAGGAGGCCATAGACTTCATCGACGACATTGCATTTCGGAAGAGAAAAACAAAAAGGGGGAGTTTCAGGGCTTCGTCAACAAATCCCCTGTATTTGTTGACGAAGGCTTAAGAGAATTCGTCGACAAACACAGGGGGCACGTTGATGAAAAAAATACCAAGAGAGGTTCTGAGGCAGCCTGAATTTCATCGACGAACACAGGGTTTCGTCGACGAAATTTGTGAAGGATTCGTCGACGAAGGTCGGGCTCGTTGACGAAATCCTATTTTATAAGAATGAAAAATCCGAGAGAAATATCATTTTTTTACGAAACCTCTCTCTCTCTCTCTCTCTCTCTCTCTCTCTCTCTCTCTCTCTCTCTCTCTACGGTTCTCTCTCCCTTCTCTCTACGTTTCCAACCCCACCAGTCGTCAAATCGACGATCTGAAGTCACCACAACGCTCCTTGCGGAATTCTCTCCAAATTTGCTGGAGCGGATAGTGGGAGAAAGCTAGTTGGAAATCATCCCAAAGTTGAGGTAAGGTTTTTTAAGTCATATTTGGTCTTGCGCTAGTTAGAAGAAATGTTGTGCGCATGAAAATACTGAAGTTTAATACTAGAGGTTTTCAGTTTTAGAGTATTGGTCGGGGAACCCCTCAGGTGTTAAACTTGAATGCGTTTGGGTGAAAACTTTCTACTCAATATGCGGGTTTTTGACAGTTGAGGAAAATATTGTATGCTTAGAAATACAGAACTTTAATTCTGGAATTTTTCATTTTCAGGGTGTTGAGTTAGGAACCCTGCAGGTACGGGGCAATTTTATTAGGGGCTTTCCAGGAATCAGGTAAGGGGATAAACTAAGCTAGTATTGTTTTGGAAAATGTTATATATATATGTAGTTATCATTTGATTTATGGAAAATGTATATGATTATATATATATATATATGTGTGTGTGTGTGTGTGTGTGTGTGTGTGTGTCTTATATTTGCAAAATATTGTGAAAAGATCGTATGGGGAATGTGGATGAGATGAATTTTTTTTATGATGGAAAACCGGCGTACGGGCCGAGATGTTTTACATATATATATATATATATGGATGTGATTTGTCGACGTACGGGCCGTGCTATGTGATTTGCCGGCGTACGGGCCGTGCTATGTGATTTGTCGGCGTACGGGCCGTGCTATGTGGTTTGCCAGCGTACGGGTTGTGCTATGTGATTTGCCGACATACGGGCCGTGCTATGTGGTTTGCCAGCGTACAGGCTGTGCTATGTGATTTGCTGGCGTATGAGCCATGCTATGTGGTTTGCCAGCTTACAGGCTGTGCTATGTGATTTGTCGGCATACGAGCCGTGCTATGTTAAAATGTGTAATACCGGCATATGGGTCGATGATTTTCACGGTACACACACACACACACACACACACACACATATATATATATATATATGTGTAAATGATATGATCGATGTGAAAATGATTGATATAAGATATTTATGTATCACGATTTTAGTATATGTATATGATATCCGAACCTGGTTGGCTTGGTTTAGGTTAGCACTTGCACGGTACCGTTGCTATGTGTCCATGGTCCTCGTGATCATGATATCTGTGTTAACGCCGCTATACGGAGTGGTGTAAGATTAGATGGTCGATGTGGTTATGTTCGAGGAGTGTGCTGTTATTGCCCCTGGTGTATGGACCAGTTTGGGTAGACCCATCGGACCTACAGACTAGACTATTGACTTGGCAATGGTCGGCCAACCATTGTCAGGTCCCGCCTTTGGGCCACACAACCCAGTCATGTGGAGGTAATACATGACAATAGCCAGCTAACCTACCAGGATAGTTTTATGTTATTATTATTATTATGACATGAGTTAAGATATATATATATATATGTTTTCCCAGACTTGATGAAACAATACTAAATGTGTTATATATGATATATGTTGAACACAAATTGCTTATGTTGCCACACACTATTATTAGTTTATTTCCTTTACTGAGAGGTGTCTCACCCCTAAATTTCATTAACTTTTCAGGAGCCCAGGATAGGAGAGCGGGAAAAGCCCCGCAGAATTAGTATTGTTTATCTGCCCTCTACGAAGGGTAAGTTTTGATAGGGACAGTTAGATTTTGAGAGAATTGTCCATAGATTTATTTTTGGGTCGTATACACTAAGAGTTAGTGGTTGTAGTACTCTGGTATATTGTATTGCACATTATGATGAGATGTATATGATTTTATACTTTCTGCTGCGTAGGCTTTTTCTGTATATTCTAATGTATCCCTAGTACCCACGGGTCCAGGTGGATTGTGGCCTGCAGTGTTCGGAAATGAGATGTGTGTGGTAATTATTATAATATATATATATATATATATATATATATATGTGGAAAATGAGCAGGTCATGACAAAAATTCTAGGATTGTTGCTTTGAAAGAAACGATCCTCAAGATCTAGCCATACATCACAAGGGCATTCATGATAGATTAGATTGTGAACAATGGATTTATCAATGGAGTTGAAGACCCATGATAAGATTATATCACTGCAACGTTCTCACAATTTAGTTTTTGCAGATGATGACATTGGTTTGGGGAGGGTACCATTAATGAAACCAAACTTATTTTTGGCATTCAAGGCCATTTTCATGGCTCTCTTCCAAGTAGGATAGTTGTCACCATCGAGAAAGGTGGAGATTAGGTTGACATCTGGTGTGATGACCCAAAAATATATATACGATTAAAGCATAGTAATAATAATAATAATAAATTAATAAAAATGGTCATTAAGTTAATATCAATACAGAAGTGTTTTTCTGTAGTATCCTTGATTCCATGTTTGATGTCTAAGAAAGACCTTATCTTAGCAAGTGCTCAGAGACCATTGCGGCTTAGTCGTTTCCTAGAGGTCAGTTTGGTCAAAATGGAATTTCATAAGATAAACATGATAGATACTATTTGTACACGTAAATAAGTACATATACATAAAATAATAATTTGATAGACATAATTTGTAAAAATACACGGTAAAATAATAATAATAATATAGGTATCCTATATGGGGCCCACAAGACTGTGCGGGGTCCTTAAGACTATGTGGGACCCACATGAGTCCCGAAGTTGTGTAGTAAGTCCCGAAACTATGTAGGGCTCATAAAATCGTGTGAGAACTAATGCAGTTACGCAGGACCCACTTGGGTCTCGAAGTTGTGTGGGGTCCACATGAGTTTTCAAATTTTGAATTTAATTTAAAAAAAAAAATACTAAAACATGGCTTAAAAATAATAGTAATGATAATAATAAAAAAATAATAATAATGATTTTAAAAAATTCAAAAAAAATAAAATAATTAATTAGTTAATTAATTAATTAAGTAATTAATTAAAAATTAATTAAATGGGAGTGGTGGCAAGTACCCCCACATGACTTTCATTCCTATCCCATACCTAACTCATGTCTAATCTATCTCATGTCAATTCCTTAATTTTAAAAAATTATAATTTCACCCCTTTCCCCACACTTTTACAAATTCAATTTTCTTCTCCAAAATTTTTCTATAAATAGGAAGCTCTCAACTTTCATTTTTTACAAAAAATTTTCAAAAAAAGAAATGGATTAGCGAGTGAAAAAATTAGTGGTGGAGGGAGAATTTTTGCTATAATTAAAATTCTTACTCACCCACTCTTTCCGATATCATTTTTTAGAGATATTCGTTATGATCATAGCACAAGGTTAAATAAGAGGTAAGTAAATTTGATTATGTTAAATTTTTATTTAAAATTCATACTTGAATTTATTTGTAAGTAAATTTTGATTATATTAGTTAATTTTATAAAATTCTTTTGAGTTTATTTTTACGCATATTTAATTATACTAGTTTTATCTTTAATATACTTGCATTTATTTTTGAATTAATAAATGTTCTAAACCCTATTTTACATCGTTAAATTCTATTCAAGAAAATATTTTTAATATGAAAATTGTGTGGCATGAGTTTATTTATACGTTACATATTTCACGAAAATATGAGTAAAAATAAAATGTTCATGATATTATTTTTATTATAGAAATTATATAATAAAAATATTTTTAAAACCTCTTATGGCTCAGACGATACAAAAAATTACGAATGCTCGGTACCACAGTTTAAAGTTTAAACAGATCAGAGTGCACCTACACTGTTTACAAAGTGATTTTATATGGTAGTGGATTTCTCTTGAGTGCACACCTAGGTCGGACCAGGGTTTAATAGAGAAAATCTCACTTAATGATGATATACGTTGATTTAGTTTGGCCGACCAACTAGTTAAATCCGGTCTTCGAACAGTACAATCGAGTCATGGGGGTAAACATGACTTACGATTAACAAGCCTATGAGTGATTTTTACAGTATATGTATATACATATTTAATTACGTATACAGAATTATTAATGATTTGAAGGTAAAGTATAAGTTTATATGAATATAATCATTATTGTACCTAAATGTTGATCTAAAGGAAACGTATAAACAAAATATATATATATATATATATATATATATATATATACATATATATATGTATATAATTAAAAATTATAATTATAGTTTTTAAAGTTAAAAGTTTAATTTAACAGTTATAGTATATGATGATAAACTTTTACTGTTATAGTTGATGAAAAAATTTTTATGCAGAAATTTTTAAATTCATATTTATTTTAAAAGTATTTTTTGAAGTTGTAGTATTAAATATTATTTTACAAAATTATGAAAACTCATTTTGACCACACACTAATAATAATCTTATTTACTTACTGAGTGTCATCTCACCCCAATCATTATTTTACATTTTAGATCATTTTGAAGAGTGTATCAGAAATCTGACGTAACAAGTGTATAGGCGAGAATAGAAAGAGTAGAGTAGAATAAAAAAATTAGCATAATACAATTTAGAATATGTTTGTATATTTTAAAATTTTAGAAATTTGCATTTTAATAGTTGAGACGTATTTGTAATAAAGCTAATTAGTGCTCTGGTAATAAAAATAATTTAGATTTATTTGCGTCCACTAAAAAATTTATATGTAGGAACCCACTTAGATTCGGGTCCTTACAATTGGTATCAGAGAATAAGATATAGATTCTGCATACTATAGCATATATATTTTACCAGAGTTTAGACATAAAACATGATTTGGATAGGATTGGGTAGTTTAGGATATTTCTTTTAATTTGTTTTATTATAATACATTAATAATAAATTTATAATTTTAAAATAACATTTTATCATTGTTTAAGAATGTATCCTAAAGATAGTAACATTGGAGTAAATGAGATTAACGTGAATACTCCCAAGGAAAGGTAAACAATCATATATTCTCTAAGAAAAATGGTAGTATTATTGAAATCACTTTAATTAAGTTAAATATGTTATTTATGTTTGTAGAAACACGTACCCATATTGATGACTCATAATTAATTGCTAGATCATATGCATTAATAATTTAAAATTTTCATATATATATATATATATATATATATAATATCTAAGATTTATTTATTTTTGTTGTTATTATTTTCACCAAAAATATAAAAAGTAGCACATTAGACCCTACTGGGTTTGGAGGTGCTACACATACAAATGGATATGAACAAACAGTTTATTCTGAAATATGGATTTATCCAAAATTTCTTTGCATGTGTAACTTGAATATGAATATGTAATTTTACATTACATATTCAGTTATCATCAAAACATTCAAGCTTAATTTAGAAATATATATTTTGACGAAATCTTTAATTTTAGTTTTGTATTAATTTATAAGGAATTAAATATAATTTAAATGTTACTGTATTATATTTAAATTCAAAAAAAAAATCTCTTAGCATGTGCAAGTTAAATATGAATATATATATTTATTGCATATTTAATTCCCATCTAGTATCCAAGTTTGATTTAGTATATATATATATATTCATTGCATATTCAATTCCCATCAAGTATCCAAGTTTGATTTAGGAGTACAAATTTTGACGGAATCTTTAATTTTTATTTTGTATAAATTTATAAAAGTTAATACAACTTAAATTTTACTATATTATATATATATATATATATATATATAATTTATATAGTTAAAAAAAAAAACCTCATGGGTGGAAATCATTGGTTATAGCTCACTTAACCCCGAAGTAAGGTCAGAGCATAAGACCACTTGGGCATAGTGGGGACTCAAACCTGTAATCACATGGATGCACGACCGGTTCCTTACCACTTAGCCACCCACCCAAGTGGTGACTTGAGTATGAAATTAATTATATTTAAAACATTAATAAAATGTAGAAACATGAACAGAGCCTTAAGTCCACAAATTTTGCAATACGCGTTACTTGCTCGATTTCCACAGCACGCGTCACTCTCTCTCGATTTTCGTAACACATATCGCACTCCCTCGATTTTTGCAGTCGCTCGATATCGATGACACGCGTGGCTCTCTCTTGACTCTCGCGGCACACGTCGCTCTCCTCTCGATTTTTGCAAAACGCATCGCTCTCTCTCGATTCTCACGGCACACGTCGCTCTCCCTCGATTTTTGCAAAACGCATCACTCGATATCCAAGACACGCGTCGCTCTCTCTCGATTCTCATAGCACACGCTGCTCTCCCTCGTTTTTTGAAAAATGCATCGCTTGATATTCGTGACACGCTCCGCTTTCCCTCGATTCTCGCGATACACATTGCTCTCCCTCGATCTTTGCAAAACGCGTTGCTCAATATCTGTGACACGCGTCGTTCTCTCTCGATTCTCGCGACACACATCACTCTCTCTTGATTTTCACAACATACGGTCATTCCCCTACAAAAAGGGTCTGCCCTCCTCGAACTCTAAGTATCACTGCTTTCTATCATCTTGAACAACCACATTTCGATTTGTAGAGATTAGCTCTTCCTAACTTTTCTCTTGGTTGTCTCATTACTCAAAAATATTGCCAAATCACCCAACTTCCCAAGTTGCTGAGAGCAACACTAGATCACCAGTCCAAAGATGGAAACCCAGCAAGGCACAATTGGAGATTTTAGAGGAGGCCTTCTGCAGCAGTCAAGGAGAACTCCCTTCTATGGAGCGGGCTATCTTGCTTGCAGCACGACTCCGACGGTATGGTCTAATCGAGCCAAGAAATGTATGCTTTTGGTTTGAAAACCGTAGGCGTAAGCGAGGATCAATTGAAGAAGCCACTATTTCAACTATTGCCCTACCAATTATCCATCTTACCTCCTTCGCCACTACCACCCCAAGCAGTGGCCCTGCCATTTTCCCAACCATTTGTATCCTCATCCCTATCGACAATATTCCGTCTATGAAACTGACAACTAACATCACACCAATGAACCATAACCCTTACAATGGCAGCATCGCAGTCACCACACTAAGGGTTTGTGATAATGCTGACCTACTCCACTATTGCCAAGAGATCCAAAATGCATTGAGACTCATGTATGGGTCACCAATGACTCGTTATGAGCATCCCCACCAAAGGCCACAAGAGGAAGAGGGCAGCTTTTCCTCCCTTGCCAAACAAACGGGTGTTCTGTCCCTTTTTCTGACCCAAGCCGACGACATTACAAGAGATCAACTCTGCCAAGAAAGAACTCAGGCAGTTAGCAGTGACACCGCTAGCAGTTCGATAGATGTTGACGTTGAGTTAAGGCTCTAAAGGCCATATTTCATTTCATTTTGTTTTATATATATATTTTTAATTTATAGGACATGTATAATACACACACACACACACACACACACACACACACACACACACACACATATATATATATATATATATATATATATATATATAATTATCCTTTTCCTCATCTTCTAAATTTCTTTTCCATTTCAACCTTTATTAGACTGACGATTCACACTTCAGTTCTCAAAACAAAATATTTTGTCAAATTGACTCTCAATATATTCTAAGACTTAGCCAAATCGTTCATTAATTTACTCTTTCAAATAGCGCAACCAATTAAAGCATAATAATAATAATAATAATAATAATAATAATAATAATAATAATAATAATAATAATAAAAATAAAAATGGTCATTAAGTTAATGTCAATACAGAAGTGTTTTTCTGTAGTATCCTTGATTTCATGTTTGATGTATAAGAAAGACCTTGTCTTAACGAGTGCTCAAAGACCATTTTGGCTCAGTCGCTCATCGGCCTGGTCATAATGAAATTTCATACGAGAAACATGATAGACACTGTTTGTACACGTAAATAAGTACATATACATAAAATAATATTTTGACAAACATAATTTGTAGAAATACATGGTAAAATAATAATAATAATATAGGTATCCTATGTGGGGCCCACATAAGTCTCGAAACTATGTAATACTCATAAAATCGTGTGAGAACTAATGGAGTTACGTAGGACCCACTTGGGTCTCGAAGTTGTGTGCCCCAAATGAGTTTTCAAAATTCAAATTTAATTTTTTTAAAAAAATATTAAAACATGGCTTAAAAATAATAGCAATGATAATAAGAATAATAAGAATAATGATTTAAAAAATAAAAAAATTAATTAATTAATTAGTTAATTAATTAATTAAGTAATTAATTAAATGGGAGTAGTGGCAAGCACTCCCACATGACCTCCATCCCTATCACATACCTAACACATGCCTAACTCATCCCATGCCTAGGCCTGGCAAAACGGGCGGGCGGGCCGGGTTTCGACGAGTCACTAACGAGCCGGGTCATAAACGGGTCGATGTTAAACGGATCACACACATGCCAACCTTAACCCATCCGTTTATTAAACGAGCAGGTAACGGGTCACCCGTTTATTAAACGGGCAGGTAACGGGTCACCCGTTTAAAAATATATAATTTTTTTATTTTAAAATTTTTTAAAATTTCATATAAAGTGACATTTTTTTTTATAAAAAAACTGCATTTTATTTAAAAAAAAAAAAAACTCCACAACTCCACCTCTTGTCGGCTGCCGGCTGGTCCTCTGCGGAGCTGGGGGGAGGGGGTGAGATTGACGCATGTGGAGAAGTGGTCTATGGAGCTTGGGGGGGGGGGGGTTGATGCTTGTGGCAGTGGTCTGTGGCGCCTGGAGGAGACAATGACTCAATCTGCTCAAGGTGTGGAGTGGTCCGAGTGGATTGTTCGCAGGAGACGACAACTAGCAAGTCAGGCACGGTGGCATGTAGCAGCGCACCAGTCACTAGAGGAGAGGAAAGACTGCCGGACTGGAGAGGAGAGCTGGAGAGGATTGACTGAGAATCTGAGAGATGGAGAGAGTGAGAGCTGAGAGTTGAGAGCCAAGAGGTCAAAGACAACCCAAACGGCTAGTCGCCAGATGAGGAGATTGGAGACTGGAGTGGACTGTGGAGAGGCGCAGCGCGGGTTAGGGACTTGGGGTTACTGGGTTAGGGAGTTGGGAAGGGGAACTTTACATAGCCTTAGGGTTTTTTTTTTTTTTTAAGTGTGTGTGGTTGTGAAGTGTGAACCGTGGGGGTGACTGGTGAGGCGTGTGAGAAGAAGGAAGAAGCACTGAACTGAAATTAACGGGTCACCCGCTGGGTGACCCGCCCAAACCCACTTAACCCATTTATAAACGGGTTAACCCGTGACCCACCCAATTATTAAATGGGTTAACTTTCTTAAACCCGGACCCATTTGAAATGGGTGGGTCCGAATGACCCAACGGGTTATGACCTGTTTTGCCAAGCCTACCCATGCCCTTTCCTTAATTTTAAAAAATTATAATTTCACCCCTCTCCCCATACTTTTGTAAATTCGATTTTCTTCCCCAAAATTTTCTTATAAATAGAAAGCTCTCAACCTTCATTTTTCACAAAAAAATTCCAAAGGAAAAGAAGGTTTAGTGAGTGAAAGAATTAGTGATGGAGGGAAAATTTTTGCTATAATTAAAATTCTCACTCACCCACTCTTTCCGATTTCATTTTAGAGATATTCGTTGTGATCGTAGTACAAGGTTAAATAAGAGGTAAGTAAATTTGATTATATTAGATTTTTATTTAAAATTCATACTTGAATTTATTTGTAAGTAAATTTTGATTATGTTAGTTAGTTTCATAAAATTCTCTTGAAGTTATTTTTACGCATATTTAATTATACTAGTTTTATCTTTAATATACTTGCATTTATTTTTGAGTTAAAAAATGTTTTAAATCCCTCGGGTCTTTTACATCATTAATTTCTATTCAAGAAAATATTTTTAACATGAAAATTGTGTGGCATGAGTTTATTTATACGTTACATATTTCACGAAAATATAAGTAAAGATTACATGAGTTGATTTTTTTTTATGTTGCGTATTTCACGAAAATATGAGTAAAAATGAAATTTTCATGATATTATTTTTATTATAGAAATTATATAATAAAAATGTTTTTAAAACCCCTTATGGCTTTGATTGTTAGAGATGGAATCAGAAGATAGCCAGGAGACAGTTGGAGACGCGTTGCTGAGTCAGAAAACGCGTGGTGCTTTTATTCTCCATTAATCTCTCAGTTTTAACTTCCAATCTATATTGATTTTATTTAATTATCATTTAACTTCCAAGCCCTATAAATAGAGGGCTGTGGAAGATGTAAAAAATAGCACAGAGAGAGTGCAGAAGTATGAGAAGCTCAGAGATAGCTGAGACGAAGAAGGGAGGAAGAGAGAAAGAGAGAATTGTAATATTTTTCGGCGAGATAGTGAATTCTTGGTGTGTGCTCTGTGAACGTAGGTCGTTATTGACCGAACCACATTAAAATTTTGGTGTCACTTTGATTTGGATGCTCACAGGTTCCTAACAAGTGGTATCAAAGCCCGGTTGGAGCGGAAAAGCCAGTTTGGAAGTGATCCCAAAATTCAGCGCTCTGTCCAGTAGATCAAAACTGTGTTTTGAGGCCACCATCCCATTTAGCTCAACGAGATGAAGAGAAGGGTGCAATCCAGAGCTCGAAAAGAGTTCTGTAGAAGTTACACGCGCCCCCACGCGTCTTGTTGGAGCAAGACGCCTCTCCACACGCCGCACGTGTCTTCTTCACCCGATCCGCCTCTCCCCAATTTAGTTTGATAACTGACCCGACCTAGAAAGTGACTCAGACCCGAATGAACCCGAGATCCTATCCCCAACTCACCGCATAGAACTGGCCACGTTAGCGCTGCTGCGTCAGCTGCCACGCCAGTTGGGCCACGTCAGCAGAAGTGTGCCACGTTGGTAGAGGCGCCACGTCAGCGGCGACGTCATCAGTGGCCCCATCCCTACCACGTCAGTGCCACATCATCAGGTGGGTCCCACCTCTGCCATGCCATCGTGCCACGTCAGCAGGTGCACACGTTAGCAAGTTTGACCAGGTTTGACTAAAACTTTGACTGAGCTTTTGGAGTCATTTTGGGTCCGTTTTTCAAGCGACTTGAACCATTACTAGATTTTTTTGATCGTTCTGGATCCAATCGCACTATCCATTTAAGCTAATTTCATCTTTAGATCAGCGAATCGAGATGTCGAATGAAAAGAGCTCAAAAATCAAAATATTCAACGGAAACAATTTCAGTTTTTGGAAGATGCAGATAGAAGATTATTTGTTTGGGAAAGAATTACACTTACCGTTGAAGGGTAAGCCAACATCCATGAATGAGGACGAGTGGGAGTTGCTTGATCGAAAAGCCCGCAGAGCCATCAGAATGACGTTGTCGAAATCTGTGGCGTTCAGTATCAAGCATATAACATCCACCAAGTCTCTGATGGATGCGCTCTCTAATATGTACGAGCAGCTTTCAGCTGCAAATAAGGTACATCTCATGAAAAGACTATTTACGATGAACATGTCCGCAGGTGAGAGTTTCAGCAGGCATTTGAATAACTTCAATGAGTTGTCTAATCAACTTGCCTCAGTTGGGATAACATATGATAATGAGATTCGGGCTCTACTGATTCTCAGTCAGTTGCCTGAAAATTGGAATGTTGTCGTCACTGCCATCAGTAGCTTCGCAGGAAAATCGAAACTTGTATACGATGAGGTCGTCAGCATGATTTTGACAGAGGAAATAAGAATGCAGCCAAACCATAGCTCCAATTCGAGTTCAACCTTGAACATGGAGAGTCGAGGCAGAGGAAACAGGCATAGACGATCAAACAACCGCGGCAGATCTAGGCCTAAGTGGTCTAAATCCGAAAATCCCAGAGGTACTCAGGACATAGGTTCCCAGAGCACAAAAGTTATTGAGTGCTGGAACTATGGAAAGACTGGTCATTACAAGAACCAGTGCAGGAGTCAGAAGAAAGAATTCGAGATGAGCGCAAAGACAGAAGCAAATATTGCTTCCAAGAATGATAAGATGTTGATAAGCTCTTGGGAAAGCAAGCAGGAGTCTTGAGTCTTAGACTCTGGAGCCTCATTTCATGCCACATGCTGCAAAGATTGCCTAGAGGAGTACACACCAGGTAATTTTGGTAAGGTATACCTTGGCAACGATCAATCTTGCGACGTAATCGGCAAGGGAGTTGTGAAGATCAATATAAACAGGTCAGTATGGTAGCTAAAGGATGTCAGGTATATTCTAGACCTAAGAAAGAATTTGATCTCAGTGGGTCAGCTGGCAGATGAGGGATGCATGACGAAATTCATTGGTGATGAATGGAAAGTTTCAAAGGGTGTACTAACGATTGCGCGAGGTAAGAAAAGCGAAACACTTTTTCTAACCTCAAATGCCTCAATGTCTATTTCAGTTGCTGCAGGAAATGACGACAGCAACATGTGGCACCAACGACTTGGTCACATGAGCGAGAAGGGACTCAGGGTGATGCACTCAAAAGAAAAATTGAGTGGTCTACAGTCAGTGCAGGTTGACATGTGTGAGGATTGTATAGTCAGGAAACAGAAGAGGATTAGTTTCCAGATAAACACCCATGCCCCAAAGAAAAAGAAACTAGAACTAGTCCACTCAGAATGTGTTGGGACACATCAGCAGAATACCGAGAATCCTCAGGTGGAGGAACCAGTGGAGCAGATCGTCGCACCACCATTTCCTACTCCAACTGCGGAGCTTAGGAGATCTACTCGGTCACATATACCAGACAGAAGGTATTTTGATTACTTACTTCCTACAGATGAAGGAGAGCCTGAATGCTATGATGAAGCATGTCAGGTGGCAGATACGAGCAAGTGGGAGCTTGCAATGAAGGATGAGATGAAGTCCCTCACCTCCAACAGAATGTGGAAGTTGCCCAAAGGCCTTCACAACAAGTTGGTGTACAAAATCGAAGATGAGCATGACGGCTCCAGGAGGTACAAGCCTCGATTGGTAGTCAAAGGCTTTAAGCAAAAGGAAGGGATTGACTACACTGACATTTTTACACCAGTTGTGAAGATGACAGCCATTATATTAGCCCGCAGGAGTCGAGTAGACAGGAAGATGGTGACTACAGAGAAACTGAAGTTGTGTTCAACTTCAGTTGGTCTTCATGCTTGAAGACACATATTATGAGCACATCATTTATTCATGATGCTCTGGTTAAGGAGGTGTCTCTGTCTCCAAGTGGGAGATTGTTAGAGATGGAGCCAGAAGACAGCTAGGAGACAGCTGGAGACGCGTTGCTGAGTCAAAAAACGCGTGGTGCTTTTATTCTCTATTAATCTCTTAGTTTTAACTTCCAATCTGTATTAATTTATTTAATTATTATTGAACTTCCAAGCCCTATAAATAGAGTGCTGTGGAAGATGTAAAAAATAGCATAGAGAGAGTGCAAAAGTGTGAGAAACTGAGAGAGAGCTGAGAGGAAGAAGGGAGGAAGAGAGAGAGAGAAAGAGAATTGTAATATTTTCCGGCGAGATAGTGAATTCTTGGTGTGTGCTCCATGGACGTAGGTCGTTATTGACCGAACCACGTTAAAATTTTGGTGTTACTTTGATCTGGATGCTCACAGGTTCCTAACATAGACGATACCAAAAATTACGAATGCTCAATAGCATAGCTTAAAGTTTAAACGGATCAGAGTGCACCCACACTGTTTACAAAGTGGTTTTATATGTTAGTGGATTTTTCGTGAGTGCACACCTGGGTCGGACCAGGGTTTAATAAGGAAAATCTCACTTAATGATGATATACGTTAATTTAGTTTGGCCGGCCAACCAGTTAAGTCCAGTCTTCAGACCGCACAACCCAGTCATGGGGGTAAACATGACTTACGATTAATAGGCCTAAAGGTTATTTTTACAGTATATGTATATACATATTTATTTACGTGTACAGAGTTATTGATGATTTGAAGGTAAAGTATAAGTTTATATAAACATGACCATTATTGTGCCTAAATGATGATTTAAAGGAAACGTATAAGGAAAAATATATATATGTATATAATTAAAAATTATAATTACAGTTTTTAAAGTTAAAAGTTTAATTTAACAGTTATAGTATATGATTATAAAATTTTACTGTTGTAGTTGATGACAAAAGTTTTTATGCAGAAATTTTTAAATTTATATTTATTTTAAAAGAATTTTTTTTGAAGTTATAGTATTAAATATTATTTTACAAAATTATAAAAACTCATTTTGGTCATACACTAATAATAATTTTATTTACTTACTAAGTGTCGTCTTACCCCAATAATTATTTTATATTTCAAATTATTTTGAAGAGTGTACCAGAAATCTGACGTAACAAGTGCATGAGTGTGAATAGAAAGAGCAGAGTAGAATAAAAAATTTGCATAATACAATTTAGAATATGTTTGTGTATTTTAGAATTTTAAAAATTTACATTTTAATAGTTGAGACATATATTTGTAATAAAACTAATTAGTGCTCTAATAATAAAAATAATTTAAATTTATTTGCATCCGCTAAATAATTTATATGTAGGAACCCACTTAGGTTCGGATCCTTACACTTGAGTTATCAGCAGAATGGAGAAAATATGCAGAAGATGCATCCGGAATTGATGGGGATGTTGGATTGGAGGAGGAGACCTCTAGAGATGTGATATTGGACATGATTGCAAAAACAAAAAAAAAGTTCAATCGGTGTTGAAAAAAAAGGTATACATTACCTCTCTCATACCATGTCAAAGTTGAAGAAGGACTCTTTTTTATATCAAATATTCAATGTTACAGTTTGTATATAATACATGAGAAAAGGAACAAAATTCCCAAAATAATTCCAAGAATAATACTTAAATATCTGCTAACTAAGAATAATGCCTAAATATCTGCTCTAATAACTGTACAATAATGGATTGATGGAAGGTGAAGATATTCCTCTAATATTTATTACTTATAAATTATTTATAAAATCAAAATCAGGGACACGAATTATGAAATAAGTAATGCATAACTAATTATATTGTTCATGACCGTTAACTTTCGACTTACTACTTATGATTCGGGTTTTTATTGAAATAATTATCCACCTCCTATTTAGATAAAAAAAAATGTTTTGGTTGAAAAAAAAATAATTTTTTTAATTATATTTTCTTTTCATGTCAAATATTATTAAATTTGAAAAGTTGTTTTCACATGACTACAAATTTTAAAATATCAAATACCAATAACATATAAAATTAAGAGTTTATACTCTAAATCCTAAAACCCTAAACCCAAGTTCAAAGATTTAGGAAGCATTTTACTCTATTTTTTTTTTTAATTTTCCCTTGACAAATCAAGTGTAAAAAAGTAAATTTTTTTTTTTGGTTCCGTTCTCTAATATTTTTAATGCTAATAATATAGGATAGGAAAATCTGTTGCGTGGAGTAGTAGGAGAGCTTGAACGAAATAAGTTTGGCCTTTTATTTTTCTAATCAAAGTATAATACGGACCCTTTTTGTGTACACAAAATCTTTTATGGTAAGACTAAGATATTTTACTTAATTAAGGTAAGTTTTGCAATTTAAAAATTATATCAGTTAATAAATTGTGTATGAGTTGTCTTAATTTTGTACTTCCAATTCCTATCTTACCTTTCTTACTATATTAGATTTACATTAATTATAATTAAAAAATCTCATCTGTAGTTCACATAATAAAATAGTGTGAGAACAAAATAGATATTATCTAAGAATTTGATATGTAGTTAATATAAGATTAAATTTTATCCTATTGCAAGTGCACTAAAAATAATTAGTTTTAAAATAATTATTTTCAATTTACTGTTGGATTTATTAGACAATAAAATGTGTTTGGGACTGAAGATTTTAGGTTTTGAATTTTGATTTGCGTAAATTTAGACAAAATTCAGTAATATTTTATATTAAACTTGTTTAAATTTACGTAAATTTAAATTAAAAACCTTGAATTAATTTCAAGCTCCTAGAAGGAAAATTTTTGAACACAAGGTTAAATATGGGATTCATACTTTTGTTGTATATGCATTTACAAGAACGGGTTAATCTTAGTAAGTATATTTATGTGAATATCTTTTTAAAATCTAAGAACATTTATGGACATTAAAGCTTCTTCTTCAAATAGAAATATTTGCATAATGAAAAATAAGAAAATACATATCGAAGTATGGTATGCAGCAATTATGGAAATATTTTTCACAAATAATAATAATAAATATGACTTTCAAATCTAACTCTATATATAATTCCAACAAATTCAAAACTCATGCTCACAAGCAATTTTTTGTTTGAGGAATTCAAAGGTAAGAAAATGATTAGCACTACAGTGTTGAAGTTTTTGGCGTCTATGGTGGATGGTTCGCTCGTTCTAGGGGACTTCAATTACAAAGAGTTTTGCTTCGAGTTAAAGGACGACAAGAAGGTCTTTGCTTATGGCAAGTCGCTCCAATTCACTTAAAGTGTTCAACAATGACAACATGTAACAAACTAGAATAAGTATTGCAAGTAGTCCTTTTCTCTTAGTTTTACTATGCTTTACTAGAAATTTGTTGTAAGATCTTTTTCAATTAACAGTGATGTGGGATCTCGTGATTGATTGAACTTTTCACATTTCAACAAATTGCAGAGCCCAACATTGCTGTGAAATTTTCTTGTGGTTGATCTCTGTTGATGAAGAGATCTTTCTTTCTCTGCTAATTCAAGTACTTTCTTGTTTTGTATGAGTTTGGTTTGTGCTCATCGGCTCAATTAAGGAATGGAGTTGGTTTGGATCTGGAATCTTAATTTTGCTAAGCTATGAACCAAACAAAAAGATAAATAAAATAAACAACACATTGATCTGACATGTATTAGAATGTATGATTATAATTTTTTTTTTTTTTTTGTGAAATTGATTGTATTAACAGTTTCTTAGTTTTTAATGTAGGAGTGAATTTTAAATCTTGAGTCTGAATTTTTGTGAACTTTGATGGAATTTTTTTCAATAAATCAAGGTGGCGGATCAGTCCAAGGAATAAAATACATATCAATTCCATTTTTATAATTTTGAAAAAATTCTTAATATGTGATTTCTTTCAAGTCGTGTTTGGGAGTATGGATTTCAGACATTGAATTTCGATCCGGACAAATTTCAATATAATTTTATAATACATCTTATCTAAATCTAATATAACTTCAAATTCAAGATCTTTTCAAACACAGAGTGAAAAAAAATATCAATAAGTTTATTGTACTTTCTCAATTTTGATTAGCTAGCTACGTACCTAATATATGTATATAGTTGTTATTTTTTATTCACTTAATGCTCAATTAATAATTTTGTTGCAATTTTAAATAAACTAAATATTTATTTATTTGCAACTTGCTTCTAAGTTTATAATTTTATTTTAAAAAATTGTCTTTGAAAATAAGGTCTTATCTTTTAAAAGGTTGACTCCTAGAACTAACATAAAAATCCATTATATTATATTTGTTTCGCAAAATGTTTATTCCTAATAATAGAATAGAATAAGTTGCGAATATAATGAGAATAAATTATATAGAAAATAATACTTCGTATAAAAGTCTTTTTTTTTTTTTTGGTCAATCCGAGGATAACTCCTAAACTACACAATAACAAAGGTTCATTTTTCATTCCACATTCCTCACACCCTTATCCCGATTCGAACTTGAAACTTCTAGTATGGAAATTCTAATATTTAAAATAAGACTAGATGACAATACAATTGATGACACATTTGAATGAGTAGTGAATAAATGAAAACCTTTACCTTGCATTTGAGAGCATAGATTCCGATATTTGAATTTGAATTTGTAAAATTTTGAATAAAATTTAGTATAAGTTGTGTTGAATTTTTTTTTCAAATTCAATCTCCAAAATTCATGCTCTGAAACCTTGCCTCAATATTAGGATATTAAAGATTGGACGTACAAGCTCATGGTAAGAAAAGTAAGAATAAAAATAAAAAATACACCAAATTAATGAAAAAAATGTTAATTTTACACATTTTTAATAGTTGATTTTTCTTAATTTTTAATCATATTAGAACAATTTTTCTTTTTAAATGGTATTTTGATTCAAAAAGAAAATATAATGGAAAATGAATTTCTTTCTTATTTTTCTTTCCTTTTCCTTTTTCTCGAGCAAAATTCTTGATCTAAACTGAGCCTTAACGTTGTGTTTTAGTTAGATGGATTTGATAATTTGGATTTGTATGGATTTAAATAAAATTTATTTTTAGATATAATTTTATCTAAATCGACACAAATCCAAATTCAACACCAAATCCATGCTTTGAATAAGGAGAAAATTGCATTAAAATGCATAAAATCACCCTTTATTGTTGTGAAAGTAATAGTAATAACTTTTTCTAATGTGCTGCTTACTAGTCCAAATAAATTCACCTTGGAACTTTTCCTATTGGAACTTTTTAGGCAGGATCTTATTTCAGACTAATAAAATACATGAGATGCATTGATTATTTATAAATAATTAATAAATTTGTCACGTGTTGTATGTGATTGCACGTAAATAATGGCTAAATTTCATAAAACACCGGATGGCACGCTACTTAATTACATGCTCAGCACAAGCACAGCTAATTCTCCTTTATTGCAATCTATGGAAATTTGTTAGAGGAAAAAAAAAAAGGAAAAAAAAAAAAAAAAAGAGAGGTATGAAAGATAGAAAAAGGACTGAAGCCTCAATGGCTTGGGCTTTTGGGTTTAAGGTTTAGTGTTTAGGGGTTAAACATTTGGCAAGTGATGGCACTGGCAGCGTGTTTAATCAGCTTTATTGGTGATGTGTGGAATGACAACAATAGGGAGTACAGCAAGAATGCACTTAATACAGTTATGTCATGCTTACCAAGAGGCTCAAAAAAATCCCAAGCTTAATTTCTTCAACAGTCTACAGGGTACTAACAAGCAAAAGTATGTCATTTCATTGATCTGGAATGACTCACAATATTATTACCAATGACTTCTTCCCATTCGCTTGGCCAATACTTCCTCATGATCTTTGAAGCCATCTCACCAAGGCCCGGATTTGTCTTCAGGGCTTCAATTTTATGGAATCCACCGATGTCTTTGATCATTTGTGCGTGAATATTGATCCCACCAACCTTGTCAGCATCTCCTGCCTGAAGGATATTTTTGAGCCCCGTAAGACATGGACCAGTGCAATCGAACAATAGATGATTACAAAACCACTTCAATGCAGCCTTCATTCACCATGTACCTGCAAGAATATAGATCAACTTTAGTCTCAATGAATCTCAATTGTCAAGCCAGGTTACCTAAAATAAGCTGCTTGCAACAAAACAAAATTCCATGGACCAATTCAGTGGTTCAAGTAGCTAGCCTATGTATTCATCTACGTAAGAGCATGAGTCTCTGTGCATGGGTACATATTAGGTAATGTTAAATCAGAAGGGAAGGGCAGACAATAACCAAATATGAGAAGTACTTAATCTGCTCAGGAGATCCTCCTCGGGTGGCATTTGAGATTGCACGCAGAACCTCCAATTTCACTTCAATCCAGCAGTCTCTTTCTCGAAGGTGGCGCAGAAGAGATGGGATGATATTAGCCTCAATAACTTTCTGTTTAATAGAAATATTTAAGTTGATAATAAAAGGGTGCTTAACATTTCCTAGGGTGCTGCATCACAAAAGAACCATCAACCTCATGGTCTGCCTATGGCATTTTGTTTCTAGGTGCTCATTTTGCATGGGCTTTTAGCTTAAAATTCTATTCAGTGGGCATGGTTGTTGGCAACAACATATTGAATCCATTGTTAATAAATTAAAAGTTGTTTTTAAAGAGTGGAGGGGACTTAATCACTAGTTGTAATTGAAATTCAGTGAGAATTGCACACAAATACACTAAATTGATTTCAATAATAAACTGGAAATAAATTACACAGAAAAAATCTCAATACAAATCTCTCACTCACTAGTTATTCACCCGCTCTACGCCACACCTTACTGTTGTGAAACTTGAGACTGTTCCACCTAACTTTATCACAGTTACAATTGTACAGGTAAATAGAGAGTGAATAATTGTGTAAAATTACACCAGGTAAATTCCCAGGGAAGTGAGGGGTCACAACGGACCGCTTAAATCCCTCTTTCCTAGACAGAATTTTCCTTAGACATGTAATTAACACAATATATTACTACAACTATACCCGACAAAAGTTAACTACTGAATAGATAAACGGAAGAACACCAGAATTAACGAGGTTCGGCTAAATGTGCCTACGTCCTCGGACACTATCAATCAATATTTCTCTATTGTAGAAATATTACAAAATGAGAGAGAGAGAAGAGAGAATGTGCCTAAGAGAGAAGTAGGCAAATTTGGGGATGAGAATACAAATGGAGGTGATGGGTTTATATAGGTTAGGAAAAACCACTATTACAACCACTAATCACCTACCTTTGAAAAATTAGCCCACCATTGAAGACTTCAATGGCAATTGTAGGCTTCTAGAATGAGCCATATTTCAACAAATCTCCACCTTGGCGAAATTCCATCTCTTAATCATCTCTCATAGACTCCATAATGTCTTCAAACGCGCTTGTAGCGCAAATATTTCAATTTTCAACAATGTTGATCAAGTTCAAGCAATGTTGAAACTTGACCACAGTTACCACTTTTGTCATCATATCAGCAAGATTCTCAGTGGTTCGAATCTTCTGGATTACTACTCCACCTTCTTCCAGAATTTCTCGAACAAAATGATATCGAACGTCGATGTGCTTGGTTCTTGAATGGTAGACTTGGTTCTTTGCTAGATGGATAGCACTTTGGCTATCACAATGCACCTTGATGTGCTTCTGTTCAATTCCCAAATCTTTCATCAACCCTTGAAGCCAAATTGCCTCCTTCACAGCCTCTGTGACTGCCATATACTCTGCCTCTGTAGTGGACAAAGCAACTGTTGACTGTAAAGTAGACCTCCAACTAACTGGCGCTTTTGCAAGAGTAAAAACATAGCCAGTAGTTGACCGACGCTTATCCAAATCACCAGCGTAATCGGAATCACAGTATCCAACAATACTATAATCATCTTGCTTATCCTGCTCAAATATTAGGCCAACATCTACCGTATACAAAATGTATCTTAGAATCCATTTCACAGCTTGCCAATGTTCCTTTCCAGGATCATGCATATACCTGCTCACAACTCCAACAGCTTGTGAAATATCGGGCCTTGTACACACCATGGCATACATCAAGCTACCAACAGCACTTGAATACGGTACTTTTGACATGTATTCTCGTTCTGCTTCAGTTTTTGGAGACATAGATGCATTCAACTTGAAATGAGGAGCAAGCGGAGTACTAACAGGTTTTGACTTCTCATCCATACCAAAACGCTTCAGTACTTTCCTCAAATATTGTTTTTGAGTCAAACAAAGCCTCCCCAATTTCCTTTCTCTACTTATCTCCATACCGAGAATTTTCTTTGCTTCGCCTAGATCTTTCATCTCAAACTCCCTATTCAATCGAGCCTTTAGTTTGTCAATTTCTGTCTGACTCTTGGAGGCTATCAATATATCATCAACATAAAGAAGAAGATATATGAAGGATCTATCTTGTAGCTTGCAAAAATACACACAGTGATCATATTTGCTTCTTCTGTACTTTTGCCCCATCATAAACTTGTCAAATCGTTTGTACCACTGCCTTGGGGATTGCTTTAATCCATACAACGACTTTTCAAGTTTGCACACCATATTTTCTTTTCCAGCAACTTTGAAACCTCCCGACTGAGTCATGTAGATTTCCTCTTCCAAGTCTCCATGTAAAAATGCAGTTTTTACATCTAATTGAACTAGTTCCATATCCAATTTTGCTACCAAAGCCAATAAGATTCTTATGGAGGAATGTTTTACTACTGGAGAAAATACCTCATTGTAATCAATTCCCTCCGTTTGTGCATAGCCTTTAGCCACCAACCTTGCTTTGTAGCGAACACTATTCTTGTCAGGAAATCCATCTTTCTTTGTATATACCCATTTACATCCAATTGCCTTCTTTCCCTTCGGAAGACTAACAAGCTTCCATGTTCGATTCTTATGAAGGGACTGCATTTCTTCATTCATGGCTTCCCTCCACTTTTCTTCTTTCGAACTTTGGATTGCTTCATTGTAAGTAACAGGAGTATCATCGTTTGCAATTGGAGATGCGTAAGCCACCATGTCAACAAAGCGAGCAGGCTTTCTAATTTTTCTCTTTGGCTTACTCAGTGTAATAGATTCATGTTGCTGTGGAGGTTCTTGGGTTGAAACCTCTTCTACAGGCGACTCTTCTTCTACCATAGGAGAGTCTTCATTTTCTGGGTAAACAATTCTTCTATCAAACTCCACCTGTTTTGGAGCACCATCCTTTTGCTCAACACTTTCTGTTGTCACCTTTCTTAAAAAAGTAGATTCATTAAAGGTAACATCCCTGCTGAAGATTATTTTCTTTGTTTCTGGACACCAAAGACGATATCCCTTTACTCCAGAGGTGATTCCCATAAAGATTGCTTTCTTAACTCTCGGATCCAGCTTTGATTCCTTGACATGATAGTAGGCAGCGGAACCAAATACATGTAAGGAATCATAATCTGTAGCAGGCTTTCCAAACCATTTCTCCAATGGTGTTTTACCACAAATAGCAGTAGATGGTAGGCGGTTGATGAGGTGGCAGGCATATGTTACAGCCTCAGCCCAAAATTCTCTACCCAACCCAGCATTGGATAGCATACACCGAACCTTCTCCAACAATGTTCGATTCATACGTTCTGCCACTCCATTCTGTTGTGGTGTACTTCTCACTGTGAAGTGTCGTATAATACCTTCATCTTCGCAGACTTTAAGAAATGGATCACTTCTATATTCTCCACCATTATCTGTACGGAGGCACTTGATCCTTCTGCTTGTTTGAGTTTCCACCATATTTTTCCATTTGAGGAAGACTCCTAACACTTCATCCTTAGTTTTCATAGTATACACCCATACTCTTCGAGAAAAATCATCAACAAAGGTCACATAGTAGTGTTTTCCTCCCAGTGACGTTGTCTTGGAAGGTCCCCACACATCAGAGTGAACATAATCCAAAATACCCTTGGTATTATGGATTGCAGTACCAAATTTCACTCTTGTTTGCTTCCCTTTGATGCAATGTTCACAGAAATCTAGCTTGCAGGTCTTTGCTCCCTTTAATAATCCTTGATTTGTAAGAAGTCCCAAGGATTTTTCACCTGCATGCCCCAAGCGTATATGCCATAACCTAGTTGCTTCTATGGCTTTATCATCAGAAGAAACTGTTGCTGCCGTCCCAATAACTGTACGACCTTGATAGTGATACAAGTTATTGTTCTTCCGAATTCCCTTGATTACCACGAGTGCACCAGAGATGATCTTCATGACTCCGTTTTCTGCTGTTACTTTGAATCCCTTTGATTCTAGGGTTCCCACAGAAATAAGATTCTTCATCAAACTTGGTACATATCTAACGTCCGTCAATATTTTGATTGATCCATCTTGATTTTTCAAGCGGACTGAACCAATCCCATGTGTGGTAAGAGGGACATCATTTGCTGTGTAGACGACTCCACCTTCTAGTTCTTTAAAATCAAAGAACCAATCCCGATTGGGACACATATGATGGCTACACCCAGAATCTAGTAGCCATATACTCGAAGAACTAGTTGATGGCGTAGCAGCAAGCGAAAGATCTGAGCTCCCATCTTCGTACTCAGCCACATTTGAGATGGCCTTTCCTTTATCAGGTTTGCCTTTATTCTTTAGCTTCGGACAGTCTTTCTTCCAGTGCCCTTTTTCCCGACAAAAGGCACATTCATCTTTGTTTGGTCTGGACCTTGACTTGGATCTCTCCTTCTTTCTACTATTCTGGCTTTGTGAACGGCCTCGAACTACTAGAGCCTCGTTGGCTCCACTTGTGCTTTCAAGCTTGTCCTTCTTCCTCAATTCATAGCTGTACAAAGCAGCACAAACCTCGCCAAGAGACACTTTATCCTTTCCATGGAGCAGAGTAGTTTCAAGAAACTCAAACTCCTCAGGAAGGGATCCCAACAACATCAAAGCCAGGTCTTCATCTTTAAAAGTCTCATCCAGATTAACTAGATCAGTAACCAACCTATTAAAGTTGGTGATATGATCATTCATAGTGGTACCCGAGACATAGGTAAAGCGAAATAGTCTCTTCTTCATATGGAGTTTGTTCTGAGAGCTTTTCTTCAAAAACTTCTCCTCCAGTGCCTTCCACAACTTGTTTGCAGAAGTTTCCTTACAGAATGCATACTTCTGCTCTCTTGAAAGACACGATCGAATTGTACCACATGCTAACCGATTTATGGTCCCCCATTCTTTCTTCTCAATATCTTCTGGTTTCTCTTTTTCAATGGCAATGTCTAGACCTTGTTGAAAGAGAGCGTCTAGAACCTCACTTTGCCACATACCAAAATGACCGGTGCCGTCAAAAATCTCCACTGCAAATCTGGCATTTGTCACAGTAGTTCTTGCCAAAATAGACGAGTTTGATGTGGATGCTTTTGCACTATCTGCCATCTCTACCATAGATGCTATTCAATAGCTGCCGATGCGGAATGCCAATAGCCCAAGGAAAACTTTTCTGATGTGGAAGATCAGACTAAGCTGCAACCACAGAGCATACTAAGAATAACCTTGGCTCTGATACCAATTGTTGTGAAACTTGAGACTGTTCCACCTAACTTTATCACAGTTACAATTGTACAGGTAAATAGAGAGTGAATAATTGTGTAAAATTACACCAGGTAAATTCCCAGGGAAGTGGGGGGTCACAACGGACCGCTTAAATCCCTCTTTCCTAGACAGAATTTTCCTTAGACATGTAATTAACACAATATATTACTACAACTATACCCGACAAAAGTTAACTACTGAATAGATAAACGGAAGAACACCAGAATTAACGAGGTTCGGCCTAATGTGCCTACGTCCTCGGACACTATCAATCAATATTTCTCTATTGTAGAAATATTACAAAATGAGAGAGAGAGAAGAGAGAATGTGCCTAAGAGAGAAGTAGGCAAATTTGGGGATGAGAATACAAATGGAGGTGATGGGTTTATATAGGTTAGGAAAAACCACTATTACAACCACTAATCACCTACCTTTGAAAAATTAGCCCACCATTGAAGACTTCAATGGCAATTGTAGGCTTCTAAAATGAGCCATATTTCAACACTTACATTACACACACACACATCTATATATAGCAAAGAATGGACGATAGGTGAAGATTATAATCAACAATGGTGGGCTGAAGTTGGTGAAGAGTTGGTGACTGCCGATTTCCAATGTTAACATAAGCGGCTGGTTGGTGCGGCTGCCAACGACTCCAATCAAGTTTAATTTTCAACATCCCCTCTTAAACTTGACTCTCCTGGGTGTCATTCTGAGCATTGTCTTCAATCTTGCAAAAATATCGTGCCTGAGTGGCTTCGTGAAAATATCAGCAATCTGATCATACGTTCTAGAAGATATCAACTCCACTTCTTTCTTCTTGACATGCTCCCTGATAAAATGATACCGAGTATCAATATGCATGCTTCTTTCATGAAATATTGGATTCTTCGCAAGTGCAATCACTAATCGATTGTCAATATAGACTTTTGTGGGATCATTTTGAAGAAATCTCAAATACTTCAATACATTCCTGATCCATATACCATGACAAATGACTAAACTGGCAGCAACATACTCAACTTCACATGATGACAACGTTACAATGGGTTGCTTCTTTGATGACCATGTAAACGTTGTATCTCCCATGAAGAATGTGAATCCAGTCGTGCTTTTTCTTTCATCAAGATCTCTTCCCCAATTGCTATCTAAAGAGCCAATAAATTTGCAATCAATGATGGTACCCTTGACATAACGGAGTATCCTCTTCGCTGCATTCAAATGGGGCTAGTCATGAGTCTCCATGTAACTGCTGACAAGTCCAATTCCATAGAGTATATCTGATCTGGCGCACGTCAAATACCTCAAGCTTCCAACTAAACTCTTAAAATATGTGGGGTCAACATTTCCTTATTCTTTCTCAACTTTAATCCCATTTCAACCAGAGTTGTCACAGGGTTGCATTTGTCCATCCCAAACTTCTTTAGTACTTCTTTTGCATAGTGGCTCTGAGAGATGAAGATTTCCTTCGCTTTGGACGACTTGCCAAGGAAATGAATCATCTGGTCAATATCTGTCATTTCAAATTCCTTGACCATGCTCCTTTTGAAAGCAGCAAACATCTTTCGATTGTTGCCGGTGAAGATCAAATCATCAACACATAGGCAGGCTATCAGCATACTTCCGTTTGTCTCCATCAATCCTCATGTTCCACACACGAGGTGCCTATTTCAAACCATAGAGTGTTTTCTTCAGCTTGTACCCTCTATTTTCTTTTCCCTTCTTCACATATCCAGGTGGTTGATCGATATAGATCTCTTCTTCTAGAAAACCATTCAGAATGTTGATTTCACGACCAGCTAGTAAATCTTCCATCCATTTTGTGCTTATAGTAAAATTAGTAATCTAATGGTTTCAAACCTGACAATCGAGGTAAAGATTTCTTCATAATTAATCCCTTCTTTTTACTTGTAGCCCTTGGCGACAAGTCTTGTTTTGTATCTCTGAACTTCTCTTTGAGTGTTCTTCTTGGTCTTGTAGACCCATTTCACACCAATAGTTTTGCGGCCTTTCCGGAGATTTGTCAACTCCCAAGTCTTGTTCTTCTCAATGGATTGAATCTCCACATCCATCACTTTTCTCAATTGGTCTTCTTCGTTAGCCTCCTCAAAGCTAACCGAGTCGCTGGTCAACAATAGACAATATAGTGTAACATATTCTTCTATTGGTTCTATAGTTTCATACAGATCAGTTAAATTACGAGCTCCTCTAGGCCTTATTTCTGAGATTTCACGCTCAATTGGTGATGGAGATTCATTCCTCTGTGGTGAACCATGTGAAGGTGTCTACAGCTCGAGAAGTTGTGACTCGATAGCCACTTCTCTTGTCTGTGTGGGTTCTTTTCCTTCAAGCGTCAATTCTGCATCTATGGAAGATTCAACCTGGTCCCACTTCTAGGATTTATTTTCTTTAGAAATGACATCCCTATTGTAAATAACTTTCTTGTTGATGAGATTGTATAGTCGATATCCCGTGGTGTTGTCGCCATATCCAACAAGGATATAATTCTTTCATTTATCTTCCAACTTTGTCTTTCTTGCCTCTGGGATCTTGGCATAGGCTATGGAGCCAAACATCCTAAGATGACTCACATTGGGCTTGTGAGTACTCCAAGCTTCATGTGGCGTCTTTGTATCAAGACTCTTCGTAGGACACCTGTTAAGCAGATAAACTACACATGATACTACTTTTGACTAAAAACTCTTAAGCACATTCTTATCCTTTAACATACTCCTGGCCATGTTAAGAATCGTGCGGTTCTTCCTCTCAGCTATACCGTTCAACTGAGGAGTGTAGGTCGGTGCAAACTGTTTTTGAATCCATTGTTGCCTAAGGAATTCTAGGAAAGTTTCGTCCTTGTACTCTCCTCCTTGGTCTGATCGAAGTGACTTGATGCGATAGCCACTCTATTTCTCCACAAGGGCTTTGAACTCTTTAAACTTGTCGAACACCTCCGACTTCCTTTTCAGAAAGTAGACCCAAGTCTTCCTACTGTAATCGTCAATGAAGGTAAGGAAGTATTGGTTCTATCAATTTGAAAACGGCCTCAGTGGACCACACACGTCTGTGTGAACTAGCTGGAGCAGCATGATAGATCTCCAATCGGCTTGCTTTCCAAAGCTATTTCTGTGTTGCTTGCTCAGAACACAGCTTTCACATATCACATTTGGGTGGTGGGTGTTGGGTAAGCCTTTCACCATCTTCTTGCTTCCCAATTGTTTCAAACTTTCAAAGTTCAGATGTCCGTACCTGAGATGCCATAGCCAGTCTTTGTCTTTGATGATAGCGCTTAAACACCTTAACGTATCATGTTGAATGGCGAGCGGAAATATTCGATTCTTTGCCATTTGTATTCGAGTAACGAGCTTACCTCGACCATCTGTTTATCTTTAAGGCTAATTCGGTAGTCTTTCTCCATAAGCTATCCGAAACTCAATATATTAGTCTTCATGGCTGACACATAGTACACATTGGAGCTAAAAGCATGGTCTCCATCCTTTCTCTTGATTAGGACATTTCCCCTTCCTCGAATTGGGACTTTAGAGAGATCACCAAATGATCTCTCCCTGAACTTTCTCATCAAGTTCAGTAAATAGGTTCTTTTTTCCAGTTATGTGATTGCTGGTCCAAGCTCAAGGTACCAAACATTTTGGCCCTGGTGGGTTGAATTGTGTACCATCAATATCAACAATTCTCCTTTAGCTTTCTCTTTTTCTGCAAAGTTAGCATTTTCATTTACTTCGTGATTTTGGGGATTACCTCTACACTCATTACTATAGTGTTCATACTTGTGACAATTGTAGCACTGAACGTTTCTCTTGTCTACGTTCGGGCGGTTATTGTATCCCCCTCTTCTTCCTTGTCCTCTACCTCATGGAACATAGTTCTGTTGATTGCATCCTTCTCTAGTGGGACCTCTTCTGCCTTTGTAGCCTTCTCTGGATTCAAAATTTCCAGAATTTCTTCCACAAGATCCTCAGTTTCATCCTCTTCCTCGTTGTAACATCCCCCCTTTGTTGTATTTATCTGTAGTGAGGGACAACTTCATTTGGAAGGCTTGCTCCAATGCTTTATCTTCACTCTTTCTGTTGACTCTATGCTCATGGGCTTGGAGTGAACCTACAAGTTCTTTTACAAACATAGTTTCCAAATCTTTTGTTTCTTCCATGGTCACTGCTATATAACCAAATTTTGGATCCAAAGATCGCAAATTATTTTCACAAATTCTCTCGTCATTGAGAGTCTCTCCATTTCTTCTCAATTGATTTGATACTACCATAATTCGTGTATAGTAATCAGCAATAGCTTCAATAAATTTCATTCTTAAGGATTTGAAATCACCTTGCAATGTTTGAAGATGAATCTTCTTCACTTCGTCTGCACCTTTGTGTGTTCGCTAAAAAGAATCCCAAACTTCTTTGGATTTCTTTGCGAAGGCGATGATTTCGAACATTACCTCATTAAGGCCTTGGTAGATTATGGACTTCGCCTTCCAATCCTTCTTTCGATCGGCTCGCAAGATCATTGTTTGGGCGTTAGACATAGTTGCTTTGACTTCTTTTGATGGGCTTTCTCTATACCCATCTTCAACGATGTCCATAACATCCTGAACACCTAGAAAGGCTCTCATTTGAATGGATTAATTGTCATAATTTTTCCGTGTCAACTATGGAATGACAGCTTGGGTAACACCGTTCGCCATCGGGTTTAATATAGCAAAAAACAGAGTGATAAAGATTGATTTTGGCAAATCTGATGCCACCAATGTATTCAGAAGGTTGAAAAGCTTTAGGAACCGATTTTGGGTTGCAAAGAACCGGTCGAAATGACATTGGACCAGCTAAAAGAAGTTCTGGACTGGTTTTTTTAAAAGGATTTGACTTAATAGAGTTTAACGGCGTCAAATAATATCGTTAGGACATGTGGCGGATTCTACGTGTGCCACGTGTCGGCAACTGGACACGGGTTGGGTCGGGTCATGCTCATGGGGGCCGACTCCGGGTTGCTGGTTGCTAGGCCGAGTCACAGATCGGGTTTTCGGGTATCCGGGTTGAATCTCACTAGCCAGGCGAAGAAGACGCGTACAGGTGCATGAGGGGCATGACGTCAGCGGTCAATATCCTTGCTGGCGCGTGTGGCACGTGTGAAGGACACTGTTTCGTTTGTCGGCGTGTGTGAGTGCGTGTAGCTACTCCCGTACTCCGTTTGAAGCACGGTTTTCACCACTGAACTCGTCTCGACGCGAATTTCACAATAGTATGCTCAATTTTGGATTTTGAGCAACTTCAAATCTAAGAGAAAATTTGAATTTCTCTCTGTTCGCCTCTGTTTGGCGAATTTCAGCGAACCTAGGCTCTCTTATACCACTAATGGGAGAAGGGGACTCACTCAATCACTGGTTGTGATTGAAACTCAGTGAAGATTGCACACAAATACACTCAATTGATTTCAATAATAAACTAGAAATAAATTACAGAGGAAAAATCTCAATACAAATCTCTCACTCACTAGTTATTCACCCGCTCTACACCACACCTTACATTATACACACACACATCTATATATAACAAAGGATAGACGATAGGTGAAGATTATAATCAACAATGATGGGCTGAAGTTGGTGAAGAGTTGGTGGTCGCCGATTTCCAATGTCAACAGAAGAGGCTAGTTGATGCAGCTATCGACGACTCCAGTCAAGTTTTAATTTTCAACAGCTTCAGCTACACAACCTAGAGCCTTGATCATTATACAAGGACGCATGTAGGAGTAGTTCATTACCTTCTGGGTGGAACTGCCACAACATGAGTATTCTTCTTAGCAAGAATTATTGCAGTAGGATAATGTATAGGAGGAGCTAGAAGGAAAATATACATGTATTCTATCTTTATTTCCTACTTTGATGGTTGAGATTACCCAACAAATGTCTTTCAAAAGACAATCATTTAGGGCTTCTTGGTTGATAATATTAAGTAGAGCTGGGAATACCTGACACTCAATTAGAACCTGGAACACAAGAATTGTGTTGGACCTACCCCCATTTCATTGGATATATACGTATATGAAGAGAGAGAGAGAGAGAGAGAATAAGACATCAAATTTTCCTAATAGTTTTTTTATGTTAAAATATTCAATATAGTTAAACATATACCAACACCATATTGCCATTTCAAAAAGAATGTGTTCAAACTACCTTTTTTAAAATAATTCAAACTAGGCATTATTTTAATTTTGGGGGAGTGGGAAACCTTATGTTAGAAGCAAGTGGGACTTAATTAGCACCTAGCACATGAATGAACACATTATCACACACAAAAGATGCTGCTGTAAGAACATTTAAACCTATACAAATCAAGAAATACTTGAAACTGAGAATCATTACCCTTAAAGATGTTCCTAATTGTCCAAAGCGCAGCTTAGACAACCTTTCTATTTGTATGAATGGTGTTGCCGAGCGTAAACATCGTCATCTTCTCAATGTGACTCGGTGTTTACGTTTTCAAGCCAATCTTCCCCTCTCCTTTTGGGGTGAATGCATTCTCACAGCCACTTATTTAATTAACCGCACTCCTTCACCCACCCTCAATCATAAGTCCCCTTACGAGCTTCTCTTTCAAAAACCACCATCGTATACACACTTGCGAGTGTTTAGGTGCTTGTGCTATGCCCAAACCGCTAACCAACATCGTGATAAATTCTCTTCTCGTGCTCTTTGATGTGTTTTCTTAGGTTATCCTACTCATCATAAGGCTTATCGTGTATATGATCTTGAAAACAATAAATTTTTCATCTCCCGTGATGTCACTTTTGAAGAAAATGTATTTCCCTATCATCTCATACCTCCAAATCCTACATCTTCTTCAGTCCTTCCACTCCCTATTCCCGATATCCTCCCTTCCTACACTTTACCTACCCAACCAAACAACCCTACCCCTAGCTCCTCATCTCTCCCTCCTTCTCCCTTGGTATCCTCACCGACATCCTCACCCTCACCCCCTTCCCCACCACCTCCTCCACCCATCTCTTCATGACCAAAACAAGCTGTCACACATCCTTTTTACTTGAACGATTATATCTGCCCTTTTTACCAAAGTCCTCCAAGGTTTCACAAGTTTCAAGATTTTCCTCAGGCACGGTTCATTGTCTCTCTTCTTTTTTATCTTATTATCGTTTTTCTAATCAACATTTGGCTTTTCTTTATGTTATGTCTCACCATCTCGAACCCACCTCATATCCTCAAACTCTACCACACCCACATTGGCGTGATGTCATAGCTTCTGAAATCCAAGCCTTAGAAGTCAATTATACATGGGTTATTCAACACCTTCCACCTAAAAAAAAAAAAAAAAAACCAATTGGCTGGAAATGGGTGTTCAAAACAAAAATTCGGATCGATGGATCCATAGAGCGACACAAAGCTCGCTTGGTGACCAAAGCCTACACTCAGGTAGAAGGTTTTGATTATCATGACACTTTTGCTCCTATTACTAAACTCGTTACTATTAGGTGTGTTCTTGCAGTGGCTGCAGCTCGGAATTGACATCTCCTTCAATTAGACATCAACAACACTCTTCTCCATGGTGACCCCAATAAGGAGGTTTATATGACCCCTTCACTAGGTTATTGCAAATAAGGGGAGACTCGTGTTTGTCGTCTTCAGAAATCACTTTATGGCTTTAAGCAAACCCCTCGCAATTGATTCTCTAAATTATCTTTCGTTTTACTTGCTGAGGATTTCACTCAATCTTAGGCCAATCACTCTCTCTTCACCCGCTCTCGGGGTTAGTCTTTTACTCTCATACTTGTTTATGTTGATAACATTCTCATGGCAGGTAATGATCTCTCCGATGTTAGCACTTTCAAAGTCATGCTTGCTCAAAAATTCAAACTAAATGATCTTGACAAACTAAAATATTTCCTTAGCCTCGAAATTGCTCGCTCTCCTACTGACATATTTCTTAATCAGTGAAAATATGTTGTTGACATCTTTACTGATAGCGGTTATCTTGGTGCTCGTCCTGCCAACTTTCCCATAGAACAAAATCTCAAGCTCAATAATACTGAAAAGTAATCTTCTCTCCGATCCAAGCTCGTTTCGGTGACTCGTTGGATGTTTGATATATCTCACCATCACTCGTCCCGACATTGTATTTCCAGTCAACATTCTCAGTCAATTTATGCACCAACCCAAACAACCACATTATGATGCTGCTGTACGTGTTCTTCGATACATTAAGACATCTTCAGGCCAAGGCTTATTTTTTCCTACTGCCAACACTCTTCAAGTCTCAGCATATTCTGATTCGGATTGGGCTAGTTGTCCCCTCACTCGCTGCTCCACCACTGGTTTTTTCATACAGCTAGGCACTAATCCGATTTCTTGGCGCACTAAGAAACAAACTACAGTCTCTCACTCCTCCGCCGAAGCTAAATACTGGGCACTTGCTTCCACTACCAGTGAACTTACATGGCTTAAAACTCTTTTAAATGATCTTTGTGTAACGCAGTCCCATCCTGTACTCTTATATTGTAACAACCAAGCGGCTCTTCACATTGTCCAGAATCCTATTTTCCACGAACGTACAAAACATATAAAAATCAATTGTCATATTGCTCGTGAAAAGTTACGGGTTGGCCTCTTCTTCACTAAACATATTCCTACCCACAATCAACTTGCCAATATCTTCACCAAAACCTTGGGTCGTGAATATTTCCACGACTTATCACGCAAGTTGGGCATTACGGATCTCCATGCTTCAATTTGAGGGGGACTACTAGAGAAATATCCAAACTTTCCATTTTTCAATTATTATATAATTATTATAGAGCAGATATTTAGAAGTAATTTGGGATCTTGTTCCTTGACTCATGTATATATATACACCCTTGTAATGTTGAATAATATAGAGAAAAATGTCTTTAGTCAAATTTAACATTAATAGAAGTGGTTAAAAAAACTGAACATAAAAGGTAACAAACAGAATGCATACACGGGCAAAAAATCATTTGATTTTGACAAATGAAATCATGTTATGAGTCACAGGGCAGCAACAAAGGGAGTGTCATGGGATAGAAGCATTGGGGATAAATATGTATTGGCTGGATCCAACTATGCAGTTCTCTAGGGATTTGTTTTGTAAAATGAATTCTAGAACATGTGGATGTATTGTTGCCTCATTCTATGAATGATACAAGTAGATTCTTTCATACATGTACATTGTGGACATATTTACAAACTTACTCAAGAAGAATCACAAGACTCACAAATATTTGCATCCACCACACACTGAATTTGCTCAATTGGAGCATCTGACAAGTAAGATAGGGCCAAGCACACCTCCCTATATATATCGTCCATTAGGCGATGCGTTTCCAAATGAATTAGTCTATGAAGAACTGGTGCAGACTGCACCTGTAAGGGGAAAAAATATCTTGTACTAGTTCAACAACAGTGAACTTATCAACCTAAACTGCTAGATACTTCAAATCCATTATATTTGCAAACTATCTAACAAATCAATGAGAACCTATAAATATCTCCTTTACCTTATCAAATGGTGGTGCGGGTTTACCATGACAGAGGATGGCTAAAGCATGACTGGCTTTCACTAACATGAAATATGAGTAATCCACAGCAGCTGTTTCTGCGTGCTTCAATATAAAATCAAGAATTGGCATAAGAGCACCAAGACCAAGAACAAGATCTCTATGACCTATGGACATGTTGGCAACAGCTTGCAAACCCCTTACCATCTAACAAGCATAAAAAGACAAATTTAGAGCTGCAAACAGAATTGTAGTCACGGTTCAAGAATTAATATTGTCAACACACCCTGAATAAGTGAATATAGTTAGGCAGGACAACACGCTAAACTTTGTATAACGGAAAAGATATAAAATGTGGTAAAAGGTCCAGAAAACAGTGAAATTTAAGTAACAATGCAATTTAAGTAACAATGCCAACATAGAGCAGTCAACAATGTAAAGTGTTTGAAGCAATGAGAAATTTCCAAGCCACTCAGGCAATGCCATCAGGTTGGGAAAATCTTCAATGCTAAGTATCTGCAGTGTGTTGACAGAAGCCCCTCAAAGAAGCCGCGATTGGGGCAGAGCCACCAACTCTGGAAATCTTCACATCACCAATGATTGAAACTTGCAAAAGCCTTCAATGTCTTGTTGCCAATCATCCTCCTCATTGTCATCCAACTTAATTTTCTCGCTGTACAAAATCATCAGTCTCCAAGGCAGTTAGGTACTTCAAATTCCCAGCAAAGAGACGAGACTTTTACAGTCCATAATGACCAATATTCGGAAAGAAGTGAGGTGTGGTGGCATCCTCTGGAACAGGCATTCTAGATTCTCACATCCTGTGATCCACAAATACCTAAGAGAAGCCAAGCGACCAATCCCATTCGCTGGAAATGCCTTTGGTTTGTGGTTACTATAAAAGCTCTGAGACTGATCAGTCTCCCAATATCTACCGACTACCGGCAACTCTACGATATTCTCACTCACGAAGTGCCAATGTTTGCAAAATCTGCAACTTGCAAATTGAATTGGGGAGTAACTTAATGCTTTGATTCCCCAACAGATTGAAATATCTCAAATGTTTTAAATTTCCAATGGAGCCTGGCAATACCTCAAAATACGAACCACCAAATTTTAGCAATTGCAAGTACCTGAATCATGACACTAATTCATCTATATATCTTTTACCAGTGTCCTCAAGTTCATTTTTATGGGGTGACTGGATCATCAGCCCATATGCAACCCATGACAGGATCAATGACAAACTATTAATTTCGGCATCCTTTGGAAAAATTGAACGAAAAATTGAACAATAACTAAAGCATTGTTTCAAATAGGATGGTAGGTGATCATAACTCAATTTCAATGCAGGCAAAATATCATTTCTGTATTCCTGTTACAATTTCCATATATCATTATCTTTGATTGACAACCATTCCAATTCTTCAGTCATCATATATAGTAGGCTGATAGGCTCCCTAATGTTCTTGCAACTAAAGGAACTCCCTTGCACCTATTTTTCACAGTCTCTTCACCAATTTTTGTGGGGTTTGGATATTATATCTCCTTCCCTTTCACGTGTCCATTTCACAAATACTGACATACACTCTTTGCGGTAAAGACCTTCTAGATCATACACGGGAGCAGTGCCCATCATATTAGCAACTAATTGGTAATGCGTAGTCACAATGATTCTGGTTCCATGGGCACCACTCATTAACAAGCTTCGCAATTCACTCCACTTAACAAGATCATCCCTCCATACATCATCCAAGACAAGTAAGAATTTTCTACTGTTTACGATATCTCGCAGGATACTTAGTAATTGATCCAAGTTCAAATCACCACAAGCTCTATTGCTTGTGGACCTAATAATTTCTTCTCTCACCTTTTTAATAAAGTCAAAGTCCTCAGGTAGACAAATTCTCATACATATATTCATGTGCGCATGCACACACACACCTATCCACATATAAGGGAAAAAGGGGGATAGATGCAATCAGTTTAATTCTCACAGACATTCCTTCTCCCATTCCAGCCAAAGTCAGAAGCATGCCTAAGCAGTAAAATAAAAACTTACATTTAGAAGCTGCAATAATTGCATGAACAATCAAAATATTACTGGAGCATACAAAAATTGATTTTCAAGACATTATCTCACAACTTACAAAACCCATACGTGCTTATCAAAATAAATTATATGACTGCAGCATCATAGGTTGTTTTTTGATGGTCAAAGCACAAACCTGGAGGTCTACCTGCAGTCTCTGAGCAGGCACGAGTGAGACATATGTGATCTATCTGCAAAGCAATACATAACATTGATAGCCTTACCACAATAAAGAAATCAAAGAAAACTTGAAAGTACATATTGACACTGAAATATAGCTCATTGATAGCCAATTTTACATGCTTCCAGGATATAAAAATGTTGAGAATAAAATTCATTTTAATCAACTAGGCAAACTGTAAGCAAGGGAAGGAGGCAAAAAGGATCAACATATAAATTGATAGACCATGAACTCGAATATCCACCCAGTTTCTTATTTCCGTTCCCCACACATTAAACAAAAAAATGCAATGCTCAATAGTTAAAGCCAGGTAGAACTAAGAAAGTCAATTTACATGTAGCAACCAACAAAAGAATAACTTTACATTCCTAATTTTAATGCCACCCAAGGGCTACCTCTCCAGCATTAAAGATAAATCTGTGTATCGTGGGTATCCATTCCAGTCCCCAAAATCTGAAATAAACAGGAAACTATCCAATATCATTAACCACTAACATAAATCATTCTCAGTAAAAAGACCCATGACAAAAGCTGAATAAACCACAAATCTGACATTCCCATGCAACCTGTGCTTCAGTATAAACTTGATTTTCACAGGAATGACTAGAAAAATACATGGCAGATTTGAAAGTTGAACTTTTACCAAAAACTCATCTCCTTAAACCTAAATTAAAAAGATAAAAAAAAATAAAATAAAAAATAAAAAAATAAAATAAAATAAAACCTCACAGCCCACATTCATAAACCTCATATATGTACACACTAAAAACGATATTCACTGTACAACTGTAGTAGATATTTCTGCTTCTCTGCCCAAATTTCTTGCTAATTGCTGGTGTATTTTGATATTATCATATTATTTTATTGTTGTCTTAGAAAAAAAGCATGTACCTTGGATTGGGTGATGCATCCACATTTAATCATGGTCTTTCATTCATGTATTTGATAAATGCATAATTTATTTATATAAATTTATCTTGGGTCTAAGTATGTATTTACTTAAAATATACATATCATATTTATTAAGTATATGGAGAATGAAGGGTCGTTTTGTGCCTATAAATAGACCTTTAAAGTGTTAGCACAATAGACCAATTTCTTCTCTTCATTCTCATCATATATTTCTAATCTCAAATCTAGAGAATTTGGCAAGCAAAGAAAGGTGTTTTTTTGTGGAGCTTTGGACTCCTCTATTTGTGCAGAATTGGAGAGAGTCATACAATTCAAATCGGGCTGTTGTATCCTGGGGGAGACAAGTCTTGAGGATCTGCTGTACCGGTTCGTGGGCTAAGCCAATAAACCGCAGAGGGCTTGAATCTCCTTAAAATTGTTAGAAATACTAATAATATAAAATGATAAATTTATAAATAAATAAATAAATAATTTCCAGATTTTCTTTGTAGAATAAGTATGATACTGAGGAGGCAAGAGCAAAAAAATATACAGCTAGTTGATTCTTCTACTATTGAATGGTGGACGGAAAATCAATTGTGGAGCAAGCACAAGACTTCCAAATGATAGTGCCAGAGGTTATATTGGACGGGATCAAGATTGGAGACAATCTTGTTGTGGCTGGAATTATTGACAAGTTACCCCCATCTTGGAGAGAATTCAAGAAGAGCATGCGCCACAAACAGAAAGATATGTCTCTTGAAGCCTTGATCACTCGAATTCGCATAGAGGAGGAGGCAAGAGGGCAAAATGCAATTATGCAAGAAAGTGGTAATACCAATAACGGTAATACCACAAAGGTAAATTTTATTACTTCCGAACATAATACTTTGCCCAAAGATTTTTTTCCTAAAAGCCCTCAATTAAAGCCTAAAAGGAAAAATATGAAACATAACAATAGACCTCACAAAATGAATAAGGGCAACCCTAATCAAAAGAATTTGAACCAAGGACCCCCTTACAAGCAAAACAACAATGTTTGTACTGTTTGCAGCAAAAGTGGGCATATTGCTCGAATTTGCAAATTCGAAAACGTGAACCTATTCCTCAATCTAATATTATTAAGGAACAATTTGTGGCGATGTTTATTGATATAAATATGGTGCACAATATTGAGGGGTGGTGGGCCGACTCAGGTGCTAATAGGCATGTCTGTTATAATAAATCTTGGTTCAACATGTACACTAATTTTTTAGGAACCAAAAACTATGCTAAAAAAATAATATTCTGAGATGAAAGATTTAAGTGAGGCTATTATTATTTTAGGCATCAAAATTACAAGATGTATATTTCTTGATCAGTCGCATTATATTGACAAAATAATATGACTATAATAATTGCAAGCATGTTACTACTCCTTTTGATTCAAGTAATCACTTATTTCCTGTTAAGAATGAGAATGAACTGGTTAATTAAGAGGAATATAATAGCATTACTAGTAGCCTGAGATATGCAACTGATTTAACTAAACCAGACATTAAATATGCAATAGGAATACTTAGTAGATTTTCGAGCAAGCCGGGAAGAGAACATTGGAATGTCCTTGAACGTGTAATGAAATATTTAGTTGGTACCAAAAAATTATGGCTTATTTTTTACTAAGTATCCTGCTATACTTGAAAGTTTTTTATGCTGATTGGAATACTATGTCAGGTGATTCTCTCTCTACCACAGGTTATATTTTTACTTTAAATGGTGGTACTATTTGTTGGAAATCTAAAAAACAAACTATAATTGCTAACTCAACTATGGAAGCTAAGCTTCTTGCTTTAGCATCAGCTAGTGCAGAAGCAAGTTGGTTAAGAGATATGTTGTATGAAATCCCATTTTGGGAAAAACCAATACCACCTATCCTAATTAATTGTAATAATACTGCTACAATTGGTAGAGTGAACAACCGTTATTATAACGGTAAATCTAGACTTATAAGAAGAAAACACAGTACTATGAGATCATATTTAGTGACATATGTGAATTATATAAAATCTTCTGAAAAATCTTGCGAATCCATTAACTAAGACCTTAGCAAGAGAAAGGGTCTCGAATACATCGAGTGGGATAGGATTAAAGCTCGTATAATCATGAACCACATATGAGGATACCCAACCCAAGGACCAGAGATCCTGTAATTGGGTTCAATAGGAAGAACAAATCATATGGTGGTCGTAAGAAATGCACTATTATTTTTAAAACTCATCCCTATGGTGTAAGTGCATTTATCCTGTAACGGAGGAGGTTGAGTTTTAAAACTCTTAATGATAATCTGTATCTCTTATGAGTGGGGTATTAGAGTTACAAGAGTACCCTTGACAGATTACACCTATGTGAGCATAAGAGTGGGGCCGCTCTTTATGAGAATTGGGCTTATTCTCAAATATGATCATGAAACCGGGATTACCACAAGGCCGAAACGTACTGGCTATTAAAGCTCATGTCAACACCTGAACGGTTATGTGTGAGTAGTAATACTTTATTTCCCTTAAGCAGTCATAGTTCAAGTCTGAGACCACTACTGCTTCTGGAGTAAAGATTATTGTTTGCTAAGTTAAGGTTCAATGCAGAGCACACCTTCATTATGCATAATTGTTCATCTTTGTTTGTTAAACTCTCTACATGCATAGTACATACATAATATTAAAATGAGGGGGGAATTGTTGGTGTATTTTAATATTATTGTATTATTTTATTGTTGTCTTGGAAAAGAAGCATGTACCTTGGATTGGGTGATGCATCCACATTTAATCATGGTTTTTCAATCATGTATTTGATAAATGTATAATTTATTTTATAAATTTATCTTGGATCTAAGTATGCATTTACTTAAAATATACATATCATATTTATTAAGTACATGGAGAATGAAGGGTCATTTTGTGCCTATAAATAAACCCATGAAGTGTTAGCACAATAGACCAATTTCTTCTCTTCATTCTCATCATATATTTCTTATCTCGAATCTAGAGAGACTGACAAGCAAAGAAAGGTGTTTTTTTGTGGAGCTTTAAATTCCTCTGTTTGTACAAAATTGGAGAGAGTCATACAATTCAGATCGGGTTGTTGTATCCTGGGGGAGACAAGTCTTGAAGAAATCTGCTGCACCGGTTCATGGGCTAAGCCAATAAACCGCAGAGGGTTTGAATCTCCTTAAAAAAAGCGAGATATCCGTGCATCAGCCTATTTGTGAATCGTGATTTATTTTTTTGTTTTTTATTTATAAATTTAACATTTTATATTATTAGTATTTCTAACACTAATAGAATATAACTACTTCATGTATACCAGTAAAGAGTATTCCTCTGTCCTAAATAGCATAATAGCAATAATAACGCTAGTGGACTAATTGTTGACACATCCCAAACTGAGATCGACCCAAACCATCTAGACTCAAAGGTGACCAAGAGAGTATGATTGAAATTATGTGTCTTTAGGCTTAATGAAGTTACCACTACTATGTTATTTGCCCTAGGTGTGGCTAGATCACCTAATTCGATTTTCTTAAGGTAAACCGAAGTCAGAACCAAGAGTAGCCTTGGTTTGAGTAACCTCCACCTAGATAAGGGCAGCAGAAGGGTAAAAGCTTTAATGACCCATCCTCCATCTCTTTGAATTGAAAGGGGGGTAGCTGTATGTTTACGCTGTCACTCATGGCCTCAAATAGGCAGGCAGCTTCCCGAACTATGGTTCGAAAGTAGGTTTATGTGAAGGGAAAAATATCAGCATCCCCTACACAAAACCACCTCTAATTTTTTTAAAAATACAAACAGCATGGAATTAAAATCAACATGATTTCACTGTTTTCACATGGTTGTTGTTTTGAGAAATTCATGAACAATAATACTAAGACGCAACTTTTAAGACTTTCAAAGTGATAACTTGGAAAATTCTAACGAAGATGTTCAACCGAGACAATGACAGGAATATCCAAATATGCACAATTGTTAATCTTCAAATAAATATTTGAAAAGAGACTGCCTAATTCACAAAAACACCTCTAATGTTGAAAATTACCAGCACATAGGCACACGTATTGCGGTTGCTGCGATCATTCCGCTGTAACTTCTTCTTGGGCTTGCCAACGTCGCCGCGGCTCTGTATTCCCTCGGCCCTCGCTTCAGACGGGAGAAGAATCAAGAACATGTTGGGAAATGATCGACCAAGCAACAATCATACAAGCAAAATTTTAGCAACCAAAAATGAGACCAGATTTACGTGATTCGGTCCACTGTGACCTACGTCCACGGGAGAGCTCAAATCCACTAAAATTACGGGGAAATTTACACAAGGAGAAGGAGGAGGCTACTGCCCTCAACTCCTCTCTCACTCTCACAAGGATTTACTCTTCCTCACACACAGCCCTCTGCACACACAACTCTCTGCACTCTGCACCTCACAACACAGCACCACACAGTTACACTTCTGCAACTCACCACACACACTGCTGCAATTCACTACTCCATCCACACACACATACATTACATATATATACACAAGGTGAGGGGGAAGAAGTCAAACAAAGGCTGCTGCAAAGTCACAAGAGGTGGGCAGATTTGGTGGCCGTCCATCTCCAGTTCAACATTTCCTGCTGGGTGGTGCGGCTGCTAATACCCATACGAGCCACACATCCTAACAGAACAAGTTTGGAACGACTGGATTTAGATATCAGTCGTAACATTAGTAGTTAAGCCTCAGCTGTTAGAACAAATATCTCATTGATTGATTAGCAAATAAATTCAGAGACCGACAAAGAAGAAAACAGAGTGAATAAGAAGAGCTAAGGGATAAAATGGAACTGAAGTTGGCAGAGAGAAAAAGAAGACGAAGAGCACCGCCTGATGCTGTAGCCGATGGCGATTCACGGTCTCCGGCGTCTAGGTTAATGCTGGGGATCATTAGCGCGGGGCTGTAGAAATTGAAATGGATTCCGAGTGCGGGAAGAAAACCGAGATGAGTTGGGTTGGGTCTGGGTGGGGCTGGGTCTTGCTATATCCCGTGGGCCGTGGCCCTGAATTGCACCTGCATAGTTTCTTGGGTTGGGCCTGGGTGACTGTGAGTGGGTTAGCCAGGCCCAATATCTGTAGCCCGACCATCATTTATAAAAAAACTCGAAGGAAAAGGAAGAAAAATATAAAAATATATATATCTTGAATCATGAAGAAAGTGAAAAAAATAAAATATAGAATAAATCGATATATAATTATATTTATATACATAATTATTAATTATTTTTTAAAATTTTAAATTATATTAAAGAAATATTTTTGACAATATCCAATATAAAAGAATATTATGAAAATTTGATTTTTTTTTCTTATTTCCCTTTACTTCTCTAAAAGAAAATATATTAATATAAAGAGAACCTTGTTGGCCCAAGAGTAGAGTTTAGAGGGGAGGTGAATAGACTCTTTTGCGTATTTAGTCTTTTCTCGACAAAATATAATTCTTGACAAGATACAAACAATTATATCACAATAAATAAAATGTAAATCATGCACAAGACGTAAATTAAAGAATATAGGGAGGATAAGCTTAACACCGATATTTAACGTGGTTCAACCTCTTGTCTACGTCCACGCCTTGAGACACACTCAAGAATTTCACAATCCACTATAAAACTCCTTCACCGGCGAAGAAGCCTTTACAACCAGGAACAAATCTCTTTCGTTCACCAAAAGCCGCAAGATTCACCAAGAATCCTTACACTTTGGTTCACCAATAACCTTCAGCCATGGTTCACCTAGAACCTTTTACAACTTGAAGATGGAATACAAAACAAAAGCTCCTTGAATGAGCTAATAATTAATACAATCAAAACTTCACACAACTCTCTCAAAGTAATGATTCACAACAAAGTTAAGAAGCAAGAGAGAAGTTAAGCACTTGAAATATGAATTAAAATGTGGTGTGCTTGGGAATGATATATGAACTACTAAATCAATATTTAAAACAAGTTTTTGGACTTCTATTTATAGGTAAAATGGGCTAGTAGCCATTGTATGATCATTAGGATAATATATTATATGTTTACTTTGAAAACTAGTCGTTTATAGCCATTGAGGAATGAATCCCAACACAAACTATCAACTGCTTAACTCAATTAGTCGACTGATTACCCCAATTAGTTGATTGATTACCCCAATTAATTGACTGATTTCCCCAATTAGTCAATTGATTCATCATATTTAGCTACTGCTTCAATTAGTCAACTGATTGCCCAAATTAGTCGACTGTTTGCCCAACTAATTGCCCTTAAATTGAAAATTTCTTCAACATGAAAGTTGTGAGATTTTTTCTTAACTTTCCGTAGATACTAAGATCACATTTTTTGAAGTTTTCTAACAAAATTTATGCTCCAAATACTAAAGGGTGTTCGGGAAATTTGAGAGGTGCATAAATGAGGTTTTAATCCCAACCAAGACCAAACTTTTAAAAGATTATAACACTAATATAATTTAAAACTTATCTCATATAAAAATATATTTGAGTATAGGATATTTTCACAAAATTCTTATTTGTACTTTGAAAACTCATAAGTATGAAACTTATGATTTGGGGAAATACTCTATACTCTTTAAATAATATAGTAGTTTATGCAATTGCTTAACTCTTTGTTTTTGTCTTTGAAAAACTCATATGAGTAAAACTGTATGTTTTATGAACTAGTATGCATATGTAATTGCTCAACTCCTGCTCAATAATCCTACGTGAAACAATACTGCAAAAGTTACAGTAGTTCATACTTCAAACACTCCTTATTACATATGATTTTACACTTGCTTCATTTAGATGTGTTTGAATTCTTCCGAGTGAGTGTCCACCTTGATTTTTCCTACTTGAACATCCATTCGGTTTGATCTTTGCCGTTGATTCAGTATATTCATGTATTTTTCACTTGTATCTGTACTAACTTGATCTGGAAAGACATGTTACACTTAGAATTACAAATACGTTAATATCATCAAAACAAATTAAATATGATTATGTAGCAACTAAGGCTAACAAACCGTAATCAAGAGGATGACATAATATAATATTTTTTGTTACTAGTTAAGATTGTGAATCCTCTACTTGTCAGGGGCAAATGATAGGTCAACCTTTTATTATGTTACTTATGTAATCTTGGAATAGAGTGATAAGTGCCTAATGATCAGTCATGTGATAGATAGAAAATTAGGCATTCAAAAGATTATAAGGGGCTACTCAAGAGAGACTAGAGGGAGAAGTAAATTATAATAAATAAGCTCATTACAACTCAATTCAACTTATTTAAATGACCTAGTACCACTACCCATTTCCCCTTATCTCTCTTATTTTTTTCATTTGTCCTTGCTCTAATCTCCTTTATCTACTTCTTATCTCTTCTAACATGTGCTTGTTCACCTCCCTCCTTTCTTTTCCTCTTTCCATGAATTCCTACTTCTAAATCTCTACGTCACAACTCACAAGAGACTTCCCCTTGTGTAATAGGACTCTTCCCAACACTTCTGACAAGAGTTGGCATCATGAGTTCGTTATCACATAACTCTCCATGTTCATAACAAATCACCAACCTCTAAATCATCAAAATGGTGCTTGTACGCATTTGTTATAAACACCTTATCTTTTTAGCACACCTAGTGGGACGACCTTTTATATGTCATCTACCAGAAGTAGATGATAGATTATCAGTAAATAAACTATATTGATAATGTTAACCAAACTCACCAATGTTGGTTTGGTGCCATTTGGTAACAAAATATCAAAGAAAATCTTCGTGTAATTCCTCACACCTCTCACAAGATAGCAAGTACAATAAAGACAATGATTGACGAATCATTACCAATAACTATTGTGATCTATATGAGTTTCAACCAACTTGCTCTTTTTTAGGTGTACACTTGGGCATGTGTCGATCTCTTCACGATTTTCTTCTAGTTAAGCTATTGTCCATGATGATTTTGGCCACACTCTATAGCACAGGAAACATAAGAATCCATTGATAGATGTTGCTGACTATAAGGATTATAAGACTCTCATGCTGATTGATTATATACAAGGAGATGAAGAATTAGGTTTCACCATTGATGAATGTTTTAATGATCTTTGAGGTAAAGAATATCTTAATGATCACAAAAGTGTTAGGGATTTATATTGAAAACATGCTTTATGTAATCAGTTTTAGATTTATTAAATAACTTCAATTATTCAATTTTAATGAGAATCTCTATGAGCATTGTTTGCCTGACATTATTTATTTAATTATTATGTATGTGTATCTTTTATTCTATATAGTAGGTATCTAGTGTGTAGAGAAGATTAGATCATCAGTTCTTATAGAATATACGTTTATTGTTCACAGTTTTAAATGAAATTGGACACACCATTGGTAGGACTATAGCACAAGGTTTTAATAGGTCTGTCTTGACTATTGGGAATGGTACAATTTGAACTCCTTGTGCTAGTACAATTTGTATGTATTGAATAGGATCGTCTTGGGGTAATTGCTTGTATACCGACTATATAAAACAATTGATACCTCATGGTTATTATGAGTGCTTATGTTCTTAATCCTGATATGATTATTGGACATATGCATATAATGTTTAGTACTTTGATTCATAGAAAAGTGAGATTCTTTATAGGTCAAAAAACTCAGTGAGTTGGGTGATGACATTATGTGTATGATGAACGTTAATTATTGATGGAATCCACGTCCCAGTATCGGGATTGATGATACCCCCTTGAGGAAACTTATAAGTTTTGATTGTGTCAAACCCTGCAGGTGGATTTTGAATCCGACTCATCAAATAAGTTAAGTAGAAGGTCTTAGGGAATTAATATATCAATTAATTAAATTTTCAGTAATTTAATTTAATAGACGAGTATCTGTAATCTTTACGTGAGGAGATAAATAAGCATTAAATAATAGGAGTTCAAAATTTAATTTCGAATATGACAGAAAGTGCAATTATAATTCTTTAGTGGTATGAATTATAATTAACGTAATTAAGGATGAATTCAGGTCGGATTAAGAATTCTTAATTACGTGGGAAGTCCTAGTCATATTTGCCCAGAGGTCTCTGTTGTAGCCTATATACATGCGCTCCATTTAGCAACTAGGGTGAGACGAGCGAACTCTCACAGAGGTAGACATTTTCGTGAGAGAAGAAAACCCTAGCAACCATTTACGAGGCCACTCTCTTAGGAGCAAGGCGTGTTCAAGGAATACAGTAGAAGATTATTGGTCGTCTTCAAGAGCTCGTCTTCGTATTTGCAGATTCGGGATCAAATCAGACAGATCTCGCAGGTATAATCATAATCACGTAATTAAGGTTTGTAAGATCAGATTATATTTTTTTGTCATCCTTATGCACTACAGCCAGATCTTAAGGCTATTCCGCAAGTCCCTTAAAAAGTGCCCCAAGTAGGCCAATTGTGCAAACTTAACTCCTTATGTTAAGACTAGGATTATTAAGGTAATACTAAACGCATATATGGATGCATTCAATGGTGAAACTATTGAGTCAAGTAAGGATTAGTCTTTGCCTTGGCCTAAATATAGTATATGGATTCTTATTCTCGATCCTTCATTAGTCAAGTGTACTCTCAGGCTAACATACTAGGATGCCTCATTTATAACTTGGTTAATCATGAAACTATTTGACCTAAGAAGACACTGAAGGTAGTACATACTTCAAGGCCAAAGGGTATAATAATAATAATAATAATAATAATAATAATAATAATAATAATAAATGTTATGTTACTTATTTATGAACATTAAATTCAAAAAAATGAAGCAATAATTGAGGGTATTGTTTGTGTAATCTTTGCACACCCTTTTAAAATATGGTAATAGGGCTTAACCATTAGTCATGTGACAAACAAAAATCTAGGAGGCGAACCACTTATCGTTTAAGTGTCTAATAAATTACAAGGGACCACCAAGCGAGACTAGAAAAAAGAAGTTAATTGTAGTAATTAGGTTCCTTAATATTTAGAAACTTCCTGAATTCATGATTATGTTTTTTTATGATTAGGATTAATGTCCTGAATGTATGATTTATAGTTGTATAATTGATATAAGTTGACCGGTACGAAGTATATATATGTGTAATTTTTGGGGTAAAATAGACCTCCAATTCAATCCAACATATCAATTTACATTTAGTCCAGTGCTAAATTACCCAATGCCACTATCCTCTCTTTCTATATCTTATTTTTCCTCTATCCTTATTCAATTCTGCTCAATCTTCTTCTTCCCTCTTCTAATCGCGTATGTTCACCTCCCTCCTTATCTTTCCCCTTCTACGGATTTCTACAATATTTTATGATTCCCTTCCTTAAATTTTCTATTTGATTGAGGTACCCTTTGTAAAATAAAGCATCTACCTAACACCTCCGATGGGGCTAGCGTAACGAGCTTGCTTCATTCACATTCAATCATCTCCATATCCTTATTTCTCTTACAACATCATTTAAAAGGTGTTTGTACATAAAATTAACACTCCTTTAAATTGGTTGGGGATTTGATTCACGACTACCCTTGTCCCACAGTGTATGATACCAAACAAAGCCCGAAAATGCTTTACTTAAACTAATCTAGCCAAACAACAAAAAATAAAAACACAATTCTATAACACGACTCCAAAAAGAAAGTTCTCATTTATTTTGACTCAAAAAAAATAATGTATGACTCTGTCTTGGAACATAAATTTTAATTATGGATTTGAATTTACATAAATTTATATAAAATGTAATGTGTTTTTTTATTCTATTTTATAAAAAAAATCATTTTAAATTTAGCATTTTCATTCTAAACTTCTAAATGCAATGTATGTATGTTTAAATAAATAAATAAATAAACCTTTGTATACTGGGAGTTAGAAGATAAACCATTGATCCAAATGCACAAATTCAATTGAATAGTCCCTTTGAACTTTGAACTTTATGTTTTATTTTATTTTTAAAAAAAATTTGAAATGGTTCTCATCTTTGAATATATATTTTGCTAATCCTTTATTAGATCTAAATTATTTTTAAATCAAAAATTCAATGTCATGAATTTTAAAATATTAATGTGTAATTAATTATATTGTATATGATAGATAACTTTCAATCTATCACTTAAAAGTACAGCTTTTTATTGAAAAAATTATTTACCCTCTGTTTAGATAAAAGTTTTGGTTGAAAAAAGAAAAAAAAATAAAATTTATTCTTCAATATATTTCTTTCAATATCAAATATTATTACATTTGAAAAGTTGTTTTCACATGATTAAAAATTTTAAAAATCAAATATTAATCATGTGCAAAATTATATTTTTGTTCAATAGATTTACGATATATTTACTTCATTTTTCTTGAACTTTTCTTTGATAAATCAAAGGTACATTTTTTTTGTTCATATTCTTTTGTTCCATTCTTTAATTTTTTTTTAATATTTCTAGGGGTAACTTTAATGTTAATAATTCAAAATAGGAAAATTTGTTTCATGGAATAGTAGGAGAAGAACTTGAAAACAAAAGGAAAAAGTACGAACATTTAAACATGTGATTAATTGAGCATGGCATTTGAGTAATACAATGGAAATTCATATATAAATAAGTTCGGTTTTTTGCGTATGCAAAGTCTTTTATGGTAATACTAAGATATTTTGCGTAATTAAGGAAAGTTTAGTAATTTAGAAATCATATTAGTTAATAAATTGTGTATGAGGTTATTTTAATTTTGCATTTTTAATTCCTATGTTACTATATTAGATTTGTATTAATTATTATTTTAGCAGTTCAAAAATATTTTGTGTTTAAATTTAATGGACTTTACAAAAATAAAATGAAATCTTATCTGTAGTTCAAAAAGAGAAGAACGTGGAAACGAAATACGTATATCTAAGAATTTAACATATAACTAATATAAAAAAATTTTATCCTATTGCAAGTGAATTAAAAGTAATTAGGGCTGTGCCAACCATTTTCGATTATCTTACAATAAATGCACATTTACAAAAAAAGAAAATTGAAATAATTATTTCTAATTTACAATTGCATTTATTTGACACTAAGCATATGTTTAATTAGTAGCATGATTTTTTTTTTTTATAACCCGAGGACTTCAGCCACCATCGCACCACTTTGGATACTATGATGCAACACCAAACCCGAGAGGGTGAAAGCCGCCCACCCGTTAATGCACTCCTGTTAATTCACCGGCATAATGCTTCAAGCGGGAATCGAACCCGTGATCTTGGGGTTACCAAATTCATAAGTTGTTTTTACCATTTGAGTTGTCCCGATCGGGGCATATCATCGATTTTATGTTTGGGACTTGGAGTTGTGTGAATTCAAACAAAATCCAATAATATTAATTTTTTCTAAATTTACACAAATTTAATTCAAAATTTTGAACGCTTATATTTGTCGAACACAAAAAAATCTTCTTTAATTTATGTACATTTAGAAGAACCATGTAATCCTAGTAAGTATATTTCTATGGAAAATTTTTTCAATTTGAGTACATTTATGCACATTAAAGGTTTTGTAAGGTTGTAATAACTAAAAATAGAAATATTTCATACGATGATGAAAAAAAGGAAAATGCATAGCCAAGTATGGTATTCAACAATAATGGAAATATTTTCATACTAATAATAATAATAAATATGACTTTCAAATCTAAGTCTATAAAAATCCCGAGACATCAAAGCTAATGCTCATGTGTAATTTGTTTGAAGGAGTGAAGAATAGGAAAATGATTCTCACTGCAGTATTGAAGTTCCCCACATCAATGATCGATGGCTCGCTCATTTTAGGAGATTTCAACTGCAAAGAGTTTTGCTGGAAGCTAAAGGATGAGAGGAAGGTCTTTGCTTGTGGCAAGTCGCTAAAACTCTCCTAGACTATTCAATTATATCTTACTATGCAATAGAAATGAAGTATTGCATTCATCTTCCCTCACTTTCTCTCTCTTTCTCCTAAATAATCACAAGATTTTTGCACAAGTGAAGCAAGTTCTCACAATTAGTTGAGCTTTTTACACTCAACTAATTCTAGCAAACTACAAGATGCTTGTAAAAAATTCTTGTGAGAGTTATAGAACTATTTTTTTTTTCTCAAGTACTTGTAACACATACATAGTTTCCTTTTGTTTTAATATGATTTTGATTTGACTACATAATTTTTTTGTTCATTTGTTATAATCTATTTTTAAGTTTTGCATTGTTGTGAACTTCGCAAAAATATAAATAAAATAAAAACATGTTTGGGTCTCACCATTTCCTCCAACTGATTGAAATGCTCATAGACGTTCCTTCTCCCATTCCAGCCAAAATTAGAAGCAAGCCTCAGCAGTCTAATAAAAACATACATTTAGAAGCTGCAATAATTGCATGAACAACCAAAATATTACTGGAGCATACTAAAATTGATTTTCGAGACATTATCTCACAACTTACCAAACTTATATGTGCTTATAACTTAAAAAAAAAAGAAATTATATGACTGAAACATCATAGGTTATTTCTTGAGAGTCGAAGCACAAACCTGGGAGTCCACCTGCAGTCTCTGAGCAGGCACGAGTGAGAGACTATGTGATCTATCTGCAAATCAATCTAGCATCGATAGCTTTACCACAAGAAAGAAAACAAAGAAAATTTTAAAGTACATATTGACACTGAAATATAGCTTATGCCTTTGATAGCTTAATCAAGCAAATCAAAGGGATTGTTAAGTTTCAAAAATACTTGTTTGCCTTAAAAATATCATCTTTTTTGTTTCATCTTTCTCTGTCATATTTATGTTATTTTCACTTGATAACTGTTCTGAATCTTCTGATGATGATATCATGTTTTATTTACCATTCATCCCTCATTTACTGCTTTTAAGGTTCTACAACTCAATCAGCATAGAGTTGAATCATCAAGAGGCCAATTTTACATGCTTCTAGGGTATAAAAATGTTGAGAATAAAATTCATTTTAGTCAACAAGGCAAACTGCAAGCAAGGGAGGGAAGCAAAGAGGATCAACATATAAATTGACAGACCATGATAGTACCATTCTAACTTTGAATATCCACCCAATTTCTTATTTATGTTCCCCACACATTAAAAACAAAAAAAAATGCAATGCTCAATAGTTAAAGCCAGGTTGAACTAAGAAAATCAATTTACATGTAGCAACCAACGAAAGAATAACTATACATTCCTAATTTTAGTGCCACCCAAGGGCTACCTCTCCAGCATTAAAGATAAATCTGTGTATCATGGGTATGCATTCCAGTCCCCAAAATCTGAAATAAACAGGAAACTATCCAATATCATTAACCACTAACATAAATCATTCTCAGTAAAAAGACCCATGACTCTAACAATGAAAAGCTGAATATATCACTAATCGGACATTCCCATGCAACCTGTGCTTCAGTATAATCTTGATTTTCACAGGAATGACTAGCAAAATACATGGCAGATTTGAAAGTTGAACTCTTACCAAAAACTCATCTCCTTAAACCTGAAATAAAAAAATAAAAAAATAAAACCTCACAGCCCACATTCATAAACCTCGTATATGTACACACTAAAAACGATATTCACCGTACAACTGTAGTAGATATTTCTGCTTCTCTGCCCAAATTTCTTGCTAATAGAATATAACTACTTCATGTATACCAGTAAAGAGTATTCCTCTGTCCTAAATAGCATAATAGCAATAATAACGCTAGTGGACTAATTGTTGACACATCCCAGACTGAGATCGACCCAAACCATCTCGACTCAAAGTTGACCAAGAGAGTATGATTGAAATTATGTGTCTTTAGGCTTAACGAAGTTACCACTAATATGTTATTTGCCCTAGGTGTGGCTAGATCACCTAATTCGATTTTCTTAAGCTAGACTGAAGTCAGAACCAAGAGTAGCCTTGGTTTGAGTAACCTCCACCTAGATAAGGGCAGCAGAAGGGTAAAAGCTTTAATGAGCCGTCCTCCATCTCTTTGAATTGACAGGGGCGTAGCTGTATGTTTACGCTGTCACTCATGGCCTCAAATAGGCAGGCAGCTTCCGGAACTATGGTTCGAAAGTAGGTTTATGTGAGGGGAAAAATATCAGCATCCCCTGCACAAAACCACCTCCATTTTTTAAAAAATACAAACAGCATGGAATTAAAATCAACATTGATTTCACTGTTTTCACATGGTTGTTGTTTTGAGAAATTCATGAACAATAATACTAAGACACAACTTTTAAGACTTTCAAAGTGATAACTTGGAAAATTCTAACGAAGATGTTCAACCGAGACAATGACAAGAATATCCAAATATGCGCAATTGTTAATCTTCAAATGAATATTTGAAAAGAGACTGCCTAATTCACAAAACACCCTCTAATGTTGAAAATTACCAGCACATAGGCACGCGTATTGCGGTTGCTGCGATCATTCCGCTGTAACTTCTTCTTGGGCTTGCCGACGTCGCCGCGGCTCAGCCCTGCTTCAGACGGGAGAAGAATCAAGAACAAGTTTGGAACGACTGGATTTAGATATCAGTCGTAACATCAGTAGTTAAGCCTCAGCTGTTAGAACAAATATCTCATTGATTGATTAGCAAATAAATTCAGAGACCGACAAAGAAGAAAACAGAGTGAATAAGAAGAGCTAAGGGTTAAAATGGAACTGAAGTTGGCAGAGAGAAAAAGAAGAAGAGCACCGCCTGATGCCGTAGCCGACGGCGATACGCGGTCTCCGGCGTCTAGGTTAATTCTGGGGATCATTAGCGCGGGGCTGTAGAAATTGAAATGGATTCCGAGTGCGGGAAGAAAACCGAGATGAGTTGGGTTGGGTCTGGGTGGGGCTGAGTCTTGCTGTAGCCCGTCGGCCGTGGCCCTGAATTGCACCTGAATAGTTTCTTGGGTTGGGCCTGGGTGAGCGTGGGTGGGTTAGCGAGGCCCAATGTCCGTAGCCCGACCGTCATTTATGATAAAACTTGAAGGAAAATGAAGAAAAATATAAAATATATATATATATCTTTACTCATGAAGAAAGTGAAAAAAATAAAATATAGAACAAATCAATATATAATTACATTTATATACATAATTATTAATTATTTTTTTAATTTTTAATTATATTAAATAAATATTTTTGACAATATCCAATATAAAAGAATATTATGAAAATTTGATTTTTTTTCTTATTTCCCTTTGCTTCCCTAAAAAAATATATATTAATATAAAGAGAACCTTGTCGGCCCAAGAGTAGAGTCTAAAGGGGAGGTGAATAAACTCTTTTGCGTATTTAGCCTTTTCCCTACAAAATGTAATTTTTGACAAGATACAAACAATTATATCACAATAAATAAAATGTAAATCATGCACAAGACGTAAATTAAATAATATAGAGAGGATAAGCTTAACACCGATATTTAACGTGGTTACGTCTTTTGCTTACGTCCATGCCTTGAGACACAGTCAAGGATTCCACAATCTACTATAAAACTCCTTTACCGGCGAAGAAACCTTTACAACTGGGAACAAATCTCTTTCGCTCACCAAGAGCCGCAAGGTTCACCAAGAATCCTAACACTTTGGTTCACCAAGAATCCTTACACTTTGGTTCACCAATAACCTTCAACCATGGTTCACCAAGAACCCTTTGCGATCCGAATCACCTAGAACCTTTTACAACTTGAAGATGGAATACAAAACAAAAGCTCCTTGAATGAGCTAATAATTAATACAATCAAAACCTCACACAACTCTCTCAAAGTAATGATCCACAACAAAGTTAAGGAGCAAGAGAGAAGTTGAGCACTTGAAATATGAATTAAAATGTGGTGTGCTTATGAATGATATATGAACTACTAAATCAATGTTTAAAACAAGTCTTAGACTTATATTTATAGGTAAAATGGGCTACTAGTTGTTTGCATAATCGTTGGGATGATATATTATATGTTTACTTTGAAGTCGTTTATAGCCATTAGGGACTGAATTCCAACGCAAACGATCGATTGTTTAACCCAATTAGTCAACTGATTCATCATATTTAGCTACTGCCTCAATTAGTCAACCGATTGCCCAAATTAGTCGACTAATTGCCCCTAAATTAAAAAATTCTTCAACATGAAAGTTGTGAGATTTTTTCTTAACTTTCCGTAGATACTAAGATCACCCCTTTTTGGAGTTTTCTAACAAAATTTATGCTCCAAATACTAAAAGGTGTTTGGGAAATTTGAGAGGTGCATAAATGAGGTTTTAAACCCAACCAAGACCAAGCTTTTAAAAGATTATAACACTAATATAATTTAAAACTTATCTCCTATAAAAATACATTTGAGTATAAGATATTTTTACAAAACTCTTTATTTTGTACTTTGAAAACTCATAAGTACGAAACTTATGATTTGGGGAAATATTCTATACTCTTTCAATAATATAGTAGTTTATGCAATTGCTTAACTCTTTGTTTTTGTCTTTGAAAAACTCATACGAGTAAAACTGTATGCTTTATAAACTAGTATGCATATGCAATTGTTCAACTCCGGCTCAATAATCCTATATGAAACAATACTGCAAAAGTTACAGTAGTTCCTATGTCAAACACTCCTTATTACATATGATTTTACAGTTTCTTCATTTAGATGTGCTTGAATTCTCCTGAGTTAGTGTCCGCCTTGATTTTTCCTACTTGAACGTCCACTCGGTTCAATCTTTGCCTTTGATCCAGTATCTTCATGTATTTGTCACTTGTACCTGTACTAACTTAATCTGGAAAAACGTATTACACTTGGAAATACAAATAGGTTAATATCATCAAAACATTTTAAATATGATTATGTAGCCACTAAGGCTAACAAACCTTAATCAAGAGGATGACATAATATAATATTTTTTTGTTACTAATTAAGATTGTGAATCCTACACTAGTCAGAGGCAAATGATAGGTCAACCTTTTATTATGTTGCTTATGTAATCATGGAATAGAGTGAGAAGTGCCTAATGATCAGTCAAGTGATAGATAGAAATTAGGCATTCGAAAGATTATAAGAAGCAACTCAAGAGGGACTAGAGGGAGAAGTAAATTATAGTAAATAGGCTTATTACAACTCAATTCAACTTATTTAAATGACCTAGTACCACTACCCATTTCCCCTTATCTCTCTTATTTTTTTCATTTGTCCGTGCTCTAATCTCCTTTATCTACTTCTTCTCTCTTCTAACATGTGCTTGTTCACCTCCCTCCTTTCTTTTCCTCTTTCCATGAATTCCTACTTCTAAATCTCTACGTCACAACTCACAAAAGACTTCCCCTTGTGTTATAGGACTCTTCCCAACACTTCTGACAAGAGTTAGCATCATGAGTTTGTTATCACATAATTCTCCATGTTCATAACAAATCACCAACCTCTAAATCATCAAAATGGTGCTTGTACGCATTTTTTACAAACACCTTATCTTTTTAGCACACCTAGTGGGACCTTTTATATGTCATCTACCAAAGTAGATGATAGATTATCAATAAATAAACTATATTGCTAATGTTAACCAAACTCACCAATGTTGGTTTGGTGCCATTTGGTAACAAAATATCAAAGAAAATCTTCATGTAATTTCTCACACCTCTCACAAGATAGCAAGTACAATAAAGACAATGATTGACGAATCAATACTAACAACTATTGTGATCTATATGAGTTTCAACCAACTTGCTCTTTGTCAGGTATACACTTGGAGGCATATGTCGATCTCTTCATGATTTTCTTCTAGCTGAGCTATTGTCCATGATGATTTTGGCCACACTCTATAGCACGGGAAACATAAGAATCCATTGATAGATGTTGCTGACTATGAGGATTATAAGACTCTCATGTTGATTGATTATATACAAGGAGATGAAGAATTAGGTTTCACCATTGATGAATGTTTTAATGATCTTTGAGGTAAAGAATATCTTAATGATCACAAAGGTGTTAGGGATTTATACTAAAAGACATGCTTTATGTAATCGGTTTTAGTACTTATTAATAACTTCAATTATTCAATTTTAATGAGAATCTCTATGAGCAATGTTTTCCTGACATTATTTATTTAATTATTATGCACGTGTGTCTTTTATTTTATATACTAGGTGATCTAGTGTGTAGAGTACGACTTATACACAGAAGATTAGATCATCAGTTCTTATAGAATATAAGTTTATTATTCACAGTTTTAAATGAGATTGGACACACCATTGGTAGGACTATAGCACAAGGTTTTAATAGGTCTGCCTTGACTATTGGGAATGGTATAGTTCCAGCTCCTTGTGTTAATACACTTTGTGTGTATTGAATAAGATCGTCTTGGGGTATTTGTTTTTATATTGACTATATAAAACAATTAATACCTCATGGTTATTATGAGTGCTTATGTTCTTAATTCTGATATGATTATTGGACACTTGCGTATAGTGTTTATTACTTTGATTCATAAAAAAGTGAGATTCTTTATGGGTCAAAAAACTCAGTGAGTTGGGTGATGACATTATGTGTATGGTGAACATTAATAATTGATGGGATTCATGTCCCGGTATCGAGATTGATGATACTCCTTTGAGGAAACTTATAAGTTTTGATTGTGTCAAACCCTGTAGGTGGATTTTGAATCCAATACATCAAATAAGTTAAATGGAACGTCTCAGGAAATTAATATGTTAATTAATTAAAATTTCAGTAATTTAATTTAATAGACGGGTATCTGTAATCTTTATGTGGGGAGATAAATAAGCATTTAATAATAGGAGCTTGAAATTTAATTTCAAATATGACAAAGAGTGCAATTATAATTCTTTAGTGGTATGAATTATAATTAATGTAATTGAGGATGAATTCAGATCGGATTAGGAATTCTTAATTATGTGGGAAGCCCTAATTATATTTGTCCAGAGGTCTCTGTTGTAGCCTATATACATGCGCTCCATTTAGCAGCTAGGGTGAGATGAACGAACTCTTGCAGAGGCATACATTTTTGTGAGAGAAGAAAACCCTAGTAGCCACTTATGAGCCCACTTTATCAAGAGTAAGGCGTGTTCAAGGAATACAGCAGAAGATTACTGGTCTTCTTCAAGAGCTCATTTTCGTATTTGCAGTTTCAGGATCAAACCAAACAGATCTCACAGGTATAATTCTAATCACGTAATTAAGGTTTGCATGATTAGATTATATTTTTTTGTCATCCTTAGCACTACAGCCGGATTTTAAGGCTATTCCGCAAGTCCCTTAAAAAGGTGCCCCAAGTAGGCCGATTGTGCAAACTTAACTCCTTATGTTAAGGCTAGGATTATAAAGGTAATACTTAACATAGATATAAATGCATCCAACGGTGAAACTATTGAGTCACGTAAGGATTAGTTTTTGGCTTAGCCTAAATATAGTATATGGATTCTTATTCTCGATCCTTGATTAGTCAAGTGTACTCTCAGGCTAACATACTAGGATGCCTCATTTATAACTTGGTTAATTGTGAAACTATTTGACCTAAGAAGACACTGAAGGTAGTACATACTTCACGGCTGAAGGGTATAATAATAATAATAATAATAATAATAATAATAAATGTTATGTTGCTTATTTTTGAACATTAAATTCAAAAAAATGAAGCAATAATTGAGGGTATTGTTTGTGTAATCTTTGTACACCCTCTTAAAATATGGTATTAGGGCTTAACCATTAGTCATGTGACAAACAAAAATCTAGGAGGCGAACCACTTATCATTTAAGTGTCTGATAAGTTAGGATCCTATGAGCAATCAGAAAAATATGGCACCAGAAATTTAACGTGATTCGGTCAATATCGACCTACGTCCACGGAGCACACCACAAATTCACTATTCGCCGAAAAAATACAAGTCTCTCTTTCTCTCACTCTCTTCCTCCTCTCTTTCTTCTCTCTGCTCTCTGAGCTTTTCTTGTGTTTTTCTCAACTCCACAGCTCCTCTATTTATAGGGCTTTGGAATCAATTACAAATTTACTACAATAAATTACAAATGGAAGTTTCATCCATCAAGATGAAATCAAGATAAATGGAGATAAATGCAAACCGCATTTCCAACTCTTCACACGTCTCCAGCTATATCTCCTGTCTCCAGCTACAACATGATAAATTACAAGGGACCACCAAGCGAGACTAGAAAAAAGAAGTTAATTGTAGTAATTAGGTTCCTTAGTATTTAGAATCTTCTTGAATTCATGATTATGTTTTTTATGATTAGGATTAATGTCCTGAATGTATGATTTATAATTGTATAATTGATATAAGTTGATCCATAAGAAGTATAAATATGTGTAATTTTTGGGGTAAAACGAACCTCCAACTCAATCCAACATATCAATATACAATTAGTCCAATGCTAAATTACCCAATGTCACTATCCTCTCTTCCTATACCTTATTTTTCCTCTATCCTTATTCTATTCCGCTCAATCTTCTTCTTCCATCTTCTAATCGCATATATTCACCTCCCTCCTTATCTTTCCCTTCTGTGAATTTCTACAATATTTTATGATTCCCTTAAATTTTCTATTTGATTGAGGTACCCTTTGTAAAATAAAGCATCTACCTAACAGCTCCGATGGGGCTAGCATAATGAGCTTGCTTCATTCACATTCAATCATCTCCATATCCTTCTTTCTCTTAAAAGGTGTTTGTACATAAAATTAACACTCCTTTAAGTTGGTTGAGGATTTGATTCACGACTAGCCCTGTCCCCCACAGTGTATGATACCAAACAAAGCCCGAAAATGCTTCAAATAACCTAATCTAGCCAAACAACAAAAAATAAAAACACACTTCTGTAATACGACTCCAAAAAGAAAGTTCTCATTTATTTTAACTCAAAAAATTAATGTATGACTCTGTCTTGGAACATAAATTTTAATTATGGATTTGAATTTATATAAATTTATAAAAAATGTAATGTGTTTTTTATTCTATTTTATATAAAAAAATCATTTTAAATTTAGCATTTTCATTCTAAACTTCTAAATGCATTGTATGTATGTTTATAAAAATAAATAAATAAATAAACCTTTGTATAGTGGGAGTTTGAAGATAAACCATTGACCCAAAGGCGCAAATTCAATTGAATAGCCCCTTTGAACTTTGAACTTTGCATTTTATTTTATTTAAAAAAAAAATTGAAATGGTTCTCATCTTTGAATATATATTTTGCTAATCCTTTATTAGATCTAAATTATTTTTAAATAAAAAAAACAAGGTCATGAATTTTAAAATAATAATGTGTAATTAGTTATATTGTATATGATAGATAACTTTCAATCTATCACTTAAAAGATTTAGTTTTTTATTGAAAAAATTATTTACCCTTTGTTTAGATAAAAATTTTGGTTGAAAAAAGAAAAAAAGAAATTTATTCTTCAATATATTTCTTTCAAAATTAAATAGTATTAAATTCGAAAAGTTGTTTTCACATGATTAAAAATTTTAAAAATCAAATATTAATCATGTGCTAAATTATATTTTTGTTCAATAGATTTATGATATATTTACTTCATTTTTCTTCAACTTTTCTTTGATAAATCAAAGGTACATTTTTTTTTTGTTCATATTCTTTTGTTCCTTTCTTTAATATTTTTTTTTTTTATATTTCTAGGTGGAACTTTAATGTTAATAATTTAAAATAGGAAAATTTGTTTCATGGAATAGTAGGAGAAGAACTTGAAAACAAAAATAAAAAGTATGAACATTTAAACATGTGATTAATTGAGCATGGCATTTGAGTAATAAAATGGAAATTCATATATAAATAAGTTCGATTTTTTTTTTCTTTTGTATTATTCAATATTTTTCTTAATATTATTTTTTTCTAATTAAAATTACAATACAGGTTTTTTTGTGTGCGCAAAATCTTTTATGGTAATAGTAAGATATTTTGCATAATTAAGGAAAGTTTAGTAATTTAGAAATCATATTAGTTAATAAATTGTGTATGAGGTTATTTTAATTTTGCATTTTTAATTCCTATGTTACTATATGAGATTTGTATTAATTATTATTTTAGCAATTCAAAAATCTTTTGTGTTTCAATTTAATGGACTTTACAAAATTAAAATGAACTCTTATCTGTGGTTCAAAAATAGAAGAATGTGGAAACGAAATACATATATCTAAGAATTTAAAAAATTTCTTTTTGCAAGTGAATTAAAAATAATTGAGGTTGTGCCAAACATTTTCGATTATCTTACTGTCGACACCCCAATTTTAACCAGGCCTTTCCGAGGAGACCTCATGTCAAAACCTTTCCACACTGGTTGTGGACCCCACATATTCTAGTAGGTCCCACATTGGTTGTGGACCCCACACACCCTTGTAGGTCCCACACTGCTTGTGGACCCCACACATTCTAGTAGGTCCCACATTGGTTGTGGACCCCACACACCCTTGTAGGTCCCACACTGCTTGTGGACCCCACACATTCTATAGTCCCATGGTGTTCGTGGATCCCGCACATCCTTTGAGGTTCCCACATGGCTTGTGGGCCCCACATATCTCAATGTGGGCCCCACATGGTTTGTGTACCCCACTTCTCCTGTAACGCTAGGCTCGGATTCCTACATCCGATGCACGTTACCCTCCTTTTGGCATGCTTGTGCCTGCTAGCTCGAGTCCCTATAACCCTTAAATGGCTTGTGGACCCCACCATCTTTTTAGGTCCCACAGGCTTGTGGGCCCCCACATATCTCAAAATTGGGTCCCACACGGTTGGTGGACCCCACTTCTCCCTGGTACGCTAGCTTGGATTCCTACATCCGATGCACGTTACCCCTTTGGTACGCTAGCTCGGATTCCTACAATCCGGTGCACGTTACCCCCTTTGGTACGCTAGCTCGGATTCCTACATCCGATGCACGTTACCCGCTCTAGTACGCTAGCTCGGATTCCTACATCCGATGCACGTTACCTCTTTTGGCATGCTTGTGCCTGCTAGCTCGGGTCCCTATAACCCTTAAATGGCTTGTGGACCCCACACATCTTTTTAGGTCCCACATGGCTTGTGGGCCCCACATATCTCAAATTGGGTCTCACACGGTTTGTGGACCCCACTTCTCCTGGTACGCTAGCTTGGATTCCTACATCCGATGCACGTTACCATCTTTGGTACGATTCCTACATCCGGTACACGTTACCCCCTTTGGTACGCTAGCTCGGATTCCTACATCCGATGCACGTTACCCGCTCTAGTACGCTAGCTCGGATTCCTACATCCGGTGCACGTTACCCTCTTTTGGCATGCTTGTGCCTGCTAGCTCGGGTCCCTATAACCCTTAAATGGCTTGTGGACCTCACACATCTTTTTAGGTCCCACATGGCTTGTGGCCCCACATATCTCAAATTGGGTCCCACACGGTTTGTGGACCCCACTTCTCCTGGTACGCTAGCTTGGATTCCTACATCCGATGCACGTTACCCCTCTTTGGTACGCTAGCTCGGATTCCTACATCCGGTGCACGTTACCCCCTTTGGTACGCTAGCTCGGATTCCTACATCCGATGCACGTTACCCGCTCTAGTACGCTAGCTCGGATTCCTACATCCGATGCATGTTACCTCTTTTGGCATGCTTGTGCCTGCTAGCTCGGGTCCCTATAACCCTTAAATGGCTTGTGGACCCCACACATCTTTTTAGGTCCCACATGGCTTGTGGGCCCCACATATCTCAATTGGGCCCCCACACGGTTTGTGGGGCCCACTTCTCCTGGTACGCTAGCTTGGATTCCTACATCCGATGCACGTTACCCTCTTTGGTACGCTAGCTCGGATTCCTACATCCGGTGCACGTTACCCCCTCTGGTACGCTAGCTCGGATTCCTACATCCGATGCACGTTACCTCTTTTGGCATGCTTGTGCCTGCTAGCTCGGGTCCCTATAACCCTTAAATGGCTTGTGGACCCCACACATCTTTTTAGGTCCCACATGGCTTGTGGGCCCCACATATCTCAAATTGGGTCCCACACGGTTTGTGGACCCCACTTCTCCTGGTACGCTAGCTTGGATTCCTACATCCGATGCACGTTACCATCTTTGGTACGATTCCTACATCCGGTACACGTTACCCCCTTTGGTACGCTAGCTCGGATTCCTACATCCGATCCACGTACCAACATCAAGTACGCTAGCTCGGATTCCTACATCCGATGCACGTTACCTCTTTTGGCATGCTTGTGCCTGCTAGCTCGGGTCCCTATAACCCTTAAATGGCTTGTGGACCTCACACATCTTTTTAGGTCCCACATGGCTTGTGGGCCCCACATATCTCAAATTGGGCCCCACACGGTTTGTGGACCCCACTTCTCCTGGTACGCTAGCTTGGATTCCTACATCCGATGCACGTTACCCTCTTTGGTACGCTAGCTCGGATTCCTACATCCGGTGCACGTTACCCCCTCTGGTACGCTAGCTCGGATTCCTACATCCGATGCACGTTACCTCTTTTGGCATGCTTGTGTCTACTGGCTCGGGTTCCTATAACCCTTAAATGGCTTGTGGACCCCACACATCTTTTTAGGTCCCACATGGCTTGTGGGCCCCACATATCCCATTTGTGCCACACACTGTTTTTTGGACCCCATTCTCCTGGTACGCTAGCTCGGATTCCTACATCCGGTGCACGTTACCCCCTCTGGTATGCTAGTTCGGATCCACATATCCGGTGCCTTGCTAGCTCGGGCTTTTGTAACCCTCAAACGGCTTGTGGACCCCACATGGCGCGTGGGACCCACACATCTCCGATGGGCTCCACACAGCTTCTAGAACCCTCATGTTATTATTATTATTATTATTATTATTATTATTATTATTATTATTATTATTATTATTATTATTACTATTATTATTATTATTATTATTATTATTATTATTATTATTATTTATTTTAATTTGTCAAATGCAAGCATATTTTGTTCCCCCATCATCACTCACCACATGTCATGTTTCTTCCCTTTACCAATCTTCCCATACTATATTCCCTTCATAATTCTTCATCCCATACTTTGTCCCCCCATCATCACTCACCACATGTCATGTTTCCTCCCTTTATCAATCTTCCCATACTATATTCCCTTCATAATTCTTCATCCCATACTTTGTTCCCCCATCATCACTCACCACATGTCATGTTTCTTCCCTTTACCATCTTCCATACTATATTCCCTTCATAATTCTCATCCCATACTTTGTCCCCCCATCATCACTCACCACATGTCATGTTTCCTCCCCTTTATTCATCTTCCCATGCTATATTCTCTTCATTATTCTTTATCCCATACTTTGTCTCCCTCCAATCATCACTCACCACATGTCATGTTTATTCCCTTTACCAATCTTCCCCTACTATATTCCCTTCATTATTCTTCATCCCATACTTTGTTCCCCTCCATCATCACTCACCACATGTCATGTTTTCTCCTTTTATCATTCTTCCCCATGCTAATTTCCCTTCATCATTCTTCCTCACCATACTTGTTTCCCCCCATCATGACTCCCCTAGGTCTTCTTTCCTATGCTTGCCCCAAGCTAAGCCTATATAACTAGCCCCTCATTTCAATGCACAAGGGAAGGAGCTCTTGGTGGTGGTAAGGAGAAGATTTCAAATATGAAGTTTTCTATCACAAGTTTGTTGAAGTTAGTCTTTTTTTTAGTAAAAATCAAGAGGTCGACTAATCCCGTTTCCTATCGGTGTTGAGTCACTCCATTTGAAGAAGGCACCCCGTAGTGCCTCAAATCAGAGCTCAAGAACAACTCTCGGGAAGACGTTGTAGAGCGGCCCTAGTAGACTCATCAACAGGAAAAGAAGACCAGAGCAGAGGAAAACGAAAGAAGATCAAGCGATCGATTGATCCCTTTTCCTACCGATACCGGGTCACTCCATTTGAAGAAGGTATTCCCTAGTGCCTCGAGTCGAAACTCAAGAACAACCCTCGGGAAGGCGCTGTAGACTAACCTTGCGGATTCACAGACAGGAGAAGAAGACCGAAGGAGAGAAAGACGATAGGTAAGACCAATGAACTTTCTCTTCCTATGTTACATTTCCATCCCCCTTTCCCTAATCGGCCTCTGTTGGTTTATTTGACTTTATTTCACTTTTCTTTACTTTAAATAGCTTCCTTTTAACTCATAAAAAAAACAAAAAAATAAAAAAAAATTTCATAAAAGACACAAAAATTCAGAAAAATTTTCAAAGAAAATTCAAAAATTTTTAAAGCTTTGAAACTTATTTACCTTTGAAAATTTTTGAAGAAAATCCAAGAAAGTTTCTAACATGTTTGGCAAAGGTTAGATTTGTTTCCCTACATTCAAGATTTTCAAAAATACATTCTAAAGTCATATCTTTAAAACCATGACTTTCGTGATTGTTGTCTAAAATTCTGTTGTATTCGGAAGGACATTGGAAGATTCCGGAAAATCATTGGTCTCGACCAAGACCTTAAACTGGTTTTTCCCCCCCACACTGGTCAACGTTTGACCGGCTCACCATTCCCAAACTGGTTCACCCCAGTTTTCTCCATTTCGCTTGTATATTATTGTTGTATCCATAAAATTCACAAAAAATCATGAAATTTTCAAAAATTCCCAAAGTATTTTCACATTTTGGTTTCAATTGATTTCATTTGTGTTATTTTGAAAATTCGGGAAAAATATCAAAAATCATTTTCACACTTAGGAAAAATCACAAAAATATCTTTTTAGGCACAAGAAAAATTCATTCCAATCCCGAACCAATCCCAAAAACCTCCCGAAATAGTATTTTTGATACTTAAAAAAAAAAAAAACCTATAGATTTCAAAATCCTCGGGAGCGTATTTTGTATCCTATTTTCGATTTTCCTTCCCGATGATTGCCAACGAGAACATTGACTCTTCGGAGTACTAGATTGCCCCGGTTCTGAGGGAATACCTATATAGTATTTTCATTTTGTTTTTGACTTTTGAAAGGGAGTGATCTTTAAAGGCTTATTACATTTATTTCAGGAAAACTCTTTATTAATCTGGTACCATTCGTAAGAACGGGCGTGTAGGGGGTGCTAATACCTTCCCCTTGCGTAACCATACTCCCGAGCCTAACTTTGGTGACGTAGACCGATTCTACCCCTAACGGGGTAGTAATCAAGTGTTCTAACCACACTTCAAAAAGTTAGTGGCGACTCCACCACACATCGTTTTTTCACGAAAATTCACATTTTCAAAATACACATTCATTTTTCCCAGTTCGCAAGCCGAACCCATTTTTAAACCAGAGATTGGTTCTCTGGGCCGGGTCCGGGACGTCGCGACACTTACAATAAATGCATATTTACGAGAAAAAAATTTGAAATAATTATTTGTAATTTACAATTGGATTTATTTGACACTAAGCATATGTTTAATTAGTAGCATGGATTTTCTCTTTTGATAACCAGGAAACTCCAGCCACCATCGCATCACTTTGGACATTATGGTGCGACACCAAAACTGGGAGGGTGAAAGCCGCCAACCCGTTGACGCATCCATGTTAATTCACCGGCATAATGCCTCAAGGGAGAATTGAACTCATGATCTTCGGGTCACCAAAGTCATAAGTTGTTTTTACCACTTGAGTTGTTCCGACTTGGCATAGCATGAATTTTATGTTTGGGACTTGGAGTTGTGTGAATTCAAACAAAATCCAATAGTATTAATTTTTTTTAAATTTAATTCAAAATTTTGAACGTGATAATGTTGTAGAATTTTTTTTAAAAAAAATTGTATAATTTTGTTGTAGGAGCTTAATTTCTTGAAAAACTTTGAAAAACTATATTTGTTGAACATCAAAAAATCTTCTTTAATTTATGTACATTTAGAAGAACCATGTAATTCTAGTAAGTATATTTCTATGGAAATCTTTTTCAATTTGAGTACATTTATGGACATTAAAGGTTTTGTAAGGTTGTAATAACTTGAAATAGAAATATTTTCATACCATGATGAAAAAAAGGAAAATGCATAGCCAAGTATGGTATTCAACAATAATGGAAATATTTTTATAATAATAATAATAATAATAATAATAATAATAATAAATATAACTTTCAAATTTAAGCCTATATAAATTCCGAGACATCAAAGCTAATGCTCATGTGCAATTTGTTTGAAGAAGTGAAGAGTAGGAAAATGATTCTCACTGCAGTATTAAAGTTCCTGACATCAATGATTGATGGCTCGCTCATTTTAGGAGATTTCAACTACAAAGAGTTTTGCTGGAAGCTGAAGGATGAGAGGAAGGTCTTTGCTTGTGGCAAGTCGCTGAAACTCTCATAGAATAATCAATCACTATTATATGGTATTTTTTATGATCTATTTTTTAGGTTTTGCATTGTTGTAAACTTTGCAAAAATATAAATAAAATGAAAACAACATGTTTGGGTCTCACAATTTCCTCTAGCGGATTGAAATGCACGGAATGAGAGTTTTTTTTTAGTGAAATTGATTGTATTAACCTTTTCCAATGTGTGGATCATGATGTTAGTAATAATAATTAATTACATTATATAAGCATAGAATAGTCTTTTTCCCTTTTATTCTTGTAGATTATATAAATCATCTTTTATCTCCTATAGAATCCTAATGATAATTCAATGAAAACTTTTTCTTTTCCCAATCTTTTGCCCATCTTTGATTCTATCACATGAATGCAAATACATTTGGCCCACTAGACTTCAAAGTTATTCTATGCGGTGGAGTTCAAATTTTTTAAGAAAGATAGTATTCTCAAAAAAAATCAAATGAAGGTTTCTTAATTTTACTTTGAATAAGTTGGATGCATTGATTATTTATAAATACCGAATAAATATGACATGTATCACACGTAAATAATGACTAAATTTCATAAAGCACCGAACAAAACCGCACTTACATGCCGGGAAGCAGTGCATCTAAATTTCCAATGTTACAATCTTCCGATTTTTTTTATAATAAATATCTGTATTTGAACTTAATATTGATAAGAATATAAATGATAATTTCATTTTTTTTAGTCGATCAGGAGCGAAATCCTAAACTATACAACACGAGGAAGTCCATTTCCCAATTCTCATTCCATACCTCTACCTAGCCTCACCAATATGCAAACTTGAGACCTCTAATATAAAAGTTCTGGTGTCACAAATTAGAGAGACACATTTATATTTTGTTTGGTCTGCAAAATAATTATTTTTTAGAATAAGATGGAGTTTAATATAAAATTTTTTATTCTTGTTGCGGAATTAAATACCAAAGGAACATACATGTCCATCATAAGACAAACAAGCATTTTAGGATCAATAAATTAATGGAAGCATATAAGACAAACATGTTCATCTTGAATGAATGCATATTTACGAATTTGCCATATTATTAGAAATGTTTTAAATGTTTGTGCTTGGCTGATAAATGTTTTACTATTTACTTAGATTATAGATTCAAATAGAAGTTAAATTATTATTTTACAAAATAAATTATCTAAAATATTATTGTTAGGATCGATAAGATCTATTATCCGTGTGGATCTGATCCTAATTGTCATTAATCCGTCACTTAATTGAGTTACATTAGAAATATAATTTGTTCATTTGATTATCTATATAATCTAGTTGGAAAATGAAAATTTGAGGAGGAATCTCAATACAAAAATACACCTTATTGTACAAACATATAGGTTTAATTTTTTTTTCTAATTTTTTAATAAAAGTAAATATTCAAAGAGCATTCCAAATTCTCTACGTTTCCTAGCTATTGTCTTATAATACAATACAAACATAAATTCGAAGTTTATAGCAAGTCATTAACTGAAGAAGACGGAAGGAAAGGAAAATAAGAAAAAAAAATTAATTTTTACAAAAACAATTTTCTATATCAAATACCATTAAAAATAAAAAATAAAAAACTTATTCTAACATGATTAAAAATTAAAAAAAAATATTAAAAATTTTGAATTGGGTTGTTTGGAAATTTCTAGAATTTTGGATGGGATGGGAGTTGTAATTCTTTCTACTTCTTGAGGTATAATGATAGACCGAGAGGCCCGACTATAAAAAATCAGCAAAATTTTTTGTCTAACAATCTCATAGATAGAAGGAAATAGATCCAATTTAGTCCACACTCTCAATATTATGCCTTGAAGCTAACCTTCCCCCCCGCGGGGGGGGTTTGATATGATTTGAGAAAGAATGACCGAAAAATTAATATGACACTTTCAATGACAAGAAAGTATTAGGTAAAGCGGGTCTATCACATAAATTATGGATTAAACCAATTAAAACTTAACAATGCATACAAGTGCAAATAAGTAATTTTTTACATTTAATTTTAATTCTTTTGAAAACCCTAACTCTTTAGTGTTTTCTACCTTCACCCTCTCCTTAACGGCAGCAGCCGTGAATTTTTCGCTTCTCCAGTTTCAAATTCCTCTTCTGCAAAAGTTTTCAATTTCTGCTTCTCCATTTTTGAATTTTTTTAACCTATGTGATAGTTTTGGCCTTCACCATATATGCATATACATTAATATCTCCATCATCTTAAAATAAGTTCACAGACTTCAACTTATCTTATTCACCCATCATTTGATCAAAACACTATCATTACACCCATTAGACACTAACCACAATTAAGATTAAAAAGGCAAGAGACCCTACTCATGGATCTCATCAAGAGGTACACATAACATCATGCATAATACTTTTCCACAACATCTAAATTAATAGGGTGTGGCAGGTCATCTCCATCCATATTGGCTAACAACGATGCTCCTCCTAAAAATTCCTTCTTTACAACACAAGGCACTTTATAGTTTGGAATCCATTTCTCACGAGGATCCTTATAAATTGGAAAAATCTTCTTTAGGACTAGTTCTGCTTCCTGAAACTATCGAGAACGCATTGTACCCAATTTGACTATTGAAGTGGGATCTTTATTAGGTACAATTTTTTTTTTCCTCGACATTTTTAATATTTCAGGAGGTAGGTCCACCTTTTCTTTTTTATACTTTTTGCCTTATTGACTAGATTCTCAAAGCCAATTATCAGTTCGGGTCATTTCTACTGTTAAAATCATTTCTTGTACTCTCATACGAAACACAAGCAAAACAAGATAAGATTCGACAAAAGTGATAGGTAAAGTATGATGTAATTTGATGGACACATGTATTGAAATGTATTTTATTCAAATTTAAAATAATCTAAACAGGAAGAATTTATGGGGCACCGCCCTTTTATAAAAAACAAAAATGAGGAAATTCATAAACACCCCTAGGATTAAATTGATCTCATCACCACTGGGTACTTAAGCACAGACCAAATATTTAATTTAGTATCTACAAAGATAGGATAAACCTAATTTTCCATTGCCTGTGCCAGATTGATCCCCCACCAAAGTTGACAACTAGTCGATTTTCCAACCTAGTATGGAATTCTACTAATTGAGTATCCATTAAATTCTATAAAAATTCACGAAATGTATTGCATTCCTCTATTGAAAAATCTTATCTTTCCTCATAACAACAACAATGTGATCCTACATCGCAGAGTTCCCTTTCCATTAATATTCCCACTTGATGTAATTCTTTAAAGACATCATACAACGAGATTCGGACTTGCCCTATCCTTTCTTTCATATCTTCACTAGTTTCCTTTCCTATGGTATTTATTGCAACCCCTCTATGGTTGGGCAATGGATTACAATGCACATGGGTTCCTTTTCATCATCAAAAGTCAACCACCCTGCATCCCTCAAAGCTTGCACTTTATATTTAAAGAGCCAACACTTTTCAATCGAATGGCTTGGCGCCCTAGCATGATACTCACATCAAGCATTAGAGTCGTACCCTTTTGGGTGAGGAGGTTGCAAAGGTGCCTTTGGTATTGAAGCAACTAGCTAAATTTTTATCAGTTGTGGGAACAACTCTGTATAAGTCATCAAGATGGGGTGAATTTTCATTCTCCTTGTCTCCCTTGGAACTCTTCTTTCTGAGGCTTGAACATTTTGCTATTGGCGAGCCCAAAAAAATCATTTGTGGTCACACAACCTGCTAGATGTTTACTGTGGGGCTATGCATTGTACTATAATTAATCCATCCAACATTATTTTCTCTATAAGGGTGACCTTGTATTGCTTGTACCTCCCCATCCTTCTTTTTGTCCATTCCATCTTTCACGGCTTCCTACTCAATACTGGAGCTGCCCATCATTCCCATATTGAATGCTCCTTCAATTCTCTCCCTAATATTTACCAATGACTGAAATATGGATCTTTAAGGGTGTTGACAAAAAAAGAGATCGTCTCTTTATCCTTAACCGAGGTATAAACTTGTACTGCTACTTCCCTTCATCGATAGGTATACTCCTTGAATAACTCGTTCATTTTCTTCTATATTTTTTGTAAGGTCAACCTTTTAGGAGCCATTTCGATTATAAGCCTACACTGAGCAATGAAGGTGTTGGCCTTACAAGGCTTAACATCTTGTTTTGATGCTAAAAAACAAGTGGAACTTAACATATTTGTTTAAGTGATGTATTTTTAGGACTCAATAATGAATGCAAGGTTAAAAAACCCATGACTCTAACAATGAAAAGCTATTGACCACAAATCTGACATTCCCATGCAACCTGTGCTTCTGTATAATCTTGATTTTGCCCAGGAATGACTAGAAAAATACATGGCAGATTTGAAAGTTGAACTTTTACCAAAAACTCGTCTCCTTAAACCCAAAATAAAAAAATAAGAATAATAAAAAAATAAAAATAAAAAAATAAAACCTCACAACCCACATTCATAAACCTCATATATGCACACACTAAAAACGATATTCATTGTACAACTGTAGTAGATATTTCTGCTTCTTCGCCCAAATTTCTTGCTAATTGTTGGTGTATTTTAATATTATCGTATTATTTTATTGTTGTCTTGGAAAAGAAGCATGTACCTTGGATTGGGTGATGCATCCACATTTAATCATGATCTTTCATTCATGTATTTGATAAATGCATAATTTATTATATAAATTTATCTTGGGTCTAAGTATGTATTTACTTAAATTATACATATCATATTTATTAAGTACATGGAGAATAAGGGTCATTTTCTGCCTATAAATAGACCCTTGAAGTGTTAGCATAATAGACCAATTTCTTCTTTTCATTCTCATCATATTTTTCTTATTTCGAATCCAAAGAGCATGTGCCACAAATAGAAAGATATGTCTTTAAAACCTTGATCACTCGAATTCGCATAGAGGAGGAGGCAAGAGGGCAAAATGCAATTATGCAAGAAAGTGGTAATACCAATAACGGCAATACCACAAAGGTAAATTTTATTACTTCCGAACATAATACTTTACCCAAAGATCTTTTTCCTAAAATCCCTCAATTAAAGCCTAAGAGAAGAAATATGAAAAATAACAATAAACCTCACAAAATGAACAGGGGCAACCCTGATCAAAAGAATTTGAACCAAGGACCTCCTTACAAGCAAAACAACAATGTTTGTAATGTTTGTGGCAAAAGTGGGCATATTGCTCAAAATTGCAAATTTCGAAAACGTGGACCTATTCCTCAATCTAATATTATTGAGAAACAATTTATGGCTATGTTTACTGATATAAATATGTTTTTCAATATTGAGGGGGGGTGGGTAGACTCAGGTGCTAATAGGCATGTTTGTTATGATAAATCTTAGTTCAACGTGTACACTAATTTTTTAGGAACCAAAAACTATGCTAAAAAATAATATTTTGAGATGAAAGATTTAAGTGAGGCTATTATTATTTTAGGCATCAAAATTACAAGATGTATATTTCTTAATCAATCGCATTATATTGAAAAAATTTTGAATAAATATGACTATAATAATTGTAAACATGTTATGTCACGCCCCGAACCCGCAGATAAGTCCCAGGTGTGATTATAATAACCTAACCTATTTCTGTATCAATTCAAACATACATGATACAATACAATAAGAGGGCCGACCCCGCGAGGTACACGGATGCCCTATACATATACACATATACATTCATACTCATCAGTTACGTAGCGAAAAATGTTTCATCTATCTATATAACATACCATACCAAAGTCTATACAAAACTAGGATATACGAACCTATATAATACTAAGGTATACAATCCCATAAATACTGTACACACTCCGCGTGTCTACAAAATCCATCACGACAACCCGGTTACAAAATCTTGTACCTAATCAGGTACTAACAACAGCTAATGAAACCCTCCCTTCTGATTACTAGGATGCTAAATACGACTACCTGATAAACCTAAAAACATTGTACGTACATTAGGGTTAAGACACCTCTCAGTAAGGAAGAAAACAGGTTATATTAGTGTGTGGCATACCAGTGTTATTTTACATAAAACATAACATCATGCAATACGATACAGTTCGAAACATTTTTATACAGTTCTAGTATTTTCACAAATCCATTCCAATACATACGATACCCAAAACATATGGTCAGTGTCGTCACACATTAACGCAACTACACTATGAAATCCGAAACTTCATAGCGATTACATTGCCAATACGATGTACCTTACACTAGTACGCAACTACTCCATGAATTCGAAGTTTCACAGCGATTACATTGCCAACACGCAACTACTTCATGAAACCCGAAACTTCACAGTGGTTATATTGCCAATACAGTGTAACTCTCACCCCTCGGTGACCAGCCGGGATACGTAGTGATATTTCACACCCTTGGATATAGAGCTGGACACTCTCGCCCACGATTTTGACATCAGTTCATGGCCCAGCGTACGGTAATTAGCCACCACATAGCTGTTTCGGCGTACGGTAATTAGCCACCCCTAACCGATTTCACAAAACTTGGAATCATTTTGGAACTCATGTTCCTATACTCATTAGTGTACAATAATTATCCGCCACACTATTTGGTTTACGACAAATCATATCGTTTTCCATTTCAAGTATACAGTTTATGCAAATATGGATAACAGTCATCTCAATAAATACATTTTAAACAAAACGAACGGTTTGCCAAATAAAGCAGAGATGATACCCAAAATCCTCAATTTTTCCGAAAACTGTAACTCAAAAATCCTGTATTTTTACCTAATAGATTTTTCTAAATAAGTTACCAAAACATACATACGATCGTAGCCTACAAGCTTACCGATCCCGATTTCGAAAATAACTTATATAAATTGAATCCCCTTACTTTAACCCGAATTCCAACTACGAACTCTATGGTCCCCAAAATTATGAACCGAGACTCCAAAACCTACAAACCACAATACAATACATGCTTACAATCCGTACTACTGTACATATTCTGAAATAGAAACGAAAACCGAGTCTTACATCGATTTTACCCTGAAACCCGAAACAAGATTCTAAATGACTATTCTCGAAAAGAATCCTCCCCTAATCTACGTGATAACGTCGGATTTACGATTTAGGCAATGAATGACGAAGAAATCGAGGAGAGAGAGAGAGAGAGAGAGCTCTGAATTCTAGAGAGAGAGAGAGGATTTCCAAATCTTAGCCAAGAAGCAACCCCAAAATATCTTTTAAAGGTCTTTGACTTGGGTGGATTCGTCGACGAATTGTTGTCCTCGTCGACAAGTCTGTCATTACCTTCGTCGACGAGACCACCATCTTGTCGACGAGTCGGATATTTCCAATTTTTTTGAACCTCTCGGCATTCCCTCATTGACAAGTCTCTGAATTTCGTTGACAAGGAGCCTTTATCCTTCGTCGACGAATGATGGCCTCGTCGACGAAAGCTACACAATTACCTTTTTACCCTTCTTTTACATAATTAATTCATATATCACGATTTGGGTTCTTACATGTTGCTACTCCTTTTGATTCAAGTAATCACTTATTTCCTGTTAAGAATGAGAATGAAGTGGTTAATCAAGAGGAATATAACAACATTACTGGTAGCTTGAGATATGCAACTGATTTAACTAGACCTGACATTACATATGCAATAGGAATATTTAGTAGATTTTCGAGCAAGTTGGGAAAAGAACATTGGAATGTCCTTGAGTGTGTAATGAAATATTTAATTGGTATCAAAAAATTATGGCTTATCTTTTACTAAGTATCCTGCTGTACTTGAAGGTTTTTTATGCTGATTGGAATACTATGTCAAGTGATTCTCTCTCTACCACAGGTTATATTTTTACTTTAGGTGGTGGTGCTATTTGTTGGAAATCTTAAAAACAAACAATAATTGCTAACTCAACTATGGAAGTTGAGCTTATTGCTTTAGCATCAGCTAGTGCAGAAGCAAGTTGGTTAAGAGATATGTTGTATGAAATCCCATTTTGGGAAAAACCAATACCATATATCCTAATTAATTGTGATAATACTGCTACAATTGGTAGAGTGAACAACCGTTATTTTAACAGTAAATCTAGACCCATAAGAAGAAAACACAGTACTGTGAGATCATATTTGGTGACACCATTAATGTGAATTATATAAAATCTTCTGAAAAATTTTGCGGATCCATTAACTAAGGCCTTAGCAAGAGAAAGGGTCAGGAATACATTGAGGGGGATGGGAATAAAGTTCCTATAATCATGAACCACGTATGAGGATACCCAATCCAAAGACCAAAGATCCTGTAATTGGGTTTAATGGGAAGAACGAATCATATGGTGGTCGTAAGAAATCCACTATTATTTTTAAAACTCATCCCTATGATATAAGTGCATTTATCATGTAACGGAGGAGGTTAAGTTTTAAAACTCCTAATGATAATTTGTATCTCTTATGAGTGGAGTATTAGAGTTACAAGAGTACCTTTGACAGGTTACACCTATGTGAGCATGAGAGTGGGGCCGCTCTCTATGAGAATTGGGCTTATTCTCAAATATGCTAATGAAACTGGGATTAGCACGAGGCCGAAACGTGCTGGATATTAAAGTTGATGTCAACACCTGAATGGTTGTGTGAGCAGTAATACTTTATTTCCCTTAAGCAGTCATAGTTCAAGTCTGAGACCACTATTGACTCTGGAGTAAAGATTTTTGTTCGCTAAGTTAAGGTTCAATGCAGAGCACACCTTCATTATGCATAATTGTTCATCTTTGTTTGTTAAACTCTCTACATGCATAGTACATACATAATATTAAAATAAGGGGGGAATTGTTGGTGTATTTTAATATTATTGTATTATTTTATTTTTGTCTTGGAAAAGAAGCATGTACCTTGGATTGGGTGATGCATCCACATTTAATCATGGTCTTTCATTCATGTATTTGATAAATGCATAATTTATTATATAAATTTATCTTGGATCTAAGTATGTATTTACTTAAAATATACATATCATATTTATTAAGTATATGCAGAATGAAAGGTCATTTTGTATCTATAAATAGACCCTTGAAGTGTTAGTACAATAGACAATTTCTTCTCTTCATTCTCATCATATATTTCTTATCTCGAATCTAGAAAGTTTGGCAAGCAAAGAAAGGTATTTTTTTGTGAAGCTTTGAACTCTTCTGTTTGTGCAGAATTAGAGAGTCATGTGATTCAAATCGGACTGTTGTATCATAGGGGAGACAAGTTTTGAGGAAATCTATTGCACCGGTTTATGGGCTAAGCTAATAAACCACAGAAGACTTGAATCTCCTTAAAGAGAGCGAGATATCTGTGTCTCAGCCTATTTGTGAATCGTGATTTATTTTTTTGTTTTTCATTTATAAATTTATCATTTTATATTATTAGTATTTTTAACACTAATAGAATATAACTACTTCATGCATACCAGTAAAGAGTATTCCTGTGTCCTAAATAGCATAATAGCAATAATAACGCTAGTGGACTAATTGTTGACACCTCCTAGACTGGGATCAACCCAAACCATCTAGACTCAAAGGTGACCAAGAGAGTATGATTGAAATTATGTGTCTTTAGGCTTAACGAAGTTACCACTAATAAGTTTTTTGCCCTAGGTTTGGCTAGATCACCTCGATTTTCTTAAGCAAGTCAGAACCAAGAGTAGCCTTGGTTTGAGTAACCTCCACCTAGATAAGGGCAGCAGAAGGGCAAAAGCTTTAATGAGCCGTCCTCCATCTCTTTGAATTGAAAGGGGCGTAGCTGTATGTTTACGCTGTCACTCATGGCCTCAAATAGGCAGGCAGCTTCCGGAACTATGGTTCGAAAGTAAATTTATGTGAAGGGAAAAATATAAGCATCCCCTACACAAAACCACCTCTAATTGTTTAAAAAATACAAACAGCATGGAATTAAAATCAACATTGATTTCACTGTTTTCACATGGTTGTTGTTTTGAGAAATTCATGAACAATAATACTAAGACACAACTTTTAAGACTTTCAAAGTGATAACTTGGAAAATTCTAACGAAGATGTTCAACCGAGAGAATGAAAAGAATATCCAAATATGCGCAATTGTTAATCTTCAAATAAATATTTAAAAAGAGACTGCCTAATTCACACCTCTAATGTTGAAAATTACCAGCACATAGGCACGCGTATTGCGGTTGCTGCGATCATTCCGCTGTAACTTCTTCTTGGGCTTGCCGACGTCGCCGCGGCTCTCTATTCCCTCAGCCCTTGCTTCAGACGGGAGAAGAATCAAGAACAAGTTTGGAACGACTGGATTTAGATATCAGTCGTAACATCAGTAGTTAAGCCTAGGCTGTTAGAACAAATATCTCATTGATTGATTAGCAAATAAATTCAGAGACCGACAAAGAAGAAAACAGAGTGAATAAGAAGAGCTAAGGGTTAAAATGAAACTGAAGTTGGCAGAGAGAAAAAGAAGAAGAAGAGCACCGCCTGATGCCGTAGCCGACGGCGATACGCGGTCGCCGGTGTCTAGGTTAATTCTGGGAATCATTAGCGCGGGGCTGTAGAAATTGAAATGGATTCCGAGTGCGGGAAGAAAACCGAGATGAGTTGGGTTGGGTCTGGGTGGGGCTGGGTCTTGCAGTAGCCCGTGGGCGGTGGCCCTGAATTGCACCTGCATAGTTTCTTGGGTTGGGCCTGGGTGAGCGTGGGTGGGTTAGCCAGGCCCAATGACCGTAGCCCGACCGTCATTTATGATAAAACTCGAAGGAAAATGAAGAAAAATATAAAAAATATATATCTTTAATCATGAAGAAAGTGAAAAAAATAAAATATAGAACAAATCGATATATAATTAAATTTATATATATAATTATTAATTATTTTTTTAATTTTTAATTATATTAAAGAAATATTTTTGACAATATCCAATATAAAAGAATATTATGAAAATTTGATTTTTTTTTCTTATTTCCCTTTGCTTCCCTAAAAAAAATATATTAATATAAAGATAACCTTGTCGGCCCAAGAGTGGAGTCTAGAGGGGAGGTGAATAGACACTTTTGCGTATTTAGCATTTTCTCTTTTTCTAACCGCGTATGTTCACCTCCCTTCTTATCTTTCCCCTTCTATGAATTTCTACAATATTTTATGATTCACTTCCTTAAATTTTCTATTTGATTGAGGTACCCTTTGTAAAATAAAGCATCTACCTAACACCTCCGATGGGGCTAGCATAATGAGTCTGCTTCATTTACATTCAATCATCTCCACATCCTTATTTCTCTTACAACATCATTTTAAAAGGTGCTTGTGCATAAAATTAACACTCCTTTAATTTGGTTGAGGATTTGATTCACTACTAGCCCTGTCCCCCACAGTGTATGATATCAAACAAAGCCCGAAAGTTCTCATTTATTTTGACTAAAAAAAAGTAATGTATGACTAACATAAATGTTAATTATGGATTTGAATTTACATAAATTAATATAAAATGTAATGTGTTTTTTATTCTTTTTTTATAAAAAAAATCATTTTAAATTTAGTATTTTCATGCTAAACTTCTAAATTCATTGTATGTATGTTTATAAAAATAAATAAATAAATAAATAAATAAACCTTTGTATAATGGGAGTTAGAAGATAAACCATTGATCCAAACGCACAAATTCAATTGAATAGTCCCTTTGAACTTTGAACTTTATGTTTTATTTCATTTTTAAAAAATTTTTGAAATGGTTCTCATCTTTGATTATATATTTTGCTAATCCTTTATGAGATCTAAATTATTTTGAAATCAAAAAATCAAGGCAATGAATTTTAAAATAATAATGTATAATTAATTATATTGTATACGATAGATAACTTTCAATCTATCACTTAAAAGATCAACTTTTTATTGAAAAAATTATTTACCCTCTGTTTAGATAAAAGTTTTGATTGAAAAAAGAAAAAATAAAATTTATTCTTCAATATATTTCTTTCAATATCAAATATTATTAAATTTGAAAAGTTGTTTTCACATGATTAAAGATTTTAAAAATCAAATATTAATCATATGCAAAATTATATTTTTGTTCAATAGATTTATGATATATTTACCTTATTTTTCTTGAACTTTCTATGATAAATCAAAAGTACATTTTTTTTTGTACATATTCTTTTGTTCCTTTCTTTAATATATATATATTTCTAGGTGGAACTTTAATGTTAATAATTTAAAATAGGAAAAATTTGTTTCATGGAATAGTAAGAGAAGAACTTGAAAACAAAAAGAAAAAGTATGAACATTTAAACATGTGATTAATTGAGCATGGCATTTGAGTAATACAATGGAAATTCATATATAAATAAGTTCGATTTTTTTTTTCTTTTGTATTATTCAATCTTTTTCTTAATATCTTTTTTTTGTGAAAAAAAAAAGTTTTTAAATGATAATACAAGTTTTTTGTGTACGCAAAATCTTTTATGGAAATAGTAAGATATTTTGCATAATTAAGGAAAGTTTAATAATTTAGAAATCATATTAGTTAATAAATTGCATATGAGGTTATTTTAATTTTACATTTTTAATTCCTATGTTACTATATTAGATTTGTATTAATTATTATTTTAGCAGTTCAAAAAATATTTTGTGTTTCAATTTAATGGACTTTACAAAAATAAAATGAAATCTTGTCTATAGTTCAAAAAGAGAAGAATGCGGAAACGAAATACATATATCTAAGAATTTAATATTTAATTAATATAACAAAATTTTATCCTATTGCAAGTGAATTAAAAGTAATTAGGGTTGTGCCAACCATTTTCGATTATCTTACAATAAATGCACATTTACAAGAAAAGAAAATTGAAATAATTATTTCTAATTTACAATTGCATTTATTTGACACTAAGCATATGTTTAATTAGTAGCATGATTTTTTTTTTTTAATAATCAGAGGGTTTCAGCTACTATCGCACCACTTTGGACATTATGATGTGACATTAAACCCGAGAGGGTGAAAGCCGCCCACCCGTTGATGCACTCCTGTTAATTCACCAGTGTAATGTTTCAAGTGGGAATCGAACTCGTGATCTTGGAGTCACCAAATTCATAAGTTGTTTTTACCACTTGAGCTGTCTCGATCGGGGCATATCATCGATTTTATGTTTGGGACTTGGAGTTGTGTGAATTCAAACAAAATCCAATAATATTAATTTTTTCTAAATTTACACAAATTTAATTCAAAATTTTGAACGCGATAATGTTGTAGAAATTTTTTTTTGAAAAAAATTTGTATCAATTTGTTGCAGGGGCTTAATTTCTTGAAAAACTATATTTGTCGAACATAAAAAAATTTTCTTTAATTTATGTACATTTAGAAGAACCAGGTAATCCTAGTAAGTATATTTCTATGGAAATCTTTTTCAATTTGAGTACATTTATGGACATTAAAGGTTTTGTAAGGTTGTAATAACTTAAAATAGAAATATTTTCATACCATGATGAAAAAAAGGAAAATGCATAGCAAAGTATGGTATTCAACAATAATGGAAATATTTTCTTAGTAATAATAATAATAATAAATATGACTTTCAAATGTAAGTCTATATAAATCCCGAGACATCAAAGCTAGTGCTCATGTGCAGTTCATTTGAAGGAGTGAAAAGTAAGAAAATGATTCTCACTGCAGTATTGAAGTTGCTGGCATCAATGATCGATGGCTCGCTCATTTTAGGAGATTTCAACCACAAAAAGTTTTGCTGGAAGCTAAAGGATGAGAGGAAGGTTTTTGCTTGTGGCAAGTCGCTGAAGCTCTCCTAAACTATTCTATTGTCACATGTTAGAACGACACATTTACATTATGTTTGGTTTGCGAAATAACTATTCTTTAGAATAAGATGAAGTATAATGTAAAAGTTGAGAGCAAGGAAAAATAGTTATTTCCTTTATATTCTTAATTACTTGATTCAACACATAGCAAAAAGAAATATTTATTCTCATTTTCCTTTCCCTTTCCCAACATTTTTGAAGTTCAAATCGGCATACAAAAAGAAAAACGGTATTGGGCTTTTTGGATTTAGAATTTTCTGAAAGCCTCAATCATTTGTTCCCAAGGCTGCGTTCTAGTGCTAGTTGATATGATTTGAGAGAGTGAAGGAAAAATTAATATAACTAGAAATTATTAGGTCTGTCACCTAAATTATGTATTAAACCAATTAAAACTTGACAACACATATAAGTGCCACATAAGTAAATTTTTACATTTAATTTTTTAACCTATGTGATAGTTTTGGCCTTCACCATATATGCATATGCATTAAAATTTAAAAATAATTTTAAAAGGGGGAATAGGATTGTAGGAATAAAAAAGGAATATATTTTCAAAATAAAATTTCAAAATAATTATTCTTTATACATTAACGTTAATAAATTTTGAAATGTGTAATATATTTTATTAATTATAAAAATGATTGTTGAGTAAATAATTATTGTAGTCATTATTTTTTGAGGAAATGGGTTGTTTAATTATAAGAAATAGTCGTTTAATAAATATTTATTGTTCAAATTATAAAAATGTGTTGTTTAATTTGGAAATAATTATTTTTGAAATATTATTCTTTGTCTATTGTACTCATTAATATAAATTTATATGCATACATACATACACACACACACACACACACACACACATATATATATATATATATATATAGTAAATTGGTTAGGAGTTTTTGTGTAACACTCCAGTAATAATATAATATAATGATATATTAATATAATATAATAATATTATAATAATATATATATATATATATATTATATAAATAAATATGAATCTTGAAGGATCTTAGGATCTTTCATGAAATAATTTACAGACAGATTGTCTCCCTCAGCATCTCTCTCCTCGCGTATCTCCTTCGTACGTCTTTCTCTTTTTCCTTATTTTCTTGACAAATATTTAGCCGATCGGAAAATGAAAAATACCGCTGGGTTCCTATCTCCGCCACCGATATTTCTACCGGAATGGATTTATTGTAAAAGCGACATAGGCACCACTCTTGGGGTAAGGTATACTCCCTCTTTTCCCTTAATTTCTCCTTAAATCTTCAGCTAAATCGACGATTGGGCACCACCATGGGGTTCTAGTCTCGATCGTCGTCATCTTGGTCGGAACAAATTTTCAATTTGGAGGTCTTAAGCATCACTCCAAAGTAAGAGTAAGATTTAGGGAATTAAGAAAATTTGTTATTTTTGGTAGTTTAATTATTTATTTGGAATTTATGAACCTAAAAAATGTTAAAATAATATTTTATTTAGGGTTGATTTGATTGAACTAGGGTTATTGAATTAGGGTTTGGGTGAGCACCGTAGGCATTGTTTCGGGGTCCCTGCGGGCATAATTCAGGAAATCAGGTAAGAGGAACAGATTAAACCAGTAGTTTTTGTGAATTCATCGGTTAAAATGGAAATTTTATGTGTTTATAAATATATATATATATATATATATATATATATATATATATATATATATATATGATTAACATGTGAGTTTTAAAAGAAAAGCCAATCGTTTGAACTGTGGTTTATGAGTTTAGGGCTATGGTTATTATTTGTGAAAATGAAATTATTAAAATAATGAGTTTTCTGGAAATTGTAGGGATAATTTGATGTGTATCTTCAGTAATATGGATGATGAATATGGGTTGGCTTACTATTTTAATGAGATATAATTACGCGTATTATTTGAAATGTGTGGCATGAGTAAATGAAAATACTGAGTGGAGTTGTGATACATATATGTATGACATGTTGAAAATACTGAAATGTATTGAGATTATATTGCATGTGTATTATTAATCAGAGCTGAATGTGAATGTTAAATTGCAATGTATGATTTGAGAACTCCGATAGACCATAGTGAGGCACAGTATTGTTGCGCGTGATTTTTGGCAAAGATTAATGTACCCACACGTCTCGTGGAGAGTGTGGAGATGGGATGGTCGATTGTGCTGTGTAGGGTAGAGATTCCCCCTGAAGTATAGACCAGTGTAGGAAAGTCAATCTGACTTATAGACTGAAGATGTTGTTTTCTGATTTAACTCTAGTGGGCCGACCAGGGTTAAGTCTAGCCTTCGAGCCGCATACCCGTCATGGGGGGAAGTATGATAGTGATTATCCATCTGGTAATGAGTACTAAATGCATAATTGTTTAATTTAGTGAATAATACGAGAACAGAATATGTGAATGAACACGTGAATATAGATTAGCATGAAATCAGAGTAATGTGGAATGTGAATGTGAAATGTGGAAGTGCGATTCACATGATGTGAAATGTGAAAGTGTGTACTGTAAAATACTAAGAACATGAAAAGATGAGTAATACAGAGATAACAAATATAGAGCATAGTAAATATGTATTAAATGTAGAGACCCTGTGAATTATATCAATTAAATAATAAAAGGAGAGGAAAGAAAGGAATTTAAAAAAAAAAGGGGTTTTAGCAGGGTCTCGTCGACAAGCAAGGCTCTTGGCCTCGTCGACAGGGACGCATATCTCGTCGATAAGAAATTACCAAGAGGACTGTTTCGAGAGCCTAAAAGTCGTCGATGAGGAGAAGGTATTCATCAACGAACTCCCTTCAATGACTCGTCGATGAGGTGACGTGTCTCGTCGACGAGGCCACGTGGACAACACTCTATATGTAGCCCTAAAATCGATTTCAGCGAAAATAATTACATTTTATCAATTTCTTTCTCTCTTTACACGGTTTCTCTCACTTCTCTCTAGGTTTGTGGCTCCAATTCTCCCCGATTTGATGATCAGAAGCTACCACGGTGATTCTGGGGAGATTCTCTACAACATTGCTGGAGCAGAAATTCTATTTGGGAAGTTTGGGAATCATCCCAAAATTTGGGTAAGTTAGTTATTTTAAGTTTTATTAGATTTTGGTATTTTTAAACTGAAGAGAATATGTAAGGTAAGATAATACTAAAGTTTTGTTGGGGGAAAATGTAATTTCAGGGTGTTGTGCTGGGAACACTCTAAGTGTAGGGCTAGTTGTTTTGTGGGCTTCTCAGAAAGTCAAGTAAGGAGATAAATTAAGTCGGTTTATTTTTATGAAAATTTATCATTTTAAAACAGCATATATTTATAGAATTTATGTAATTTATGTATTTTATATCAGAATATTTGGGAATACTGCTATTAAACAGGAAAATAGTTTTAAAATGTTTAAATAGAAATATATTCAGCTTAGGTATTCAATTTCAATACTATTTAAAATTGTGTCGCATGAGTATCATTTTACGAATATTATGTTATGTCAGATTTTCAGTAAAAGAATGTTTACAAAAGTCTTTCAGGAAAACCATAAATAATACGGGAAATTATGGTTTCAGAATTTTTATGATAAACAGTACGAATATCAGTTCAATATGTTATGATATGCTCAGCCCAAGGCTGTGATAAATAGATGACGCAAGGCCGTAATTATGTATGTTATTCAGCGCAATGCCGTGTTTATGTATGATATGTAAGAATTCAGAAAAATTCTATCAATCTAATTTCATGTCAGTATATGTAAACATATTATATGTTATTACAACTCAGATGGTTTAGTGTAGATCAGTATTCAGGGCTCGGTATCATAGTTATTCAGTTTAGTTCAGACTAGTGCTACCACACTTGCCAGTAGAGAGTATGAGAGATGGATAGTCGATGTGGTTTCAGTGTAGTTTTGTAGACGTCCCCTTCGCAATCTGGACCAGGGTGAGGCGGGCCCATCGTACTTACAGACACATTTGACTTGGCAGTGGTCGGCCAACCATTGTCAGGTCCCGCATTCAGGCTGCACAACCCAGTCATGGAGGGTAATACATGACATCAGCTAGCTATCTATCTTGGATAATATTTCAGTACTATTAGTTATAGCAAATGATTTTATTATAATTGTAATTCAGTATGATTTAACATGATCATGATTATGTATGTTTTATCCAGTATTATATCACTAGTTTTTATCTAGACAAATATTATGTATTGTTTATCTATTATAATACGAATATACTCATACCACCACACAACTGATATTAGTTTATTTCCCTTACTGAGAGGTCTCTCACCCCAGCTTACAAAACATTTAAAGGAATCCAAATGGACAGGCGGACCGAGTTCCACGTCGATAGAGGCAGTTCATACTACCCCGGTAGGAGTGTGAGTTATTGAGCTAGGGTTGGATGGTTTTTTTTTTGGATTATGATCCTAGTTTTTTTCCTTTTGGTCTTTTGGAGATTGTATATTTATATTTAAAGAAATGTTTTGGAATGCAGTAAAACCCTGGTACAGTTTGTTATGGTTGTAATTTATATTTTCCGCTGCTTAGGTATTTGCTGTGTATAATAGGTGTATCCCCGGCACCCACGGGTTCGGGTTGATTTTGCTATATTGGTATCAGGGTTATTATTAAGAATGATATTTATGTACGTGAAGAAAAAAAAATTATGGTAAAATAGCCAGGTCATTACAGTTTGGTGTCAGAGCCTAGGTTGTTAGGTTTTGTAGACTTTAGAATGCAGCGAAAACAATACTAGAGTATAGGACGAAGGAATTTTAGGTTTTGTTTTATAGTTTAGATGCGTAACTTCCATGATGTTTTATGTGTCTTTCCTGGAGTGACGATTTCAGGAAAGCCATAGCAAACTAATGTTGGGTTGGGTGTCTAGGTTGAAGGATTGAACCTTGAATTAAGATCAGGGATGATAAATTAATTAAGGATATGATATACTAGTTAGATAAAAGGTGTTGGATATGTTATGGTAATAGGGTCCTAAAGCCAAGTTTACTGTCTTTTCAGGATGGATCCAGGAGGTGGTATTGCACATGCAAGTGGTAGTAAGGGTGTTAGGCCCTCAGGTGCAGTTGGTGGCGACTCAGACGCAGTATTACGCAGCGTAGCTCAGCAAGTCATGACTGAAATTGCTAGAAGCTCCAAGGAGCAGGGAGGTTTGTTTGCAGGCCACGGATGTACGATTGAGAAGTTTACAAACATGAATCCTCTGGCTTTTTAAGGAGGAACTGATCCTACAGTCACTGAGAACTGGATGCAGGAGATTGAAAAGGTATTGTCAGTATTGCAATGTACGGAGGAGCAAAGGGTCCCGCTCGCTGCCTATAAACTGACAAAGGAGGCTGAGAGGTAATGGACTGTTGTGAAACACCTGGAGCAGCAGAGGTCAATGCCTATAGAGATGACATGGGACCGATACAAAGAAATATTTTTCAACAAATACTTTCCAGCCTCTTCTAGGGAAGCCAAGGTAGAGGAGTTCTTGAATGAGAGGCAGGGACAGCAGACATTACAGCAATACGCGGCGAGGTTCATTGAATTATCTCGTTTTGCCCCGTTCATTATCCCGGATGAGATGAAGAAAACTAGACAGTTTGAAAGAGGCCTAAGGTGAGAATTATATAAGCAAGTGGCAATACTGAAACTGTAGGACTTCGCCAACCTGGTACACAGAGCAACTGTGGCAGAAGCCAGATAGCGGATGGATGCTGAGGAATAGAAACAGAAAAAAAGATCCTCGCCTTCAGGTTTCTAGCAGGGATCCAATCGGGGTTCGTGGAAGAAGGGTGGCTATTATAAGGATCGGAAGCAAGAGTGGGGAGAGCCGTATGCTATCGTTGCGGTAGGCAGGGACATCTAGTGCGAGATTGCCCTACACCACCTAGTACCGCTCCTACTCCCAGAACGTACCGAGGAGGCTATCAGGTGCCCCATGGAGGCTAGGAGAGGAATGTAGCTCCAGTGAGGGTTTATGCTTTGACGCTTGGAGATGCCAAGACCGCAGGCGACGTCTTGATAGGTACTTTTAATGTTTTATCATATCAAGTAATTATTTTATTTGATTCAGGTACCACCCACTCCTTTGTGTCTGCGGCCCATATTAAATTGTTTGGAAACGAGACCCAATTATTAGATATAGAGTTGTCAATTGTTACTTCAATAGGGTCAGTGGTGCAACGTCGTAAGGTGCTCAGGGGTTATCCAATAGAAATTCAGGAGAGATTACTACTAGCTGACCTTATTGAGCTTAATATGCATAGATTTGATGTAATACTGGGTATGGATTGACTGGCACCTAACTACGCTAATATTGACTGTCATCTGAAAGAGGTGATTTTCAGACCACCGGGGAAGCAAGAATTCAGATTTGTGGGATCGCAGGTGAGTTCCCCACCACAATTAGTGTCAGCCATGCAGGCGAGAAGATTACTCCTAGATGGTTGTCAGGGGTTTATGGCCTTTGTAAAGGATATTTTAGGAAATGAATTAAAGTTTGCTAATACGCCAGTACTGAAGAAGTTTTTAGATATCTTCCCAGATGAGCTACCTGGTTTGCCTCTTGATCTCAAGGTAGATTTCTCTATTGATCTATTTCTAGGGATGGCACTGATTTCTAAAGCTCCTTACAGAATGACTCCAACAGAGTTGGGAGAGCTAAAGGATCAGTTGCAAGACTTGCTGGATAAAGGTTTTATTTAGCCCAATGTATCATCGTGGGGAGTTCCAATGTTATTTGTAAAGAAGAAAAACGAATCCATGAGGATGTGTATAGATTACAGGGAAATTAATAAGGTGATAATCAAGAACATGCACCCTCTACCCCATATAGACGATTTATTTAATCAGCTTCAGGGTACACGAGTCTATTCTAAGATTGACCTCAGATCAGGCTACCACCAGGTGAAAGTTAAAGCAAAAGACGTCTCGAAACAGCCTTCAGGAACAAGTATAGGCATTATGAATTCCTTGTTATGCCTTTCCGTCTGACGAATGCTCCTGTTGTTTTTATGGATTTGATGAATAGAATTTTTCACTAGTATTTAGACCAGTTTTGTAGTTTTCATTGATGACATACTAGTTTACTCGAGGAGCTTTGAGGAGCATAAGATGTATTTACGCCTGGTACTTCAGATGCTCAGGGAAAAGAAATTTTATGCCAAGTTTAGAAAATGTGAATTCTGGCTAGAGAAAGTTACGTTTGTGGGGCATATTATATTTGGTGATTGAATTTCAGTGGACCATAGCAAGATTGAGGTAGTGGTAAATTGGGAAAGGCCGAGGAACGTTTAGGAGATCATGAGCTTCTTGAGACTAGCGGGATATTACTGTCGATTTGCAGAGGGGTTCTTGGGACTATTATAGCCTTTGATGCGACTCACCAGGAAGAATTTTATATTTGTATGGGATGATGAATGTGAGTAGAACTTCTAGGAATTAAAGTAGCGATTCGTCACTACACTAGTACTAACGATTCCCTCGTGGGGTGATGGCTATGTAATTTACAGTAACACGTCTTTGAAATGGTTCAGATGTGTATTGATGCAATATGGTAATGTTGTAGCTTATGCCTCCCGACAATTGAAAGAGTATGAAAAGAACTACCCTACCCACGATCTGAAATTGGTGGCAATGGTACACGTATTAAAGATTTGGAGGCATTACTTGTACGGTGAGAGATGCGAGATATTTTTCGATCACAAAAGTTTGAAGTACTTTTTCACTCAAGAGGAGCTGAACATGAGACAAAGGAGGTGGTTGAAACTTATTAAAAATTACGACTGCACTATCAATTACCACCCAAGGAAAGAAAATGTAGTAACTGATGCTCTGAGCAGGAAATCAGTGAGACTAGCACTAGAAGTTATGGAGGTTCAGCATCCGATCCAAATGGATCTGGAGAGACTCGGTGTGGAGTTGGTAGAGAGTGATCCTCAGACATTTATTGACAACTTAGTGGAGAGTGATCCTAAAAAAAATTTAAAAATAAATTTTTTTTTTTAAAAAAAGTAATTAAAAAAAAAGTTAAATTTTTTTTAAAAGTATTATTAAAAAATTAAAAATTTAAATTTTTAAAAATTAATTAATTATTAATTATATAATATAATATCACCTAAAGGATCCTGAGATCCTTCGGGGAGAAGCAAAGAACAGAGGCGTTGTCTTTTTATTTTTTCTTTCATTCGTTCCTTTGCTCCTCTCTCCCACTCTTCTCCATCTCGTCTCTGTTATTCGGTCGATCAAAAATCCAAAAATACCGTTAGACTCTGCTCGCCACTACCGACATTTTTATTGGAGCGGATTTGTCGTAGGAGCGGTGTAGGCATATCTCCTGGGGTAAGGTCAAATCTCAATCTTACCTCAATTTCTCTTAAACTATAAGCCCCATTAACGGACAGAAATTTCCAGGAGACTCGTGGAAAGATTCTCTACAATCTAGCTGGAACAAGTTTTTGAATTGGAGTTTCGATGTACCAATCCTAAATCTGGGGTAAGTTTAATAATTTAGGCTTTTATTAGGCTATTTAGGGTATTCAGAACCTACGGAAATTTTAGGAAAAGTTGTTTTAGGGATTGTAACGAATAATATGGTGAAATTTAAATTTCAGGGTTCAAGGATTTTTGAACACCTAGGGCGTAGGTCGAGGTGTTATCAGACTTTTTTTAGGAATAAGGTAAGGGGATTAAATTAAATCAGTTATTTTATGAAATTTGAATCCATTTAACTATTATGTTTATATAAATTTATATATTTATTTATTCATTTGGGAATTTAAAGGCCATTTTGCAAACCAACCGTTCGAAATGGTTTTTACAAACATAAGATATATGGTATGATATTTTTGAATTAAATGAACAGTGGAAAGTTTGTTTATTTATATAGATATGTTAAAATGTGGAAAATTGTGTGACATATGATTTAATTTGTATGGATTATTGTATATCTGGATTTGGGATTTTGAAATACTAAATTATTTGAGAAATACGAGAATTTTTGTGAAAAATACTAGAAATGCTCGTGAAAATACTGGAACTGTTTATGAAAAGTAGGGCTTTGATCTAACGGCCAGTGTCTGGGTATCGTTTGATTGGCCAAGGGTCAGGATTATTATTTGATAGCCGAGGGCCGAGTTTTAATTGATGGCTATATGCCGAATTGTATTTTTGGTCGGGGGCTGGGTTTTTAGAATAATAAGAAATATATGTGAAATGATGTTTTAAATGATATTTTCTATTATTTAAATTGCATGATATGCTTTAGGAATCCTGGGGACCAGTGTAGTGTGAGCACAGTACCGTTGTTAGAGATTTGTTATGTGGTCATGTGCGCCCACACCTGTGCTGAGAGGTGTTGGGTGGCCTTGTTCGATTTGCCTACGTGAATAGAATGCACCCCTAGGTGAGGGTAATTGGACCAGCAGTTGGAGTTGCATGTACCCACGAAGTATGTTTGTAATGACCAGGAAAATAATGATATTTAAATATTAAGAGAGAGAGAGAGAGAAATGAAAACAAAAACAGAAGGAGGCAGTAGGCTTCGTCGACGAAATCGCATTTTGGAAATAATAATTGAGGATAATAATAATAATTTCAAGGAATTGCCAGAACTCGTCGACGAATACAGGGCTTCGTCGACGAGTACATAAGGAAATTCGTCGACGAATATAGGGATACGTCGACGAAAAAATACCGAGAGAAGTTCTGGGGCAGCCTGAATTTCGTTGACGAATACAAGGAGTAGTTGACGAATTTACTGAAGGACTCGTTGACAAAGTGACGTGTCTTATCGATGAATCTGGCAGTATAAATAGTGAAAAATCGGGATATTTTGTCATTTTTAGCACCCCTCTCTCTCTCTCCTACGACTTTCTCTCTCTCTCTCTCTCTCTCTCTCTCTCTCTCTCTCTTTTTGATTCTGGGCCAGTTTTACGTTGGATCGACAAACTGAAGTCACCACGACACTCCTGGGGAAGTTCTCTCCAAATCTGCCAAAGCGGATCATTGGTGAAAGTGAGTTGGAAATCATCCCTAAGTTGAGATAATGCTTTTTAAGCCATATTTGGTCTTACGATAGTTATAAGAAATGATGTATGCATGGAAATACTAAAGTTTAATATTGGGAGTTTTCATGTTCAGGGTATTGGTCAGGAAATCTTACGGAAGTTAGACTAGAATATTTTGGGAGCTTTCTCAGTGGCCGGGTAAGGGGATAAACTAAGCTAATTCTTTTTGAGAAAATGTATGTATATATATATATATATATATATATATATATATATATAACATTTGATTCCTGGAAAATAAATATATTTATATATGATATATGATTTATATTTGGGAAATATTGTTGAATATGATCGTATGTTGAATATGGAAAACTTGTTTAGTGTGGCATAAGTAGAAATGGCTATGAGATACTGTTTTCTAGAAATGTGATTATGATACGGATTTTTATGATGGAAAAATCGGCGTATAGGTCGAGATTTTATGGTATGTTTGCCGGCGTACGGGACGTGCTATGATGTGATTTTCCAGCGTACGGGCTATGTTATGGTATGTTTGCCGGCGTACGGGCCGTACTATGATTTGATTCGCCAGCGTACGGGTTGTGCTATGATTTTTCGACGTATTGATCGAGCTATGATAAAATGTGTAATACCATCGTACGGGCCGATGATTTTCATGATACACATTTATACGCAAAATGATATGATTAATATGAAAATAAATGATATGAGATATCTATGTATCACAATTTTAGTATATGTTATATGATATCAGAACTTGGTTGGCTTGGTCTAGGCTAGCACTTGCATGGTACCGTTGCTATGTGTCCATGGTTTTCGTGATCATGATATTTGTGTTAACGTTGTTGTACGGAGTGGTGTGAGATTGGATGGTCGATGTGGTTATTAAGAAGTGTGTGTGATCACCCCTGGTGTACGGACTAGGTCAGGCAAACCCATCGGACTTACAAACTGTATGTTTGACTTGGCAGTGGTCGGCCAACCATTGTCAAGTCCCGCCTTCGGGCCACACAACCCAGTCATGTGGGGGTAATACATGACAACAGCTAGCTAACCTACCAGGAATGTTTTTATATTATTATTATTATTATATGAGATGAAATACTCTTATGAAAATGCTATATGTTCTGCCATGATTTGATATGTATATGTTTTCCTAGATTTGATAAAACAATTACTGGATATGTTCTGTATGGGATATGTATAACACAGTTTACTCATGTTGCCATACACTAGTATTAGTTTATTTCCCTTACTGAGAGGTGTCTCCCCCTTAAATTTTATAAATTTTTCAAGAGCCCCAGATAGGAGAGCAGGAAAAGCCCCGCTAATCTAGAGTAGTTACCCACCCTTTCCGAAGGGTAAGTTTTGTAGGAACAGTTAGGTTTTTGTGGAAAATGTCCCCAGATTTTATTTTTGGGATGTATATATTGGATTACAGTGAAAGTAGTGACTCTAACATTTGTGTAATGAGATGGATGTTTTGGGTTTATAATACCATGATTATATGTTTCATGCTGCTTAGGCTTCCGCATTGTATTCTGATTTATCCCTGGTACCCATGGGTCCAGGTGTATTATGATCTGCTGAGCTGGGAATTATGATATTGATTATATAAAAAAAATGTGGAAATTAAGGAGGTCGTCACAATGTTAGTGGAGAGTATAGATGACTACTATCTGGGTGGATCCACCAGGACATTAGTCCAGCTTTCGGGCCGCACAACCCGTGCCATGGGGATGTAAATGGCGTGTTTGTCACAGAGAATGTCTTATATGCATATCTGTTAATTTATGTGAATATGGTTAATTAATAAGATAACTCCGAGGGCTTACATAGAAAGGTGAGTGCCCTCATAGCAGTAATGGTACTAGAGCAGAGGGAAGCTACTTATATAGGCAGGTAGTCTTCCCTATCCTTGGCTAATTGTGTGTGTGAGTGCAAAATAAGAATGTTTTTATAAATGTGTTTATCTACTTAGTAAACTAGTTATTTTCTGTATACTAAATGCATGTTGGCTACAAACTGACATTAACTTAGTCTTTCCCTTATTGAGTTGTGCCTCACCCCTACTTTACAAACTGTGTTTTCAGGGAATCCTATAGATCGGGTCTAGCACGCTAGAGGAGCCGGGCTAGTGGTGTGAATTTTATGTAGGTTGTAGCGACCCTCAATAAAATATAACATAATAAATAAAGATGGTCAACCTGAACCCGTGGGTAACAGGGATACCTGTCAAACACAGCGAAATTTTACGCAGCAGTAAACATAAAATCTAAACATCCATCCATAAAGCATAATACCAGAGCTTTCTATAACATTATAAAACTGTACTTCTATACATCCTCATATACATCAAAACATCTCTAGGGTCAAACACAAAATAACTCTGACCCTATTACAAAATCTTACCCTCCTCACAAGGTAAGCTCACTAGCTCAATGGCGGCCTTGACCCACCGGTCTCTCAGGGGCTCCTGAAAAATTAATTAAGTTTGGAGGTGAGACACTTCTCAGTAAGAGAAAATAAACTAAATATAACTGTGTGGCAACATGAACATTTAATGCGATTATACATATACAGTACATTTCATATTTCATAAACGTTTATCGTATCATACTGAAAAATCACATGCTTTCGTATTTTCTAGTAAGTTATATCATACATAAAACATCTGTTATACTGATAATACTGAAAACATATATCCAGGATGAATAGCTAGTTGGTGTCATGTATTACCCCCCATGACGGGTTGTGCAGCCCAAAGGCGGGACCCGACAATGGCTAGCCGACCACTGCTGAGTCAAATATGTCTGTAAGTACAATGAGCCCGCCACACCCTTGTCCGGACTGCCAAGTGGATGTCCACACTCTACTTAAAGCCACATCGACTATCCATCTCCCATCCCCTCGTGGGATGGTTAGCACTAATCTGACGTAGATATCTGATCCACAATATAGCTACGGTACCGAGCTCTTGAATTGAACTAAACTAACCTCCTGGTTGTAATAACACATAATACATGATCATATATAACATCATTACGGCCTCACGCCAAAATCATAAATACGGCCTCGTGCCGATAACATAAATATGGTCTCGTGCCTATAACATAAATACATGGCCTCGCGCCAATAACATAAATACATGGCCTCGCGCCAATAACATAAATACGGCCTCATGCCGATAACATAAATACATGGCCTCGCGCCAAAATTGTTTCAGGTATTTATATTTTAAAAATACTCATTTATCATATATTCGTTAAACTCAATATAGCATTACTTGTCTTTTCAAAATACCTAAAAATATGCTTTGCTCATAAAATCATTTATATCATGATTCACTTCACATAAAAATAATGTTCATGCCACACATGTGCCGTTTAAAGTCATACTTCATATTCTACAATCATCATTTCTAGCATATCATACATACATATGCATTTTAATCATAATAGCAGTATTTTCCCAATAATACATTTCATTCATAATAAACAAATCTATTATATGCTTTTCTCAAAATAAATTTACTCATAATCAATAATAATTTGTATGGAAAATTACTGCTTTAGTTTATTCCCTTACCTGGCTACTAAGAAAGCCCCTAAAATTTCCTAACCTAACCCCCGTATGATTTCCTGATCAATACCCTGAAACTCAAAACTTCCAGTATTAAACATCAGTACTTTCATGCATACATCATTTCCTATAACTACCATAAAGTCTAATTTGGCTTAAAAAGCCTTACCTCAACTTAGGGATGATTTCCAACTCGCTTTCCCCAATGATCCGCTCTGGAAAACTCGTAGAGAATTTCGCCAGGAGCGTTGTGGTGACCTCAAATCTTCGATCCGGCAACTGGCGGGGCCAAAATCGAAGAGAGAGAGAGAGAGAGAGAGAGAGAGAGAGAGAGAGAGAACCGAAGAGGAGAAAGAGGGAGAAAAGTTGGCTTCTTTTATAAGTTAAAAATTGGATTTTTCATATTTATAGACCAGAGGATTCATCGACGAGCCACATCATTCGTCGACGACTTCTTCACAAATTTCGTCGACGAAATTCAGTCGGCTCAAAACCCCCCTCTCGGTATTTTCTCATCGACGAATCCCTGTATTCGTCAACGAAGTCTATGGCCTCCTTATGTTTCTGTTTCTATTTCTCTCCCTCTTAATTATCTAAATTCCATTTTAAATTCGGGTCGTTACATAGGTAGTGTGTAGATAGAGATTTTATTTTTGTTTAGTTTTGTGGGATGTAATTATGTGAAAATAGATATATTTGTGTATAAAGATAATTAGAATTCTGGCAATGTAATTTGAGGATTTTATATTTTATTTTCGCTGCATATGTGTGTTTTATATTTGATGAATAAGGTATCAGGTACACTGACGTCACTAAAGTTGCACTCCAGGCCTACGTTGCGGGTCGGGGTCGTTACAGGTGTAGCCTACATTACAGAAAAGTATTAAAGCTGCTCAGAAAGAGGACATAAAATTACTAGAGGTAATTGTCAGATTATATGGTGGTCAGGGAAAGGAGTTTAGTATTTCAGATGACAGAGGTTTGAGGTTTCGCACCAGATTATGTGTGCCTGTAGATGCTGATATCAGGAGGACCATCTTTGAAGAGGCTCACAGATCTCTATACATGGTTCATCCCGGTAGCACAAAAATGTGTAGGGATCTTCAGAAATTTTTCTGGTGGAGCAGCATGAAAAGGGAAATTGCTGAGTTTATAGCATAATGCTTGATGTGCCAATATGTTAAGGCTGAGCACCAGAAACCAGTGGGTCAGTTGCAGGCACTTTTCATTTCGGGGTGAAAGTGAGATCACATAACTATGAATTTTTTTTCAGGACTTTGATCGGCATTACATGGTTAGAATGCAATTTGGGTGATCGTGGATCATCTAATAAAGACCGCCCATTTTCTTCCCATTAAAATCAACTACTCCACTGACAGACTGGTAGAGATTTATGTTCAAGAGATAGTCTGTAGTAACCCGAAAAAAAAAAAATATAATAATAATAATAATAAAATAATAAAATAAAATTAATTAATTAAATTAATAAATAAAATAAACAGTATGATAAGGAACAAATATATATATATATAAAAAGGTATGAAAGCTTCTTTACTTTACTTTAGGTTTATTATATATATATATTATTAAATTAGCAAGCTTCTTTAAGAAGCTTTGGAAGGAAATCCAATTTTTGGATTTGTTGGCCGTGTCTCTCTTCTCTCTCACTTTCTCTCTCTCTCTCTCCTACAACTCTCTCTCTCTCTCTTCGATTTCAGGTTAGTTTTACGCCGGATCGACAAACCGAAACCACCACGACGCTCCTGGCGAAATTCTCTACAAGTTTGCCGGAACGGATCGTCAGGAAAACGAAATTGGATTTCATCCCAAATCCAAAGTAAGGTTTTATATTCAATATTTGGATTTTTGACAGTTGTAGAAAGTGATATACGCGTAAAAATACTGAACTTTAATACTGGAAATTTTCAGTTCTAAGGTGTTGATTGGGAACGTGGGAAATCATCCCTAAGTTGAGGTAAGACTTTTTAAAGTCGAATTTGACTTAGTGGTAGTTATAGAAAATGTTGTACGTACGAAAATACTGAACTTTAATTCTGCGAGTTTTCATTTTTAGGGTGTTAAGTTGAGAACCTTGTGGGTACGGGGGAGATTTTCTTAGGGGCTTTTCAGGAATCAGGTAAGGGGATAAACTAAGCTAGTTTTGTTTAAGAAAATGCATGTATACATATATGTAGCATCTGGTTTTAGGAAAAATAAATATATTTATATATATGATTTATATTTGGAAAATACTGTTTAAATGATGATATGTTGAATACGAGGAAAATTTGTTTAGTGTGGCATGAGTATAAAAATGTTTTGTACTGTTTTTTTTTTTGGAATGGGGATGATATGAATTTCTATGATGGAAACCGGCGTACGGGCCGAGATATTTTTATATGTATATGTGATTTGCCGGCGTATGGGCCGTGCTATGTGGATGAGATTTGCCAGCGTATGGGCCTGTGCTATGTGATTTGCCAGCATACGGGCTGTGCTATGTGATTGCCGGCGTATGGGCCGTGGCTATGTGGATTGCCAGCGTACGGGCGTGTGCTATGTGATTTACCGGCGTACGGGCCGTGCTATGTTAAAATGTGTAATACCGGCGTACGGGCCGATATGATTTTTATGATACACGTATATATGTGAAATGATATGATTGATGCGAAATAAATGATATGAGATATTTATGTATCACGATTTTAGTATATGTATATGATATCAGAACCTGGTTGGCTTGGTCTAGGCTAGCACTTGCACGGTACCGTTGTTATGTGTCCATGGTCTTCTCATGATATCTGTGTTAACGCCGCTGTACGGAGTGGTGTGAGATTGGATGGTCGATGTGGTTATTTTCAAGAAGTGTGCTGTTATCGCCCCCGGTGTACGGACCAGTCTGGGTAGACCCATCGGACCTACAGACTACTGTTTGACTTGGCAGTGGTCGGCCAACTATTGTCAAGTCCCGCCTTCGGGCCACACAACCCAGTCATGTGGGGGTAATACATGACAACAGCCAGCTAACCTACCAGGATTGTTTTATGTTATTATTAGTGTATGAGATGAGATATGTTTATGAAAATGCAGTATATTCTGCTATGTGTTGATATGCATATGTTTTCCCAGATTTGATAAACAGTATTGAATATGTTATGTATGGTATATGTAGAACACAGAATACTCATGTTGCCACACACTGGTATTAGTTTATTTCCCTTACTGAGAGGTGTCTCACCCCTAAATCTTATACATTTTTTCAGGAGCCCCTGATAGGAGAGCGGGAAAAGCCCCGCTGATCTAGATCAGTTGGTTGCCCTCTTTGGAAGGGTAAGTTTTTGGTAGGGACAGTTAGGTTTTTGTGGGGATTGTCCCTAGATTTCATTTTTGGGATGTATATACTGTGAGATAGTAATTGTAGTGACTCTGGTATGTGTTATGCACATTGTGATGAGATGTATATAATTTTGTACTTTCTGCTGCGTAGGCTTCTGCTGTATGTTTTGTTATATCCCTGGTGCCCACGGGTCCAGGTGGATTGTGACCTGCTGAGCTGTAATGTATGATATGATGATAATTTATTTATATAAAAAAAAATAATATGCGAAAAAGGAGCGGGTCGTTACATAGTCCGTTCTCATGGTATGCCAGTGTCTATAGTATCAGATTGAGACCCATGTTTCACATCACGATTTTGAAAGAACTTATAGGAGGCTCTAGGGTCTTAGATATCCTTCAACACGTTCTTTCATCCTCATACAGATGGGTAGACTAAGAGGATGATTCAAATTCTTGAAGATATGCTACGAGCTTGCGTGTCGGAGTTTGGGGGTAGTTGGACCCAATATATGCCATTGGTGGAGTTTGCATACAATAATAGCTACTAGGCCAGCATCGAGATTGTAATGACTCAAAGAATAATGATATTTAAATAATAAAGAAAAGGAAAAAATGGGAATATTAAAAAAGGGCGCAGTAGACTTGTTCACCGACGACGTGGCAGTATAGGCTCGTCAACGAAGGTGTGCTTCATCGACGAGAAGATACCGAGAGGATGTTTTAGGCAACTTTGAATTTCATTGACAAAGGGAGAGTTCGTCAACGAATTTCCTCTTGATCTCGTCGACGAGGTGACGTGGCTCGTCGATGAAGCCCATAGTATAAATAGCCCAAAACTCGGATTTTTACGCAGAAAATCAGCAAAATTCTCTCTCTCTCTCTCTCTCTCTCTCTCTCTCTCTCTCCTCTACAGTTTATCTCTCTTCTCTCTTTGATTTTGGCTTCGACGTTCACCGGATTGACGATCTGAGGCCACCACGACGCTCTTAGGGAAGTTCTCTCCAAGTCTATCAGAGCGGATCGTTGGTGGGGCAGAGTTGGAATTCATCCCTGGGTTAAGGTAAGACTTATTATGCAGAATTTGGTCTTCCCATAGTTATAGGAAAGGTTATTCATAGAGAAATACTAAAGTTTAGTTCTGAGAGTTGTTGTTTTTAGGATATTGATCGAGGAACCTTGCGGGGGTTGGACTAAAGAACTTTTAAGGGGGTTTCTTTTCAAAAATTAGGTAAGGGAATAAACTAAAACAGTTATTTTCTATGCAAATTATTATTATTTATGAGCAAACTAATTTTCAGGAAAACATGTATTATATTTGTATATTATGAAGAAAATGCATAGAAAAATACTGCTATTGTGTTAAAATGTATATATATGTATGAAATGCCCTAAATTTATGATTTTCGAATATAATGTATGGTTTTATACAACAATGTGTGGCATGAATATTATTTTATGTGGGAAGTATTATGATATGACAATTTTATGAGAAAGTATGTTTTCAGAAATTATGAAATAACGCAGTACATTATGTTTCAAAATACATGATAAATGAATTATTTATTCAGAATGATATGTATGAAATGTTCGACGCAAGGCCGTGATTGATAGTCGGTGCAAGACCGTGTATGATGTAAGATTTCGGCGCAAGGGCGTATGTATATGTATGATTTTGGTGCAAGGCCACATATATGAAAGTAATCGGCACAAGGCTGTATGTATTATGTTATTACATAAAATGCTATCAATCTATTTATGTTAAACTGTATATTATCATAACCCGGATGATAGTTCAGTTCAGTTATAGGAGCACGATACCGTAGCTATACAAATCAGAATACTATGTTCAGATTTGTGTTAACCGGCCCACAAGGGGGTGGGAGATGGATAGTCGATGTGACTTTCAGTGTAAAGTTGTAGACGTCCACCTGGTAGTCCAGACCAGGGTGTGGCGGGCCTATCGTACTTACAGACATTTTTTACTCGGCAGTGGTCGGCCAGCCATTATCGAGTCCCGCCTTCGGGCTGCATAACCCATCATGAGGGGTAATACATGACATTAGCTTGCTATACATCCTGGGTAAATTTTCAGTATTATTAGTTATATCAGATATTTCATGATCAGTATGAATTATTAGAAATGACTATTCAGATATGTTATTATGAATGTTTTCCAAAATATGAAATGTAATGTATATGTATTATAGCATCAAATATTCATGTTGCCACATAACTATATTTAGTTTATTTTCCCTTACTAAGAAGTGTCTCACCCCCAAATTTAAATAATTTTCAGGAAACCCAAAAAGACCGACGGATTGAGGCCGTTGTTGAGATAGATTGTTACTACCCCGCTAGGAGGGTAAGTTTTTGTTCTAGGGACAGGAAATTTTTGTTGTGGGTTCCTAGATGTGTAAATATTTTTGTATTTTTGGGAGTTTGTATATAAACACCATGTTTTTAGATTATAGTTGACTCTGGTATTATGTATTTTGTGATTATGAGAATGATGATTTATATTTACTGCTGCTTAGGTTTCTGCTGTGAATGTCAGTTGTGTTCCCGTTACCCACGGGTTTAGATTGACTATATTATTAAATATGTTTTATTATATGATAAAATAAGCAGGTCGTTACAGGGATGACACCTTCTGAAGCGTTGTATGGAAGAAGGTGTTGTTCCCCATTATACTAGGATCAGATGGGTGAGCCGTGAGTTGTGGGGCCACAGCTAGTGCAGCAGGCATATAATAAAGTTCGGCTCATCAGAGACAGGATCAGTGCAGCTTAGAGCTGGCAAAAGAGTTACGCTGATACTCGTTGCAGGAAATTGGAATTTGATATGGGAGATCGCGTGTTTCTGAAAATAGCTCCATTAAAAGGAGTTATGAGATTTGGAAAGAATGGTAAGCTTAGCCCTAGGTTTATTGGCCCGTTTGAGATCCTTGAGAGAGTGGGGTCAGTTTTCTACAGGCTAGCCTTACCACCTATTTTGTCCAGAATACACGACGTATTCCTTGTTTCCATCTTGGGGAAATACGTCACAGACCCCTCCCATATGATCAGTTTTGGTCAGATCGAGCTCATGGATACTTTGGCGTATGAGGAGGTGCCAGTGCAGATTCTGGACATGAAAGATCAGGAATTACGCAATAAGAAGATTCCTTTAGTAAAAGTTTTGTGGAGAAATCATGCGGTAGATGAAGCTTCATGAAAGCTCGAGAAGCAGATATGACAGAAATACCCGCATTTATTCAGTGTGGTTCAGTAGTAATTAGGAAAAGATGCAAATAAGTATGATATGTCCCTTTTGCAAGTTAATCAGTACATGTAATAATCTTTTACTAGTAGATAGTATTTAGTTTTGGGAGAATTTTAGCTTATGTATTTGTAATCTCCCAGGACCCTGAATGTAACCACGGTATTCTTCCGCCATTAGTGAGTGTAAGTAATAAAATAAGTAGCTCATTTTCTTTAAAGGATGGTGTCAATACAGACAGAATATTTTGAAGACGAAATTTTTATAAAAAGGGGAGAATGTAGAGACTCTGTGAATTATATCAATTAAATAATAAAAGGAGAGGAAAGAAGGAATTTTAAAAAAAGGGGTTTGAGCAGGGTCTTGTCGACGAGTGTAGAAGTGTTCGTCGATGAGCAGGGCTCTTGGGCTCGTCGATGGGGATGCGTGTCTCGTCAACGAGAAATCACAGAGAGGACTATTTCCATAGCCTGAAGCTTGTCGACGAGGAGAAGATGTTCGTCGACGAACTCCCTTCATTGACTCGTCGATGAGGTGACGTGTCTCGTCGATGAGGCCATGTGGACAACACTCTATATATGGCCCCAAAACCAATTTAGTTGAAATAATTTCATTTTATCAATTTCTTTCTCTCTCTTCATAGTTTCTCTCATTTCTCCCTAGGTTTTTGGCTTCGATTCGACAATCAGAAGCTACCATAGTGATCCAAGGGAGATTCTCTACAACATAGCCGGAGCAGAAATTCGACTTGGGAAGTTTGGGAATCATCCCAAAATTTGGGTAAGTTAGTTATTTTATGTTTTATTAGGTTTTTGGTGTTTCTGGATTGAGGAGAATATGTAGGGTAAGATAATACTAAAGTTTTGTTGGGGGAAAATGTAATTTCAGGGTGTTGTGTTGGGAACACTACAGGTATAGGGTTGGTTGTTTTGTGGGCTTCTCAGAAAGTCAGGTAAGGGGAAAAATTAAGTCAGATTATTTTTATGAAAATTTATTATTTTATAACAACATGTATTTACAAAATTTATGTAATTTATGTATGTTATATCACAATATTTGGAAATACGATTGTTGAACAAGAAAATAGTTTTAAAATGTTTAAATAGAAATATATTCAACTTAGGTATTCAGTTTTAATACTATTTAGAACTGTGTGGCATGAGTATCATTTTACGAATATTATGTTATGTCAGATTTTTTGTAAAAGCATGTTTACAACAGTTTTTCAGGAAAACCATAAATAATACAGGAAATTATGGTTTCATAATTTTTATGATAAACAGTATGAATATCAGTTCAGTATGTTATGATATGCTCGGCACAAGGTTGTGATTAATAGTCGGCACAAGGTCGTAATTATGTATGTTATTCAGCGCAATGCCGTGATTATGTATGATATGTTAAAATTCAAAAAAATTCTATCAATCTAATTTCATGTTAAATCAGTATATGTAAACATATTATATGTTATTAGAACCTGCATGGTTTAGTTTAAATCGGTATTAGGGCTCGGTGCCGTAGCTATACAATTCAATTCAGACTAGTGTTACCACACTTGCCAGCAGAGAGTGTGGGAGATGGATAGTCAATGTGACTTAAGTATTGTTTTGTAGACGTCCGCCTGGTAGTCTGGACCAGGGTGGGTCGGGCCCATCGTATTTACAGACACATTTGATTTGGCAGTGGTCGGCCAACCATTGTTAGGTCCCATATTCGGGCTGCACAACCTAGTCATAGGGGGTAATACATGACATCAACTAGCTATCCATCCTGGGTAATATTTCAGTACTATCAATTATAGCAGATGATTTTATTATAATTGTAATTCAGTATGATTTAACATGATCATGATTATGTATGTTTTATCCAGTATTATATCACCATTTTTTATCCAGACAAGTATTATTATTGTTTATCTATTATAGTATGAATATACTCATACTGCCACACAACTGATATTAGTTTATTTCCTTTACTGAGAGGTGTCTCACCCCAACTTACAAAACGTTTCAGGGAATCCAGATAAACAGGCGGACTGAGTTCCGCGTCGATAAAGATAGTTCATACTACCCCGGTAGGAGGGTGAGTTACTAAGCTAGGGTCAGATGGTTTTTTTTTGGATTATGATCCTAGTTTTTTTCCTTTTGGTCTTCTGTAGGATTGTATATTTATATTTACAGAAATGTTATGGAATGTAGTAAAGCTCTGGAACAGTTTGTTATGGATGTATTTTATATTTTCTGTTGCTTAGATGTTCGTTGTGTATGATAAGTGTATCCCTGATACCCACGGGTTCGGGTTGATTTTGTTATATTGGTATCAGGGTTATTATTAAGAATGATATTTATGTATGTGAAGAAAAAAAATTATGGTAAAATGGGCAAGTCGTTACATTATATATTATAGTATATTATATTTATTTGGGGCGAAGTATATACTCCGCTCGAGGGCTTACTGAGAAAGGCGAGTGCCTTGATTAGTATCTGATCTAGTCATACTTGGCTGCATAACATATTAGGGTAGAAGGAAATTACTTGTATGAGTGGGTAATCTTTCCTATTCTTGGAAACTTCTGCTAGTAAACATTTGTGTGAATGTGTGTGTATACAAGACAAACTATCCACCTGATGGCTTACTGAGTAAGGTAAGTGCTCTGATATGCTTCAGTTGTAGCCATAGGTTGCATAAGGTATTAGGGCAGAGGGGTGCTACTTGTATGGGCGGGTAATCACCCCAATCATTGGGAACTCTCGTTAGTAAAATATTCTGCATGTGTGCGAGTAAAGACAGAGAATGATTTCATAATTGTGATAATTTTAGAAATGGTGATTATATATTTGTACACAAACCTCATGTTAGCCATACACTGGTGTTAATCCATTCCGACTTACTAAGATGTGTGTCGCCCAATATGGAATTTTATCATTTTCAGGCGAACCACATGATCGAGCTCAGTGAGCTCGGGGCTTGGCGTAGCATTTTTGAGAGAGAGAGAGAGAGAGAGAGAGAGAGAGAGAGAGAGAGAGAGAGAGAGAGAGAGAGGGTACAAACTTTGGTTACATTTTTGAGTTGTATATTTTGGGGTCGTATTATATTTAAGTTTTCTAAGATGGATATACATATATATATTTGTGAATACTGGATGTTGGGGAATACCTTTTGAGATTATAAATACGTAGAAACTTTGGTATATTATTGAGGAGTTGTTATTATTTCCACTACATAATTGATGTGAGAATATCAAATACAAGTAATGGAACACTTGGAACCCAAGCCCCACTTGGCGGGTTCGAGGCGTCACAAGGTGGTATCAAAGATATATTTTAAATAACATCCATACCCTAATTTCGGGTTCGGGGCATTACAAAATATGTGTAATTTTTTAGGTAAAACGAACCTCCAACTCAATCCAACATATCAATATACAATTAGTCCAACGCTAAATTACCCCATGTCACTATCCTCTCTTCCTATATCTTATTTTTCCTATATCCTTATTCTATTCCGCTCTATCTTCTTTTTCCCTCTTCTAATCGCGTATGTTCACCTCCCTCCTTAACTTTCCCTTTCTACAAATTTCTACAATATTTTATGATTCCCTTCCTTAAATTTTCTATTTGATTGAGGTACCCTTTGTAAAATAAAGCATCTACCTAACACCTTCGGTAGGGCTAGTGTAACGAGCCCGCTTCATTCACATTCAATCATCTCCATATCCTTATTTCTCATACAACATCATTTAAAAGGTGTTTGTGTTAGAGATGGAGCCAGAAACACAGCTGGAGAAGTGTTGGGCTGAGTCAGAAAACGCGTGCTTTTATTCTCCATTAATCTCTTAGTTTTAAACTTCCAATTTGTATTGATTATCATTTAAACTTCCAAGCCTATAAAAAGAGGGCTATGGAAGATGTTTTATATAGCACAGTAGTGCAAGTATAGCATAGAGAGAGTGCAGAGAGAGCTGGAGGACGAAGGCAGGAAATGGTGTGTGTGTTGTGTGTGAGAGAGAGAGAGAAGAGAGAGAGAGAAGAGAGAATTGTAACATTTTCCGGCGAGTTAGTTAATTTTGGTGTTGTGCTTCCGTGGACGTAGGTCGTTATTGACCGAACCACGTAAATTTCTTGGTGTCAATTTGATTGGATGCTCTAGGGTCCTAACAAATGTGTACAGAAATTAACACTCCTGTAAATTGGTTGACGATTTGATTCATGGATACCCTTGTCCCACCAGTGTATGATAGCAAATAAAGCCCGAAAATGCTTCACTTAACCTTATCTAGCCAAACAACAAAAATAACACACAATTCTTAAAACACTGACTCCAAACAGAACGTTCTCAGTATTGACTCAAAAAAATAATGTAGACTTATCTTCGAACAAAAATTTAAGTATGGATGTGAATTTACATAAATTTATAAAAAATGTAATGGTTTTTTAATTTCTATTTAGAAAAAAAAAAAATCATTTTAAATTTGTATTTTTCCTTCTAACCTTCTATCAAGGTATGGTCTGTATATGTTATAAAAATAACTAATACAACCGTTGTCTACGGGGAGTTAGAAGATATAAACCATTGACCCAAACGCACAACTTCAATGAATAGCCCGTTGAACTGAACTTTGTGTTTATTTTATTTTTTTTTAAAAAATTGAAATGTTCTCATCTTTGAATATATATTTTGCAAACCTTATTAATCTAAATTATTTTAAAATCAAAAATCAAGGTCATGAATTTTAACAATAAGTGTAATTAATTATAGTGTATACGATCGGATCCCTTCATCTATCACTTATAAGATTCAAGATTTTTATTGAAAAAATTATTTACACTTTGCTAGACAAAGTTTGGTTGAAAGAGTTTGTGAAAGAGGAAAAAAAAGAAAATTAATTCTTAATATATTCTTTCATATACAATATTATTAAGTTAGAAAGTTGTTTCACATGATTAAAAATTTTAAAAATTCAAATATACACTGTGCAAATATATTTGGTCAATAGATATGATATATTTACTTCATTTTCTGAACTTTTCGTTGAATAAATCAAGGTACATGTTTGTTCATATCCTTTCGTTCCTTTCTATATATAAACTTCAGGTAAAAGTTAAATCGGAAAAAATTGTGTAATGGATAAAATAGAGGAGAAGAAACTGAAAACAAAAGAAAAAGTAGGAACAGTAAACATGTAATACCATGAATCTCATATATAAATAAGGTTCGATTATTTGTTTCTGTGTATGATTCAATCTTTTTTATAATTTTTTTGGTCAAAAAGTTTGAATTTTTTTTTCTAATTTAAACGATTAATACGGGTTTTTATTTACGCAAAATCTGTTATGGTAATAGTAAGATATTTTGAATTAAGGAAGTTTAGCATTTTAAAATAATATTAGTAATAAATTGGTTATGATGGTTATTTTCATTTTACATTTTAATCCATGTTACTATATTAGATTGTATTAATATATTTAGCGCTCAAAAATATTTGTGTTTCAATTCAATGGACTTTTACAAGATAAAATAACATCTTATTTGTATTCAAAACGAGAAGAAGCGGAAGAAACGACATACATCTATCTACGATTTAATAGATTATTAAGTAATATAAAAAGAATGATCTATTGCAAGTTGAATTAAATAGTTAGAGTGTGCCAACCATTATCAATGATCCTACATTAAAAGTATATTTACAAGTAAAAAATTGAAATATTATTTCTAATTTACATTGGATTTATTTGGACACTAAACATATGTTTAATGAGTAGCCATGGTCATCTTTTGTGACAACCAGGGAAACCCTCCAGCCATACATTGCACCACTTTGCGACATTATGGTGCGACACCAAATAAAGGAGGGTGATGAAGTCGCCACCCGTGCGCATCCCGGTTAATTTACGACGTAATGTCTCACAGGGCTGGCTCTTCCTTTAGCGGCAAGGTGCGCGCCTAGGGCCTCAAAAAATTTTGGGGGTCCCCCAAATTTTTTTTATATAATATATTATTTGGATCCCAAATTTTTTAAATTACATAAGGTTAAAACATTATTTATTATTGCCCCTTTCCATCATGACTTCCCAAACTAACAAATAAATGAATTATATTTAAAATATAAAATAAATGTAAGTTTAGTCTTTTTTTTTTTTTTTTCAAGTCACTCATTGACTCCAAATTAAAAAGGATTAATTTTTAAGTACTATTATCTCTTCACTCTCTCTCTCTTAGCGTCTCTAAAAAAAATCGTCCTCTCTCACTCTCATATCTCGGTCTCTCTTATGGACTTTTTACTCCGATCCGTGTTAACATCTGCGGACCTCCGATTTTTTATTTTTGTAATTTTCATTCAACCCTAATTTGATTTCAATGTTTGTGCATTATGTCTATTATTTTCCACTTTGATTTTTTTTTCTTAGATTTTGAAGCTTTGAGGTTAGAGCGTTGTACTCGGAAAAAAATCCGCATATCTCTAAAACCTTACTCGCCATTCGATTGGTTAATAATAATAATAATAATCAGTTAATGTTTCGATCGAATATTTCTATAGATTTATTAAATTATTTTATTGTTTCCATAAATGTGTCAATTTATAATGTGTTACTTGAAATTAATTAGGTCAACGAGACATATGACTTTCGGATCTAAAAAAAGAAGAAAGAAAAAAAAATATATTAAAAAAAAATATAAGGTCCCTAATTAACTCTCACCTAGGGCCCCATATCTGGAAAGAGCAGGGCCCTGTGCCTCAAGGGGGGAATCGAAACCCGACTTTTCGGTCACCAAAGTCAAGAAGTTGTTACCACTTAAGTTGTCTAACGTGGACATAGCATGAATTTTATGTTTGAGGACTTGGAGTTGTGTGAATTCAATACAAAATCCAATCGTTAATTTTTTTCTAATTACCCAAAATTTAAATTCAAAAAGTTTGAACACGATAATGTTGTAGATTTTTTTTAAAAAAATTTTGTATAATTTTGTGGCCAGGAGCTTAAATTGCTTGAAAAACTATATTTGTCGCAATAACAAAAAAAACTCTTCTTTAATTTATGTACATTTAGAAGAACCATGTAATTCTTCGTAAGTATATTCTATGGAAATTTTTTTCAATTGAGTACATTAGCGACATTAAAGGTTTTGTAATGTTTTGGTAATAACCTAAATAGAAAGATTTTCATACCATGAGACAACGGGAGAACATGAATCGCCAAGTTTGGTATTCAAACAATAAGGAAATATTTTCATAATTAATAATACTACATAATAATAATATAATAATAATAATAATAACTTTCAAATCTAAGTCTAATAAAACCCGAGGACATCAAAGCTAATGCTCATGTGCAGTTGGTTGAAGGAATGTGAGAAAGTAAGAAATGATTCTCATTGCCACAAGATTGAAGTTTTGACATTCAGTGATCCGAGCTCGTCATATTTTTCTGAGATTTCAACTACAAAGAGTTTTGATGGAAGCTAAAAGATGCGAGGAAGTCATTGGCTTGTGGCAAAGTCGCTGACACCTCTCCTTCGATAATTAATTAATATAGTATGATAACAAAATGAAATGAATCATTGCATGCTTCTTCTTCTCTCACTCTCTAAATCAGAATAAGATTTTTTTAGATGCGAGTTCTCAGAACAAGTTGCAATATGCTTGTATAATTTGTGTGCAATGATACAAGTTTCATTTATTTTATAATACTTGTAATCATGCAGTAATTTATTTTATTTGTGAATATGATTTGATTGATGCACCAATTTTTTCCATTTCGGCAAAGAAACATATTGGTT